>NW_021636852.1:0-600000 GCF_004799145.2 Neltuma alba
ACCTCTGCATATTTATCTGCCAAAATCTCATTGTCATTGTTAGTAAGGAATCATTGCAATGAAGACCTGGAACCTAACAAGGTTCTACATGTTTGAGTCGAAGAAGCATTATTACCACTTGTTTGTGCTTGACTCTGAGTTTGACTAGTTGATGTGCCAAGCCTATTTGAATAATGATCATACAAACAATACAAGACTTTTGAGACTTCTTTTTGGCCATGGCTTCTTGTTGTGCAACATCACAAAATATATCCCCAAAAGCATATTTCAAATATTTCATTTTATACCTAGGGTCAAGTACAACTGCTATCACTAGTAAGGATTAAGATTTTCTAACCTTCCCCAATACTTATTATACTTGCTTTACATACTCTTAGCCATGTCAGCCACCAAAGAACTAGGATCATTTGCACTTTTATTTAGCATAATAACACATCAACTATTTGTTGGAAGCATAAATTTGAGGTAACATAAAGTGATCCTGAAAATTGTAAAGTGATGTCATAGAATTCTTGCAAGAACAAAACAAAATCTTTTGCATCTTTCCAATCCAAAGCATCAGGAGGACCAACTAATTTTTTTTTTTAAGAAATTGGTTGTGTTATCTATATCTTCTTTCTCCATCCTTTCAAAACATTGTTGAATTTAATGGCACGCTCCAACATCATGTAAGTTGAATTCCACCTAGTTGGACAATCCATGATAAGTAAACTCTTTGAATCAATTTTCATTTTCTCCACAAGCTGTTTGAATTTACGAAACCTTGCTGGAGAACTTCGTACATACTTAACGGCATTTCGAATGCTTTCAATACACCTATGCATATCCTTTACACCATCAGAAACAACCAAGTTCAAAATATGTGCACACACCGCGTACAAGAGAAGTCTCCATCACATACTAAACCATTCTAATGTTTTAGAACATCTTTCAATTTTGCTACTGCAATGTCGTTTGAAGAAGCATTATCAACTGTGATGGTAAAAACTTTATCAATAATACTCCAAAATAATAAGCATTTCTCAATTTCAGCTACAATGTATCACCCTTATGGTTTTCAACTGCACAAAAATTCAATATTCGCTTTTGGTATGTCCAATCTTCATCAATCTAATGAGCAGTCAAGCACATGTAGTTAGAATTCTAATTAGAACTCCAAGTATTTGTAGTGAGGGAAACACAGACTTTTTTTCTTTTAAATACCTTCTCAAATTTGTTGCTTCTTGAAGGTACAACTTCAAGCAATCCCTAGTATTTGTTGCTTGTGAGGAATATGAAAGCGAGGTTCTAATTCACTCAATAGCCCTTTAAAAACCTCACCTTCAACAATCCGAAAAGGCATTTCATCCAATAAAAATTTTTGCAAGAGCTGTTTTACATTGTTCTTGATTAAATAAATGATGAGTCAAAGTATTAGTGGTTCCTATGCAAGAACTCGATAACAAAGATTGCTTGAATTTGTTAGCTCTATTCGGATTTCTTGGACACCTATTTACATGTTTTAGCAATCCATTTGTGACATATGTAAGGCCACAAGCAATTGTTTTTTAGCAAAACTTACACTTTGCTCGGAGTTCCCCTTTGAGTCTAAAGAAGGCCTTTCAAAATGCTCCCAAACAGAAGATCTATGTCTTTTCTTGATCCTTCTTCTTCTTCTCCTCTCCTACATTATTTGTTACATTTGCGTCTTTTTCCTCTTTAGTAACAAGTGCTGATGCAATTTGAGTTTGGGGATCTACTTCAGTTTTTTTGTATGCTTTCTCCAAGTGTTTCTGTAGAGGCCATTGTTCTTTCCAATGTAAAGACACGGCACCTTTTAAAAGTTAAATACTAGTCCTGCCAACAAAATCAACAAATAAAAAAGAATGATGCTACTCAATTTTTTTAAATTAAAAGTTCAATGGCCACTCACTATAAGGGAACAAAACAACGAACATTATTTTATTAAAGTAATATTTATAGTAGAGAGTTATTAAGCCTTTGACACTACACATAGTCGCATAGACCCACATCATATCATGGAATGGAAATAAAAAATGAACATGTTATTTGAAAGTTCAAAGGCAAATCGCAGAAAGGACAAAACAAAGAAAACAAAATTAAAAAAACATAAAACCTTGCAAAGGAGTGATATGGGCAGAGAAAAGTGTGGAGGGGATTGAAAGACGACGCGTAGCGGATAAAGCTTTCAATCCCTTGCCTGGATCTACCGATCGCGTTTAAGTCAGGTAGTAAGAAGTATTACCTTCGGTGTTCGGTTTTCGAGTGGCTTGGTGATTCCACCGTTCAGGATGCCTCTGCTCGCCTCCTTTATTGTTCGAAGTCGACAACTCCGGTTGGCTTCCTCTACCGGTATCCACACGAATAGCTCTCCGGTTACAAAAGGCTTGCTAGCGCCCTTTTGTCCGTCTAGGGTTTTCAGAGAATCCGTCCACTCTTATCTCTCTTAGGCCGTCTCTTATCTGTTGGTACTCTCACACTTAAACCCTAGCTCCTCATATCAAATATATAGGATGCTATAGGTTTAATGAATAATATTTAATTTCGAAATTAACTCTAAATTAATTCCGAAATTAATACAATATCAAATATTGCCTAATCAGATAAGAGAACAATTAAATAAATATGGTTTAAATTAAATCCGTCTCACAGATTTAATTCACCTATTTATTTAATAAAGAGATGACGGAATTAATTTATATATATTTAATTTATCCTTATAAATTAAATCTAACATTAATATCTCTTATATTTATATAATATATATATACGAATTTATATATATATATACACGTCCACCCTATATTATTCATTGAATCTGGACATATCTTAGATTCAATAATCTAGACATCATAACTCGTGTTGGGCTATTTTGTGTGCGACCCTGTAGGCCCATATGAAGTTGGCAGTGGGCCATTAACTATAATGACTCACAAGTCGTAAGCGGTCTCTAGCAAGACATCACGACTACCCAAATCATATGAGGATCGTTAACGATGTAACCTTTCATACAATCATATCACGTCCCTTTTGTCACACGACATTTTGGTCATGGATGAGGCATGGAGAATGTCATCCTCCTATTCATGACCGTTACTTTCTCGATCCCTGAGTAGTCTGAGTATAGAAACGGAACTACCTTTCCATTATAGTATGGCCATACATTTCTCAGACTCACTCATCGAGGGGCCCAGTAATGTCTCTCTACGAATGTGAGGGACAAATTCCATCTTGACCATTCACATTCCTCCGCATAAAAACCACTAAGCCTGAACATAGTCTTTATGATCACTCGGTCAAAAGTGACTTTTGACTAGGTCAAAGCTAAGCGTTTCTCATGTAGGAATCCATGATGATCTTAGGTCAAAGGGCACAGTGACATGGTTTGTATATGAGAGAAGCTTATGACTTAACCCATGCAACTCTCTCATAGCGGGTCAGTCCAACACCTTGTACTCTTACATGTGCCTATGACTTTCATTTATATCTCTATATATCTTTAAAGTCATACTGGTCTCATTTCATCTTTGCTCCCACATAGATGACCGACCAGGGACATTTAGGATAAACCATGAGTTATCCAAGGATTTCATCATAGTAAACATGCAAATAATATGATAACGTAATTAATAAATTCATAAATTAACAATGTTCAAAACATAATGATTGCCCCTAGGGCACAATTTCCAACAAAGTGAAATATTTGTTCAAGTTTAGAGTAGACCAACTTGATCGCAATTTTCAAGTTGAGTAGAGGCTGAACAATTGTTGTACTCTTTCGTCTTCGTGTGGCAATGCCAATGCTGTGAAATTGATTAATTAGGGATTTAGGTTACCTTTATACTTTCTTTTGAAGATAAAAATAAATCATAAAAATTATATTATTATAATATTATTAATATAATAATTTAAGTAAATTTATAAAATATAAAAAAGATAATAATTTGGGGCAAGACACTCCTATCCTACATCCCGTCCCGTCCTGAGTCAATTTTGTCCCGTCCCGTTTTTGTCTCATTCTGAAAATTTTCGAGACAGGACTGTCCTAACCCCAAATGATTGGGTCAAGGACGGGACACCGGGATGGGACATAATTGAACACCCCTAGTTCAACATGCTCTAATTGCATTGATATATGGAAAAAGGTTCCTTGAGACTATGTAACATCTTACTCATAATTAGAGAATAATAATTTACCCCTTAATTTCTCAGTTGGATTCCTCTGCCTTTGTGACAGCTTTCACAGACTATGAGTAGCATGTGGTAGGACTGAACTTACAACAATATGCAAAAGAGCCACATAGTTTAAAGAGACATGCCTTATTCAATCTCAACAGGTGGTGCATGCTTTCCAGCTAGTCTCATCTCAAGAGAATAATATCATAAGTGGTTCTTTTCCCAGTGGCTTGGTAAGGGATCACACAGTAGGATAAGTGGCAACTAATGTTTCTATCTCTCAAGTGGACACAGTTTCTTGTCTTAGGGCTCGATACAAGCTATTATCTGTGAAAATAGAAGGAAGAGGGTCTTTTGATGTGTTAATGCAATCATTAGGCCTTTCTGATAACCCAACCCTAGTAGTGGTAAACTTACCCAAGGGAGATTTTATTTTTGGACCTCAAATGGTTACCCTGAGGTTAGTTTCTAAAGTTACACAACCTTTTGCTCTATCTACCTCGACTTAGCTAAAGTGAGCCCAACTCTTGGCTTTGGGCCTGGGTATAGTACAGGAAATATGGTTTGGTTAGATCCTCTATGGTCTACTTAAGTCTCCCCTTCTGCTCATCAAGGTTTCTCAGGTATAGCCTCTTTTTAACCCTCCTAATCTTAATCTCCCTTTTACCTAAGCTTTTCAAAAAAGGGAAAAGATCTTATGAATTTAAGGTAAAAAGTTCAGGTAGTGTTTGGTGTACTACAATGTTAATATAGATATTGTCTTTCATGTGTATTTTACTAGTGTTTATGGTTTCCCTTCCTTTCCTTATCGAGTTATACCATGGGATTGGATTAGAAACACCTCTCATAATATTACTAGTCCTTGGCTTTTATTAGGTGATTTCCATTAGATCCTTTATCCTCGTGGCAAACAAAGCAGAAATAATGAAGTCAGGGAGGCTTTAAATCTTTTACATCTTCCTTCTGACACCCAATTGTTAGAGCTTCCAATGAAGGCCCACACTTCACTGGTTTAATAACAGCCAAGGGGAGAGGCAGTTTGGGAGCAGTTAGACTGTGCATTTTTGTAATATCCAATGGTTCCATTGTTTTCCACATTCAAATCTTCAAGTTTTGCCAATAGTTGCCTCTAACTACTCACCTATGCTTTTGAGATTGATTTATTTTGGGAAAACATATTGGAGGTACCTATACTTTTTTTCAATTTTCAATTTGGTACCTATGTTTTTTTTGTTCTTAATTAATCTTTATTTTTCCTCTATTAACATCATTAATCTTATGTAGAGACTAAAATTATCAATAGAACAAAGTTATAAGAGCTAATGTTGCTAAAAGATAAAATAAAATTTTAATTAAAGGGAAAAAACACATAGGTACCAAATTAAAATTGAAAGAAAGTATAGGTACCTCCAATATGGTTTTCCCATTTATTTTTAAAGAAAAGATTTAGACCTTTTTTATTTGAAAACTTTTAGCTTAAATTTGATGAATGTGGTGACATAATTAAAAAAGTATGGGAAAAGACTAGTTCACTTCATCTTGCTTTTTAACTTATTTATTGTCTGGAAAATTTAAAAAAAGATATAATCTGATGGAATAAAGTAAAGGTAGGTAAAATTTCCTTTTGTACTTAAACCTCGGAACAAATGATTGCAAACCTACAACTCAAGGTCACATCCAATCCTCTTTCTTTGAGTTGAATTGTGTTTTTAAGAAGGAATTAAATTTTTGGTATGAATATGTAGAAATACTTTGGGCACAAAAGGCCGAATTGGGTCATTTAAGGGAATAAAGATACCAATTATTTTTGTAATTTAGTTAATAATAAAAGAGTGTTTGCCACCATCACTAAAATTAAAAACACTGACAGGGAATAGGTGAATGATGTTAATGGTATTGAAGATATAGTAGTGTTATACTTTGATAATATTTTAAAGTTTGACACGAAGATGAGTTTCGATCAAATCTTACAAGCCTTAAGCAATACTCCAATCCCCATTTTGTCTGATGCCCACAAATCTCCACTCTTACACCTTTTTCGAATTTGGAAGTTGATATAGCAATTCAGCAAATGAGGGTAGATGGTGCACTGGGTTTTAGTGGTTTCAATGTTAAATCTTATCAGTCATTTGGAAAGAACTGCAAGTAGATATTCAATCTTTGGTCAGACTTTTTTTTTTTTTTTACTTTAGCCTCTTTTACTTCAATTTTGGTTATTACTCTTATTACTTGAGTTCTAAAGAGGAATTCTTTCAGGGCATAGAGGATTTTCGGCCTATTAATCTTTATGGTATTTTGTATAAAATAATTGCTAAGACTCTTTGCATTAGATTGCAAAAGACATTAGATGACTTGATTTGCCTTTTTCAAACGCGTCTATTAAAGGAGTTTTGATCAGCGATAATATTCTGGTTGTGTTGGAAGCCATGGGGAAACTTAAGTCCTTGGAAAAAAACCAGTTGGTATGCAATGAAAATAGACATTAAGAAAGCCTATAATAGTATGTCTTGGAAGTTTTTACATGCAGTGTTCATTAAAATGGGTTTTCCAACAATTTGGATAAACATGTTGATGTATTGTATCAAAATAGTCTCTTATCACATGATGATTAATAGCTCTCCTTCTCACCTTTTTCTTCCTTCTTGTGGTCTGAGATGGGTAATCTACTATCTATCCTTATCCTTTTATTTTAGAAGCTAATGTCCTTTCTAGTAGGGGTGTTCACGAGATAGGAGCGAGAGGTGAACAGGAACAGGACAGGAGGACTTTTGTCCCGTGTCCCGTCTTGTCCCTATTTTTTTTCCCCTCCAAATTGAGCGCTTTTGTTGGGCCTGATCACTCATTTCCTTCCTTTTTTTGGGCCTTTAATTTTACTTTGTGGCAATTTTTTCTCTATGATTTTAATTTGGGCCTTTGTATATTACTTTTAAATGTAACAAAAACTCCTCTCACTTCACAATATATTGAAAATATTAACTGTACATCTGAATAAAAATCCTGCGCCTCTCGATAATTTTCAAAAATAAGTAAACTTGCAAGCATATGAATTAAAATTCTACACGTCCCTGCCTATTCTTTTTTCTTTTTTCCTAAAACATGGACGCTTCTCCAAAGCTGAAACACAATCCTTGCGAGTTATGTATTAACATCACAAGCCCTTCAATATTTTGAACCACCTTTTAGCAATCCAAGAAGAACACAATAATATAATTTGCAATCCAAGTAGAACAATCCATCATAACAATCCATTTCCAAGACAGTCATAACACAATTTGAGTCCAAACCAAAACTAGCAAAACACAATAATATAAAATTTAAATCCATGACATTAAGGCTAAATCAAAGCAACCAACCAACCACAAAGCAATTTAACTTTCCAAGAGACTTGAAATTGAAGCTGTTAATTGCTCTTCTGCAAAAAAAAAAAACACCAAAAAAAGAACAATTTGTTAGTGCCTTAGTGGTATAAGGTATTTAAACAAAGTTGAAAAAATAAATTAAATAAAATAAAGAATAAAAATTACCAATGTCAGTATTATTGAAGTTATCAGTATCAAATCCCTTCAGTTTTGATGTAGATAGAGATAACCCAATTTGTGCACAAATTAGTGCCTCAACCATCTTTGTTGATAGAGAACTTCTGAATTCATTAATGACACGACCTCTCTCGTACTAAATGCAGATTCTGAAGACACGGTGGATATAGGCATGGGCAAGACATCACGTGCAATCAATGAAGGGATTTTGCACTCGGAACCATTTACTTTCCACCATGTCAAAATATCAAAGTTAGGATGAAGCACATCAACTAACTTAGCTTGAAAACACTTGTCCACTTCTGCATACTTATTTGTTTCAAACCTCACCTCATTTTGGGCAACAAATAGTTGTAGTAGAGGCTTAGATTCTAACATTGGCATCTGAACTTGACTTAGACTGGCAGGATCACTTGATGCTTGTGTCTGACTTTGGTTTTAAGGTTCAGATGTGTTTGTTTCATGCCCACTTGAATAGAAGTCGTATGAACGATACAAGATATTTGTAAGTTCATTTGTCATGGCTTCATGTTGTGTAGAATCAGGAAACATTTCATTAAAAGCAAGCTTTAAAAACTTCATTTTATACCTAGGGTCAGGAACCATTGCTATCACCAATAAAGGATTGGGATTTTCCAACCTTCCCCAATACTTTTCATACTTGTCTTACATGCTCTTAGCCATATTAGACACCAAAAAAATTAGGATTATTTGCCCTCGTATGTAGGATAACAAACATAAGCTATGTGTTAGAAGCATACATTTGAGGTAACATAAAGTGATCCTAAAAATTGCAAAGTGATGTCATAGAACACTTTTAAAAACACAACAAATTCTTTAGCATCTTTCTATTGAAAGCATCAGGAGGACCACTTAATGCTTTCTCCATAAAATAGTTTTTGTAATCATGATCCTCTTTCTCTCATTCTTTCAAAGACGCTACTGAATTTAATGACATTCTCTAACATGATATGAGTTGAATCTCACCTAGTCGGACAATCCATGGTTTGTAGGCCCTTAGAGTCAACTTTCATTTTCTTAATAAGCTCTTTGAATTTAAGCAACCTTCCTGGAGAAGACCTCACATATTTAATGGCATTCTGAATGCCTCTAATAGATATGTGCATATCCTTCACACACCATCACAAACAATCAAATTCAAAATATGTGTACAACACCTTAAGTGCAAGAAGTCCCCATTACATACCAAACCATTCCAATAGCTCAAAACATCTTTCAATTTGCCACTACATTGTTATTTGAAGATGCATTATCAATTGTGATAGTAAACACTTTCTTAATACCCCAAGCTAATAAACATTTTTCTATTTTTGACGTAATTGTATCACCCTTATGACTTTTAACTACACAGAAATTCAAGATTTGCTTTTGGTATATCCATTCCTCATCAATCCAGTGAGCTTCAAGCACATAAAGTTAGAATTTTGACAAGAAGTCCATGCATCTATAGTAAGGCAAACACGAACTTTGGTTCTTTTAAAATACATTTTCAACTTCCTTGCTTCTTCAAGATACAAACCTAAACAGTCCCTAGTGATAGTCACTCTTGATGGGACTTGAAAATGAGGTTCTATCCTGTTTATCATTTCTTTAAACCCATCACCTTCCACAACTTGAAAAGGCATTTCATCCAATATAACAATATGCAACACAACACCTTTCTACATTCTTCTTGATTAAATACATGATGACTCAAGGTTTTAAAAGAACCTAATTGAGAGCCTGACAACAAAGATTGTGTCCTCTTATTAATTCGGTTTGGATTTAAGACACATCTCTCTATATGTTTTCTTATCCACTTGTCCCATATGAGAAGTGACAAGCAATTGTTGTTGGACAAATACTTACACTTTTCTCGAAGTTCTCCATTTGTTTGGCTTAAAGGAAGCTTGTCAAAGTGATCCCAAACCACAAATTTCTGTCTCTTTGTTCTTGGTTCATCTCCTCCCTCACACTCAATACTTGTCAAACCAGTGTCTTTTTCCTTTTCATTAATAGAGGGTGTTTCTATAGTCCTACTTTCAGTTTCACCACAATCTTCTTAAGCAGTTTGTGCATTCGACATCTTTAAAATTAATTAAACTTCTTTTTTGCATAAATAGGAAAATAGCACAAATAACTTACAACTCAAATTGCTAACCAATCAATTTACCTCCTGACAATAAATTGACAACAAACACAATACATATCATTTAACTATGCTCAAATTGAATCATGCACGGATGATGTTTCCATTAAATGGTAATATATCCCTAGTCTAAGTCTTAACCGTATTTCACTAAAGAAGCCATAGACAAAAAAGGTCAGAGTTTTCTGAATCTAAAAAAAATTGAAGATAGATGGTTTACCTGTGTCTTGCAGATGAATTGATTCAGGGGACAGTTCACAGCAAAGCCAACAAGATGGCAATGGGGGTCACGGGGACTACAGAGCTAGCATGGGGAGAGACATGGTGAGAATTAAATATCACGACACATATTAATCAATTAGCTCAAGGAATTGTGTACAATCAGTATATGGATCTCTCAAATACAATAAATTAGAAGCAGATTAGCATTGGAGTCTTATACATTTCGACATGAATGGGAGATTGCATAAAGACTGTTAAGGAGAGCACCCTTACCTCAGTGATTATCAAAGGGCAGGGAAAGAGACTCGAAGCCGTAAGTAGACTTGAAGAAGAAGGATTATGAGGTTGCAGGAGAGAGTCACCAAAACACAAGAGTATTGGCCCAAGAAAAATTAATCGGTGAGAATCGCTAAGAGAGGGCATGAACTAGCGATCTATGGACAGTGATGAAGCTGGAGAATGCCACATCCGAGAGGCCTAAACCATAGGCAGATCTACAAGAGACGAAAATTGAAGCTACAATGGGCTCACATCACCGGAAGGAAGGAACTTCGTCTGAAGGCAAGACTAAGGTGAACTAAGAGAAGCACTGAATGGTATTAGAAATTAGGGCAAGGGAGGTCTTTGACTTGATTTTTCAAAATATTTGCAAATTTTTTTTAATTATATACCCCAGGACGGGACAACTTCGTCTCGTGTCCCGTCTTGTCCCGGGATATATTTTGTCCCATCCTAAAAAAATTTTTGTCCTGTCCCGTCCTGTTCTAAAATTACTGGGATCGGGAGGGACCCACCAAGATGGGACAATTTGAATACCCCTACTTTCTAGTACGATCCTTTCTTAAGAGCGTATGGGTTTGTGGAAGGGTTTAAAGGTTTTGAGAAGTTTTGTTCCACTATTCTGTATTATGTTTGCTGATGATACTATCATTTTTGTGCCAACAACTTCGTCCTCTTTGTCAGTGGTATATTAGGTGCTAGAAGATTATGGCAAATTATTAGGTCAAAGGATAAACAAGTGCAAGTCTAGTACGGTTTTTAGTCTTAATGTCCATTTTTAGGACAAGAGTGTGTTATCAAATTTTATGAGGTTCATGTTTGGATTAACAATTAGAAAGTACCTTGGCATTTATGTGGATTTGGGGAAGAACAAGAAGATTCTTTATGATGAGTTGCTACATAAATTGATACCAAACAAAAAATTCTTTATGATGAGTTGCTATATAAAATTGATACCAAGCTACAATCTTGGAGAGCAGCTATATGCAAGTAAACTAACTTTGATAAAATTAGTTTTAACTTCCTCTTTTGTCTATCCTCTGTTGGTGTATAAGCTTCCCTCTCATATTTGCCATAAAATTGATATGCGTTTTGCCAACTTCTTCTGGGGTGCTTCTAGACAAGGGCAACACATTCACTTACTAAACTAGGATGCTATAAACAAGCCGAAGAGTTTTGGGGGTTTGGGAATTAAAAGAGTAGAGGACTTTAATAATGTTCTTTTAGCTAAGTTAGTCTAAAGGCTCTTCACAGTCAAAGAAAATGCAATTATCTAAAAATATATTTCTAATCAAGAAGATAGGGTTATCATTTCTTGAACGGTAGAGTCGTCTATTTGGAAAGGGATTAAAACAATTGCTCATCTAATTACAGAAAAGCTCAAATAGAGAGTAGGGTTTGGGAGAAGTATTAGTTTATTTAGCTGCTTATGGTGGCTAATACTGATGATCACCCCAATAACTTTATCATCAATAGGGGGGTCTTATTCTACAAGATCATCTAAGTTAGAACACCTCTCTCTTGTGTCAACTGCGTACTCCAGATATGATCAGAGCTATTTCTTCTTTCCCTTTCTCTATTAGTCAAGTAGAGGACTTGCTAATCTATGATGGTAATATGTAAGGCATTTATCAGGTGGGGGATGGATATGATCAAAGGATCAAAGAGAGGAATCTAGAGGAGGCAACTATTTTTAGGCTAATGCATGTTATTAATAAGCTACCTTTGTTGCGAAAATAAAGTTGTTCTATTGGAAGCTTGGTCGAAAAGCCATTCCTATCGAATAGGTATTAATTGATCACCATATGGAAGTGGAGGTGGGCTGCCTTGTTTGTGGATAAGAAGAATATTTTCCTCATCTTTTCTTCCACTACTCTTAGTCTAAAGCTATATGGTATGGCTCACTGTTAGGTCTAAGAATTTCTTTGTGGCAATCTAGAGAAATCCTAGACAGCTTAGTTCTTTTGTTATCAACTCAAGAACCTAGAGGTCAGGTTTCAGTTTGTCTAATTCTGTATGCAATTTGTTACTTTCAAAATAAAAAAACTACACAAAAAGAGTTTTTTCCTAGAGAAGGTGCTTGAATGTGTTCGTTGGCTTTAAATGCAATCTGATCTCTTGGAAGGAAACTATAGGTAGTGATATATCCTGGCCCCACAATCTGGGAATCCACGGTTAATACTATAGGATGGTTTTTTGGTTTCAAGTTGATATCTATTAAACCTTCTAGTTTACCATGAAGAATATTTTTGAAAATTCAATTGTCTTTTTGAGGTGATTTGGTCCTGTGCAAGCAAGTACAACTTCAAAGAAAGCAAAGTAGACTTTATGTTATATTGTTGGATGTTCATCGGGGATTATATTGCATCTTGAATCAAAACCTGATCCCTTCTCCTTAGTCCTATGAAATTACTTTTAGAATACCAAATTCTAACTATGTAAGGTTGTTATAGGGAGAAGATGTGGGTCTGCCTAGTTACAGTGTTCTTGCCTTGGATCTAGGTAACCTTCTTTCACAGTTTAGCCAGATTTCTTACTTTCCAGTAGGCTTACTCATAGGACAGGAAAGGATTGGGATAGGCTTGTCTCGGCCTCATCTAGATGAACAGGGATGAGATCGGATTTTCGTCCCGTATCCGTCCCATCTTAAGGCCATCTCGGTCTCATTGGGACGAGGACAAGACATGGGATGAGATGGGACATCCTATTTCAAATTTTTTTAACAAACCAATGTAATTTGAGCCTAGATCTTTTTTTATGTTGTAATCTTTATTTTTTATTGGGCTTCTTAAGATAAGAACACTGAAGAAATATATTATTTTAAAAGCCCAATTATATAATGTAAAAAAAAGTATAAAAACAATACTTTAAAAAAAATAACTACCACAAAAAATATTATATAATAAATTTATGAATTATTTTATTGAAGAAAGAGATTTTATTGAGATAATATTACAACTTAACTGCTAAAAATCACCATAAAAAATAATTATTCTTCAAAAAAGGACTGAATAATCTAATAAAATTATGAATAAATAATATTTTTTTAAAAAAATTAGGACCGGGGGGACAACCCTGTCTCATGTCTTATCCCGTCCCAGTTATTGTAGTCATCTCGTCCCGAATCTTTTTTTATCTTATCCTCTTATGAATTAATTAGGATCGAGAGGGGACAAATTGAATACCTTTACTCTTTAGGTTAAAGATTGTCATACTTGTGGTGCTTCTATAAATATATATATATATATATATATATAAATGCAGGTTGGTTGATTCACAAGAAATTGCTATTTAATATTTGAAATTAAAAAGATTAATATATTTCCAAAAATATCTCTAAAATTTCAAAACCTGAATGACTACAAAAATGTATTATCATTTACTTTTTAAATGTAGTTAATTACTATTAAAATATAATAACAAAAATGATTTGAAATTTTGGAATTTAAAGATATTTTTTGGGATTTTCCTTTTATTTTTTAGTAGAGTGATTAAGAGAATCCTGAATGGGTTATATACTTACTTTATGTAAAAGGGATATTTGAATGAACTTAAAGTATAGATCGTTGTACTTAGATGGTAAGAGCTCAATTAAATCTTAGAGACTAGATAGAACACTTAAAAGCTCTTTAAGAATTGAAAGTAGGTCGTGTGGATCTTGACTGAAGCATTATAAATACTATTAGAAAAAATGTATTTTACACCAATTAAAATGAGCCTTTGACACTGACAATACGGCTAGTGTTAAAGTTCCTACTTTTTACACTGGTGGGTGACTGGTGTAGAATATGTTGCTTTTAAAACCAGTTATGATACCAACTAGTGTAACTACTAGAAATTTTAATAAAAAAAGTCCACTTCTTAGATCTCCAATCCAAGAAGTGGATAGCTGCTGCAAGCACAATTCGTGCTTAAATTTCAATCCATTTCCTCTCAACCTAGAAATAAAGCAACCAAACAGAAATAAATTTAGACAAAAACAAAGTCTAACGCTAATTATTAACAACTAAACTTCAAAAAACAAAGTCTAACGCTAGTTATTAACAATTAGTTAGTAAAAACAGCAACTTTAATACACTAGTAGCAAGTTACCAGCTAACAAGTTAACAAACTAAATAGCAATAAACATACAAACAATAACATTAACAACAAAAATGAATGAAGGAATGAGTTACCTAAGCTAAGAGGGAGTGCATCACGTGGTCGATCCTAAAAACTCCTCCACGTTGATGATAAAAACCCCACGACATTGAAGGTAATGATGAAGATCTTGAAAAAAAACGAGCACAGGTATTAGGCTTTAGGCAACTAGGTTAAGGGAGAAATAAAATGGCAATAATGTTACTTATGACAAGAATATAATAGTGATGGCAACGACAATAGTGACAAAAGGGACGTCGTGAGCACTCCCACTATAGCTCAAGAGGAGAGAACGCGCTTTAAGAGTTTTTTTTTTGAGGTAGTGAAACTGAGTACAGGAGAGCCCTTGTATAGCTAGGGCAAAAGATTTATCTTGGCTATACCTGGAGACTGGTGTCACATTTGCATATTACATTGGAAACATCAAAGCCAATGTAAATGTTTATTATGAAATTGGTTTTCACCATTACTGGCATAAATTTTATTCAACCAAAACCCAAAAAATTAGCAGTTTGTGTTCTTTAAACCAGTAAAATTTTAGGGTTTGCTATTATTAGAGTTAAATATCAGTAAAATGCGAAAAAAATGACAATAACGAGAAACAACATGGACAAATCAAATCACAAAATAGCTATATACGTTATATATGAGATTGGAGGCTCGTAGGCCGTCATAAAATATTTCAAAATAAAAAAGATTACACTTTTTTTAAAAAAAAAACAACTCCTATTCTTCATTATTCGAAGGAATAGGAGGAGGAGAGGGCTTCGTTAGAGAAGGAGGAGTCAGTGGAAGGGTCATCTAAAACGTCATACTTGATGTCTTGGTTATTGAGTAGGAGATTGACTTTGTTGTTGAGGGTATAGAAGTAATAGACCACTTGGCAGAGGCTGTACTTAACCGCAGTAACTTTTGTCAGTAGTAGGTCAAATGAGGGAGGCGGTGGGAGGGAGGGAATAGAGGATGATTTGGGAGAGTTCTTTGTTGCTTCACCATTATAGGGTTGCCGGTGGTTGAATACAATGACGACAACAGGGAAGAAGAGTTGGGTTGTGACTTTAAATAGATGGTGATAGGACATGGTAACCTTTTAAGTTCGGACACAGTACTTTAGTAAAAAAGAAAACGAAAGAGACTCTTATGTTCAGTTCAAATACCAGTTATTTATAATAACTGTTGTTTTGAAAGATAAGTTGTATTAGTTGGTTTGATGTCCAATGTAAATAATAAGGTTTATATTGTTCGCGCTCAGAAAATTATTATTTACAAAAATACCACTGCATAATTTATTACATCATTAGCGCAAAAATTAGGATAGATAAGATAGTGTAAAAAAGGTTTTTCTAGTAGTGAAAATTGTTTTGAGTGTTGTTTTCCTTATCTTTCTAATTATTTATATGGTGATATTATTCCTATTTTTGTAACACAACCTCAACCAAAGGATTTAAAAATACTCTCTAGTCACACTTATAAAGCAAAGAGAGAAGGAATTATCCTATTTATAAGATAGAGAGAGAAACTTTTGACTTGAATATTCAATTTTATCATTCATTTATTATTGTATTGACTTTGTTCTTATGAGGTATATGTATATTAAATAGAGACAAAATTGAAAAGTTATTGAATTTTAAATGAGAGTTAATAAAGTTTAAAGTTTTTCTTAGTATATATAAAACATGTTCGAAATAACTTATAAATAGGATAAGAAGAGTATTATTTAATCAAATACTTACTAATAAAGGCCCAAGGATTCCAACTAAGGTTTAATTACTTTTTCACAAACTATATAGAGTCCAATCCACATGATTACCTATTAATTGAAATAAGAATACCCTTACTAGTCATATGTATTAACTAAAGCTAACATATATATAACTACTATAAGGACTAATTTGAAAAAATTACATAAATATGAGAGACAAAGTGAATCGGTATCTTATATTTATGACTAAATTAAAAGTCAAACTAGTTCTTATACTAAAAAGAAAAAAATAAATTTGCCAGTCCTTAAAGTTTTATTAAATTATGAATGTGGTCTTTATAATTTTTTTTTCTTTTTATTGAATCCTTACTGTATGCTCAGTTTTGATTGAAGTCCTTCCATCACTAACTCTATTAATTTATGCTGATGTGGCATCTTCTTCCTCAGCTTCTCCACCCTCCTCCACCCAGTTTGCTTTATGTGAGCAGTGTTTTCTCTCTCTCCATCACTCTCCTTCTTCCTCACTCCCCTTTCATTCTCGCTCTACTACTTTCCATGAAATCACAGCTCCTTTTCCATGAAAGAGCCGCTTCGTAAAATCCCACCTAAAGATGAACCAACGTGTTTCAAATAATCGCCACACTGTAATTAATTAGTTTAAGGCACGAAAATTTGAGACAAAGCAAAAGGAGATAGGGAGCATACTTTATTGTCATTATCACACAGTCCCTTATACCTTCGTCCTACGTACTGATCTTCATTGCCATCAAAAGTAGTAGATAGAAAAAGAACGGGGAGAGAGAGAGTGGAAGGGGAATGAGGAAGAAGGAGAGTGGGGGTGTGATTGGAAAAGGCAGGCGTGTGAAAAGATGATGATGGGGAAGGTGGGGACACTACAAAAAAAAAAACCAGCGGAACATTTCTAGCGGTTACAATAAACCGCTACAAATTAAAACATTTCTAGAGGTTTTATCGCAAACTGCAAGAAATTCGTAGCGCTTTGACCAAAATGGCGTGGGCCCCATAATTTTCTAGCGGTTATCGGTAAACCGCTGGAAAGTGACCGCCATAATTGTTCACACGTTTTGGCGCTAACTTTGCTCCAAACTTCTAATGTTTATTTTCTAACAGTTCAGGTGATGGAACCACTAGTAACTTCTAACCGCTAGAGAATGCAAATCGTCATTCTATTTTTTTAGCAGTTAGAAAAACCGCTAGTGATTCAACAAAGTTTTTAGCAATTTAACAGAAACCGCTAGAAATTTTTTATTTTTCCCAAGGAGTTGTGACACGTGGCTAAATACAGGGTGTGGCGTGGTGTAACCGCTAGAAAATTCTAGTAGTTTTAATAGAACTAGTAGAATTTTCTAGCGGTTATTTTAAAACCGCCAAAAAAATCGCAGCCTATATATACCCCCCCCACCGCGCCATTTTCACTATTTGGCCAATTTTGAAGCAGAGCTCTACCGAATTTTCTCCACAAAATATATCTAGATCCAGATCAAGATCCAGTTGCAGATTCATATTTTCAAGTAAACTTTGTTGTTAAAATGCACCTTAACCCTTTTTTTTTTAATGAGTTAACAGAAAATTTAGATATAGGAATATCTGTTTTTCAATTAATATTATTTGATATTATTATTTAGAGTTAATAGAAATAATTATTATTTGTTATAATTATTTATTTTGAATAATTGTTAGTTGTAAAATATATTTTTAATTCTAATTGCTATTTGCTATTATTAGGATGAGTCATCAACCAGGGAAGGAGCCGATTGATCCTAAGAGAGCAGGACCCAGCGAGGATCGTGGCGGCGGCGGTCATGATGCTGGTGAGCCATTCCTGAGTATTCATGACTACGATCTGAACGAGGAGGATATCCTAAGCTTTATGGAGCACAATGATATCCAGCAGACTGAGGAGGCTCATTTTTTGGGGATGAACAACCCCATGATGATGCTGGTGAGGAGGAGGAGGAAGAGAAGGAGCAAGTTCAGGGGAATGAGAATCCCCATATTAAGCAGCATCCTGCTCCCAGACGCCAGACCGGTTTTGAAGTGGAATTTGAGGGTAAGTATTTATTTAACTTTTTAAAATTTGGTAACTATTTAATTTATATAGAAATTGTTTTAATTCATTAATATATAATTAATTTCTTAATTAAATTTTGCAGACTCTGAGGGAAACAGGTCATATAGGAGGCTGACAGCTAGAGAGCTATGTATGACGACTAGCGGACAAGTAGTTATGCTGCTGAATGAATTAGGCCACCTACCAAGAAAGGTGGCCAGCTATCTAACAAGTATATGCGTTTTCTTGGTTAGCAGTAGACCCTGTTTCCCATTTATGTGCAGGATTGGAAGAAAATCACTCAGGAGAAGAAGCTACAAGGTTGGGAAATGATGAAGATAATATAAAATTATTATTTATAATTTTTTAATTTAAATAAATGAATATATTTTTTTAAATTATTTAATTGTTTGATTGTAATTTTTTATTTATTTAGTTAAATGAATATATATATTTATTTAAATTACTTAATTGGTTGATTATGATTTGTTATTGCTGTAATTTATTTTTATTGATAATATTTTGAAATTAGTTAAATAAATATGTATTTTTTATTTAGATTACTTTATTGTTTGATAATAATTTTTTATTTATTTCATTAATTTATTACTTATAATATTTTTAAATTAGTTGAATGAATATATATTTTTATTTAAATTACTTAATTGTTTGATTATGATTTGTTATTAATGTAATTTATTTTTAATTATAATATTTTAAAATTAGTTAAATGAATATATATTTTTTTTAAATTAATTAATTGTTTGATTATAATTTTTTATTTATTTCATTAATTTATTGTTTATAATAATTTTAAATTAGTTGAATCAAAATATATTTTTATTTAAATTACTTAATTATTTGATTATGATTTGTTATTGCTGTAATTTATTTTTATTGATGATATTTTGAAATTAGTTAAAGGAATATATTATTTTTTATTTAAATTAATTTATTGTTTGATAATAATTTGTTATTTATTTTATTAATTTATTACTTATAATAATTTTAAATTAGTTGAATCAAAATATATTTTTATTTAAAATACTTAACTGTTTGATTATGATTTGTTATTGATATAATTTATTTTTTATTTATAATTTTTTAAATAAGTTAAATGAATATATATTTTTTATTTAAATTGCTTAATTTTTTTTATTTTTTTAATTAGAGAGTAAATTTATACTGGGAGAGGAGTTGAGGGCGAATACGATCAATAGACTGAGGGTGGCATGGAAGAACAGGAGGGCTGACATGTGGTAAGAGAATAAAGGTGACGGGACGAGGCCCCTGCAGGAGATACTGATAGATATACTTAGTGGAGTCTTGGAGCTAGATTGGTCGAGTTATGTTTATTTTAGGATGTCGCCTGACCAGATGGTATGATAATATTGCATTAATTATAATTTTTTTTATTTTTTGTCCAATTTGACTATTTTAATTTAATTTTTTATATATTTTGTTTCAGGCTCTTTCCCAAAGAAATATTGGGAGCGTCAAGCATCAGACAATACGTCATAGGGCTGGATCCAGGAGCTTTGCTATCACCTATGACGAGATTGTAAGTACTTGAAAAGAATTTGTTAAATGTGTATATGTATTTAATTTGTAATTAATAATTTCTTTCATTTCATTTACAGAGGGAAAAGATGCGGCAGGAGCGGGATACACACCCACCTATGGCGAAATGTGGCCGATTCTATACAGACCTCAAGACGAGCCTATGTCGGATGAGGTTAAGGAGATAGCGGTAAGTAATTAATTAAATATTAATATCATATCACAGTATAAATATTATTTCATACAAATTGATATCTTTATATTAATTTTGATAGGCGCAGATGACTCAGGTCGATGCCGAGCTACGTGAGTCTCAGGGGTTTGCCTTGGATCCCATCGCCTCACTTTTAGTGAGTTGTGATCGAGCGCAGCACCCTGGTCGAGTTAGCGTGCTCGGTCTTGGACCCATACTGACTAGGTTGCCCCGCTCGGGTGGCGCTGGCCCTTCATACACTGCAAGGAGCTCTTAGGCTAGCGTAGGAGTGAAGCGATCGGATTCCTCATCCTCAAACAAGCTGTGACAGGAGCTCAGGCAAGAGATGGAGGCCAGGATGGAGAAGCGTGATCGTCAGTTCCAGTTGCAGCTTGACCAGTTGAAGACAGTTGTTGTGGCCATGCGTGATGTGGTGATCACTATCGCTCCAAACATCCCAATTCTTGAGATCCCTGACGTACGGCTACCACCAGTCCCACCCCTGCATGACCAGCAGCCAGTCCAGCCCCAGCACAATCAGCTGCCTGCCCATCCCTAGCAGAACCAGCAGGAGGATCTAGCGGCCGACGATCACGATGATGCTACTTCTGCCCCTCATTCTTGATTTTCCCTGTTTTTCTTGTGTAAGATTTTATTTGGATTTGGATTTTATTATCTTATGTTTTATGTAGATATTTATTTAAATTTTATGTTTATTTGTTTATTTTTATTATTTATTTCTATAATTTTATTTATATCAAGTATTACTTAATATATTGCACTATATAAAACATACTAAACATATATTCTTTTAACATTAAAATTCATTCTTGGAACATGTTTTTTAATATTTAACATATCATGGAATTTTTTAAATTTTATGCATACATATATTATTGATACCTTTTAGTACCTATTTATTATTTTAATATTTTGTAAAAGTTAATATAATAAATATTAATTATTCTAACGAATATTTTGCAGCTGTTATAAACCACTCCAAAACAAAAATGTGAACAATTTCTAGTGGTTAATTAACCGCTAGAAAATTCAAAATTTCCTCCTCACGACAAATTCAAATTTCCCTCCTCCCTCAAAAATCCTAGCGGTTGTAAACCGCTAGAAAATAAAAAATTTCTAACTATTAATTAACCACTAGAACATTCATCGGAAATTCAAATTTCGTCCTACCTTGAAAGTTCTAGCGGTTTATAAATGCTAGAAAATATATAACCGTTGTCACAGCTCGAAACTTCTAGCGGTTCAAAACCGCTAGAAAATATTAACCGCTATAAAATGCTCCTGAATGCAAATTTCTAGCTGTTAAAACCGCTAGAAATTTCGAGCGGTTTAGAATCACTACAAAAATTTGACCGTTATGTAACCATTGGCAGCCTCCTTTATAAGCTGAAGAACTCCATCTGAAATTCATTTTAACTTCTCTTTAAGCTTCCTATGTCATATGTTTACGAAATTTGAGCAACACTAGTGATGGATAGGTCGTGGATCAACTTGCACTGATCAACTCCGCAATACTTGCCTGGTCTAAACTATTTCTTGGATTTTGCTTTCGTCAATGCCGCCATAAATGGTAAGATTCAGTGTCCATATCCTAAATGTAATTTCAAGAAGTGGCATCCTAGAGATATTGTTAGAGAACATTTGATCTTTAAGCTCTTCCTGCGAAAGTATGTATTTTGGCAACTACATGGGGAACGACCAGATATGGTTATTGAGTCAGTTCTAGTAGTTTAACAGATGGGAGTTCGAGTGGATGAAGCCGATGCCGTGAACGATGCCGTGCGTGATGCTTTTGGCATTCACGAAAGTGAGGATCCCAATGAAAATGAAGTAGATGGGCCTCAACCGGAGTTTCTTAGAAACGAAACTGCTCGGGAATTTTTTGACCTTATGAGCGAAGCTAACAAGCCTCTTTACTCCTGGTACACAAAGTATTCTAAGTTGTTATTCTTGGTGAGGTTGTATCATATCAAATGCTTGTGTGGTATGACTGGCAAGGCGGTGTCCATGCTGTTGGAATTACTAGGAGATGCTTTCCCTCAGGCTAAATTTCCTCCGTCTTTTTATGAAGCAAAGAAGATTATTAACAAGTTTAGCTTGAACTACAAGAAGATAGATGCATGCCCAAACGACTGTATGTTGTATTGAGGAGATGACGCAAACAATGAGATTTGTACGAGATGTAAGACGTCTCGCTATAAATCGGTATGGAAGGGGAAAAAGCAGAAGAAGAAACCAGCCAAAATTCTCAGGTACAATTTATTATAATGTGTTACTTGTTCCATCTCTAAATATTCGATATTTGAAATTCTCAATACAATTAATTATCATGTGTTGCTTGTTCCGTCTCTAAATATTCGATATTTGAAATTCTCACTACAATTGATTATAATGTGTTACTTGTTCAGTATTTAAATATTTGATATTTGAAATTTTTAATACATTATTTCTTTAGATATTTTCCTTTGAAACCGCGGTTGCAAAGAATGTATATCTCTTTTCAGGCAGGATGATGACCAAGAATAGCAGTTTCAAAAAATTTTATCATTCAAAAAATTTACCTTTCATAAATAAATATGTATAAATTAAAATTAGTCTAATTTTTTAAAAAGTAAAAAATTACAATTTGTAGCGGTTACATAACCGATACAAATTGTGAAACCTTCTACAAATACTAGCAGTTTTATCATATGCTAGAAAATGCAAGGCCGCTACAAAATGAATCAAAACGTTGCAAAAAAACCGTTACAAATGTCTCGCTGATCTCTATAAATACCACATCACCTCTTCATTTATTTACCCCATCTCTTTTTCTTCCTCTCCCATTTTTCTTTATAATTCTCTCTTTTTTTTCTTTCTCTTTGATATGGTAGTTTTTTCTCTCTTTATTATATGTTAAGGTGATTTTTATTTTATAAGTATTAATATCTTTTATTTGTTTTTATTTATAATTTACTAACATATTTATTTTTCTTTTTCTTTCAGATTTTTCTTCTTCACATTTGTCATATCTTCCTCAACTGATTCAGGCACTTCTCAACATAACAGTTTATGTTCAATATTATAAACTATATCATCTTTAATTCAACTATCTTATTAAATTTAATTCACTTCATTTGACACAATCATAACCGAATTACTTATTATTTATTACAAAATTCAAATGTATAACATGTAATACATTAGTAATTATACATATTAACAAAAATTCTCTAATATAATCTACTTAATGGTTTTTAAATTTATAATATTATACTTTTTAATAATCAAACATCTCAATTTATTTTTTTAGCCTGGAATAAACTTATTAGAGACAAATTTTGTAAAATTTAAATATCCCCCACATTTCTAGCGGTTCATAACTGCTAGAAATTTTTTGGCGTTAATTCCAAAATTTCGAACCCGGCAAAATTTGATATCCTTTGAATTTTCTAGCGGTTATTAACAGCTAGAAAATTTTGGCGACAAAATGAAAATTTTTGTTTCCCGGCAAAATGAAATTTCGCTCAGAATTTTCTAGCGGTTAAATAACCACTATAAATTTGTCAGAGATTTCTAGCGGTTCATAACCGCTAGAAAATTTCATATCATTCCCGTTCCGCTTCTTGTTTTTTCTAGCTATTATTTTAACAGCTAAAAATTTTCTGGCGTTTTGACCATACTGTGTAATGGTTCATGTAACTGCTAGAAATCCTTTCTATCACTTGATTTTCTAGCGGTTTGTGTAACCACTGCAAATGTTATTTGCAGTGGTTATAATCGCTAGAAAAAGTCATGTTTTAATTGCTACAAAATAAATGTTTTTTTGTAGTGGGAGAAGGAGAGAGAGAACACTACTCGTATAAAGCAGACTGGGTAGAGGAGGGAAGAGAGAAGTTGAGAAAGATGCCACGTCAGCATAAATTAACAGAGTTAGTGACCGAAGAACTTAAATCAAAACTAAGCATATAACAAGGATCCTATAAGGACCATGTTCAAAATTTAAACCCTATTAAAAATATGAACAGTGAAATCAGTCTTGCAATAGTATTTTAAACACAGTTCACAGGCACGCGTGCACACACACACACATATGAAAGCATATTTACCATAAACAATTACAAAAGAATTACTTTAAAATTCTCAATGAAAGCATATGAAAATCTTACACATAAACATTCATTAATGTATTACATAAAAATTGCTCTTGATTCACTCTAACATCACTTTAGAGCAACACCAAAATACCATGGGCCCTACAAAACATCAAATATCAACATATTAATACACGCATCTCCCACTAGATTGAATCCATAGGATGAAGAGAAGAGCACAATGCAGATTAGCTTTTGTAAGCACCACAGAGCCGGTCGACGGCATGTAGTTAACATGGAATGGCTTGAAAGTATAAGATGAGCAGGAAGCCTCCCGCTGTCCACCATGAAAGTTGCAGAAAACTAAATTATGAATGAGGGGCCCACTTACTTATCTTAAGCATAATGAATGAAACCTTCATGGGAATAATGAGTAAAAAGATGCAATACCAAGCTTCCAATGGCATAAGTAGAGCATCTAGCCAAAACCAAATAAATGGGCATTGTGGGAGTTAACTCCGAAGAGGACAAATACCAAGACCTGCCAAATTCTTCTTTTAAATCTTTATCTCTTAGGTTTGCCTGAGCAATTGGTTATTCGATTTGGTTAGTATAGATAACCGAAATAACCGAATAACCAAACATAGCATAATTTTGACACCGAACCGAAACTGAACCGAAATAACCGAAAATATTTCGGTTCGGTTAGGGGCCTAATTCGATTATTGGGCCCTTTTAATAGTATGCCTATTATGGCCCAACTGAGCTGGGCCCATTAAGATCTTTTTTTTTTGTGAATCCCATTAAAAAAATGTCTTTCCTTTATGTTTTTGCATAGCCCATTAAAATATTTGTCTCTACCCATTATTGTAGTGGGCCACTGAAGAGGAAATTTGAAAAAAGAACCACACGTATGCTCTTCTAATGAATTTGAAAAAAAGAACCACACATCTTTTTTCATTGCTCCTCATACACCACTACCGAATTGCATCTCACAAATGCCAAGTCCCCCATTTCCGATTTTATGCATGTTACTTACATATCATAAAATAAAATAAATAATAATTAACCTCTTTCAAACATTAATCCAAAGAAGCATACAAGCTAATAACAAATACAAATCCAAACACAATTAAGATCCAAACAAACCAATCAACTACCAACAACATAATATGTGAAATTTAAAATTACAACAAATTCTAGCCAATCCTTGTGCCCAAATTCCTTGCATGTAACTTGCCACCAATACTAAGTCATCAACAACTACAATTAAACAAAAAAAAAAGAAAATTAGAGAGTGCACAATTTTAGAGCTAAAAAAAGAACAAGTTAAGCACAAGATTTGTTTACTCAAGTATTTTCTTCCTGGCATCTACAATATATCAACAGTTGCTTCCAATGCAATTTTTTGCAAATCTACACAAAAAAAAAAAAGAATTCATATGATATATGATATAAATAAATCAAGCATTACAATATAATGTTATGAAGTAAAAGTAAAATATTACCAAGTTCTATCTTTTGAATATTATCATTCCCTTCTTCTACAATATATTGAATTGAGAGTCTAAGCCAATCTTGAGCACCAATTAAAGATTGCACAGCTTTAGGAGTTAAAGAACTCCTAAATGAATCTAGAACTCGTCCTCTAGTGCTAAATGTAGACTCTAATGTAATTGTGGAAATTGAGATAGCCAAAACATCTCTAGCCAATAGAGAGAGAATAGGAAATTTAGGACCATTTAGCTTCCACGAACCTAAAATATCAAAGTCTTCTTTATTAACCTCAATTTCTTCATTCAAATATCTATCAACCTCAGTTCTGCTAGTTCTTCCACCAAGACGCTCATTCATGAACTCTTATTCCTCAATAACAAACAATTTTCTCACTTTTACAGCAGGGTCATCCTCTTCATGACAATCCCCTTGTGTGGTATGCACTGGCTCCCTTTCAGATTGGGTTGAGAGGGAAAAATGTGTTTGTATTTATTATATAAAAAAATCAAAAGTTCTTTAATATGCATCCCCAAACTTGTACCAATTGCACTTGTATGCATTTTACACAAGGCAAATTGCACCCAATCTAATTTATATCGAGGATCAAGAATAGCAGCAATATAAAGAAGTTGGTTCATCTTCATAGGATCTCCCCAATACTTATCAAATTTCTCTTTCATTCTATTTGCCATGGAAGCCAATTCCCAGACATCACATTTTGTCCATTCATCCAAAAAACGATATAGCTTATAAATTTCACCCAAAAAAAGCATTAGATGTTACAAATAAAGAGCCAGAAATCTGCACAGTAAGCTCATAAAAATGACCTAACATCATGATCATCCTCCTAACATTCTTCCAATCTTTAGACTCAGGCACCCCCTCTCCATCTTCAAGATCAAATTGAAAATAAAGATCTTTATCCTCAAATCTTTTAAATGCTGCCTTAAATTTTTGAGCAGTCTCTAACATCAAATAGGAAGAGTTCCACCTAGTTGGGACATCTAAGCATAAAATCTGTTTACTTTGAATCTTTTCATCCTCACAACTCTCTTTGAACTTTCTCATTCGAAGGGGTGATTGCCTAATAAAGCGGACAACTTCTCTAACTTTTTTCACTGAGCTTCCTATTTCCCTCAACCCATTAGTAACAATCAAATTAATTGTGTGCAACACATCTCATATGTAAGAATTGATATTTCATAATTGAATGACTCTAGTTCATAATTTTTCCTCTAAATATTGAACCATGACATCATTAGAACTGGCAATGTCCACAGTAATTGTGAACACCCTTTCAATTCCCCATTCAAGTAGACATTTTTTCATTTCTATTCCAATATCTTTTCCTTTATGACTAGAAATTGGAATGAAATTCAAAATCCTCTTTCTCAATGTCCATGCATCATCTATGAAATGAGCAGTAATGCACATGTAATTAATTCTTTAAATGGAAGTTCAAGTGTCAGTGGTGAGGTAGACCCTTTGCCTTTTATACAACAAATAGTCTTTAAATTTAACTTTTTTCTCAATATAAATCCTAAAACAGTCACGAGCAACAGTCCATCTTGATGGAATTTTAAATTTTGGTTGAGCAATAGACATAAATTGCCTAAACCCACTCCTATCAACAAACTTGAAAGGTAATTTATCAGTAATTATCATGCATGACAAAGCTTTTCTAATAGCATCTTGATCAAATTTCCAATTTGCAAGACCTATTTTTTCATCTTCTATATTAGAGTTCAAAAGAGATTGTGCAAGTTCTTTAGGAGGGGGCTTCAATTTACAAGAATTCATATGATTGTTCAATGCAGTGGTTCCATTAGCTTTTGGATCACATGCAAGATCATTTCCACAATAATTACACTTACCTCTAATTTCACCTCTTTCATTCACAAATTTGGTGAAATGCTCCCAAACTTTTGATCATGGCTTTATGCTTTTTCTTTTTACAGTTCCACTTGTTACAGGCATTGAAGGCTTTGTTGTTTGAGTAGCACCATCATCCCCAGCGTGAGCATCACCCATTGTTTCACCATGAGAAGACATCTAATTAAATAAATAAACAAGTTACAACAGAATGACAAATTATATAAGAAAGAGGACAATTTATAATGAATAGATAACTCCTATCTATAATCAATCTCCCTTCCTTTTAATTTACATTTTCTGACCGGATAGGAATTTTGGTTTTAGACATATGTGCAGTACAGGGGATCATGAATTCATGATATTGAACAAAAAAATGAAAGTAGTATCATTTCTCGGTTCTTCCCGTCTTCACTCTTCAGTAGATAGAAATATTTCTACTTAAAAAAAAAACTAGCTTGGATCGGATTCCTCGTTCACTTCGAGCCAAAGTAGAAAAAACCAAATCCAAATAAGCAGCCAACCTAGATGAATCTAGTCTCTTAGTGACTTCCATCCCATATGCCGGTAAGGCGGATACATACAGAGGCCATTGTAATCCCTATATGTTCTAATGAAATCAAAGGTGGCAGCTAAAAGAACAGTAGAGAGTGAATATTCCACAAAACAGATGAGTAATCACCGACTCACCTCTCACAAAACAGATAGACGCCAGACGGCCGGAGCACCAAAGGCTTCACAAAATCACAGGGGTGGCAAACAGCCAGAGACGAAGTAGGGGCAATGTCGGATTAGTCTTAAGCAGAGAGCCAGAGTCTTAGGTATCTAGATCAAATTAATTTCTTAGGATAGTCACTGGGTGTATTAAGCTCTCTAAATTCTCCAAAATTCCCAAATTCTTTAGTCTTAATTTCTAATTTGATTTTATTTGGGGGAATTATTATTTTCAAAGAAAGAAAATAACTACCTAAAAGTTTCAATAACAAGTAAACAGTTGTCATATTTTACCCTATAACTTGTCACTGCTCTATTATCATTCAGACTTTTAAAGTAATTATATTCTTTCTCTAGGACTTTATAGCAATTCTCTCATTTTATTATATGCATATACCACTTCAAATCTTATTATAAGCCATTTGTAGGGTATTTAATGATTGTTTTCCAATTCGACCCTTATTTAAGTCTCATAAAAAAGAGAAAAAGAGGAGAGAGAGGTAATAATAATTTATAAATGTAGACTGAGAAAAAGAAAATTTAATAACAATAAATTTGGAAAGGAAAATATTTACATGAAATTCGTTATATCCATTATATTAAGTTTTCTAATCATATATGACCATGTATTCTATTTTTATAATATTATTATTTAGTTATATACCTATATGAAAAATACAAGATACATGGTCATGTGTCATTGAAAAGCTTAACAAATGTATATAAGAAACTTCACCTAATTAATGTTTTTCATTTGAAAAACTCTATCAATTTAATATATATTCATTCATATGTGATAATGAGTTACCAATGAATTATAATAAGCATCAGAGTACAAATCAAAATATTTTTTTATTAAAATTAAAAATTAGCTGAATCTAGAAATTACTTTATTATAGATGACCTGATAAATTACTTCTTAAAATTGACTCTTCAAGAAATGTGGCATGAGTAATGCAGTCACTACGTGTAGGAGTGAGAGTAGCGCGCAGAGATTATTTAAAAAGAAAAAAAGAAGAAGAAAAAAAAGAAAGAAGATAGAAGGCGTGACTTGTGAGACAGAGAGGAAGGAACGGAAGAAAGAAGGCATAGCTCATGAGCGATTGAGCGGGAAGGTGGGAGGCTAATTTTTTAATAAAAAGATAATAAATAAAATGGAGAAATTTATACAACTAAAATGGATAATGAAAAAAAGTTAATACTATATATATTTTGTTGCAAATATATATATATATATATATCTCTGTATATTGATTTGGTAGCATAAAAGAAAGGAGAGGCGGTCATTATAAGGATGAATGAAACAAGGATAGATGTCCATTTATGTTTTTTATTTTATTATTTGAGCTATTAAAAGGCATACTCTCATAATTTTGATAAAATTATTTTTAAAATGCTAAAAATAAGCTGTTAAAATATAAAAGGTAAATATTGAAAATATTAAGGATGAAGGCTGCAAATTATAATCCTTTATTAAAATTTCAAAGTTTTAAATTTATTATATTTTAATAAAAATTGACTATATTTAAAAAAATAAATGATAATATATTTTTATAATAATTTTTAATTTGAGATTTAAAAGGTATTTTCTTTCAGATTTTGGCAATGAGATTTTCCCAGCAATAACCGCACGAACCGGAATTCTCGGAAACGACTATGAGACTGCGGTCAGAAGGGGGGCTTTGTTCCGATATTTATTTAGCTTCTGGCTGCAACATCCTCCATTGGAGCAGTTCAGCATTATGGGCTCTTCGGCTCTCCACTCTCCTTCTCCCATTCGCTTCTACTCTCTCACACCAACACTTTCTTCTCTCCCTCCCGTTCTTCTCCAACTACCCCATCTTCCCTCTTCTTCTCTCTCCCTGCGAAGCAGAACTTTGTCCAAGACAATTACAACCCCACGTGCCTATGTGACCGGACCCGCATCCGACCCCACTATCAGTGAGTGCGACCCTAAGATAGATGGGCCGGATGCCCCGCCGGAGAAAGCCCAGCCGCCTACCGTCATTACATGGGGGCTTCTCTGGATGCTTTTGACGAAGCACAAACTGCGGCTTGCGGTTTCAGTTGTGACTTTAATTTGTTGCACCACTTGTACTCTTTCTATGCCCCTATTTTCTGGTGAGGAACGTGAGCTTCACTTTATGTATTATTTTCGTCCGCTTATTAAGAAATGCACTGGTACTATATTTGCGTTGCGTTTGATTTTCCTCTTTTTTCTTGTTACTTGATTGAGTTGCTGCAGCAGAATTGTGCTTTATTGAGTGGAATAAACTCTTTTTTCCTGCCCTCCAAAGCTATTAAAATCAAACAGGTTAAGGCCGAAAACTCTTTAATTTGGGATGATAATGAACTCGAAGAATGTTGAAATGTTTCAGTGTCATCAGTTATGAATATTAACTATACACTATATATGCCTTTTATCTCAAGTTATAGGCATTGCAGCATTGGCGGTGCTGAATTTTATCAATTAGTTTCATTTTGCCCCATTTTAAATGTACCATGTATGTCCAAAATTCCGTCTTGAGGTCAAAAGCACAGGAACCATTCTTATATGTTGGGGTTTTCTAGGTCAATTTTTTGAGGTTCTAATTGGGGCAAGACCAGAACCATTGTGGAGGCTGCTTAGTAAGGTTGGAATGCTGTATGCCGTTGAGCCAATTTTAACTGTTACTTTTGTCACAAACATGAACATAATATGGGAGAAGATCATGTCGACACTAAGAGCTCAGATCTTTGGAAGGATATTGATGCAAAAGGTAAGCTTACTTTTAGAGTTTTCTAGCTCACTTTTATTGGTGTTATTTTTCTAAATACTTGTTATTTTTCTAAATACTTCTTAGAGTTTTCCAGCTCTTTCCCAATAGGTGGGGTTAGCTATTTGGATCACATATTGCCCTAAATCTTTGGATAAGTTGTTAATCCAAAGGTTTTGCTCTAACTTTATTGGGTGTTCTCTTCAGCTTTTCTTTATCCATTTTCAGAGAACTCCATAATGCTTGATCTACCGTTCTTAGCATCACCTTCAATGACATTCTTTGTATCCATCTGAATCACGATTTTGCATTATTTTTTCTTTAGTAGACGCCACACCAACTTTTTCTCATATATGCTTATTACAAATCTTATCTTTTCTTGAATGACTACACATCCATTTCAATATTCTCATTTCAGCTACTCCAGAAATGTCATGTCATGTTATAATGTTCTGGATAAATCATTCATTAATCAATAGGTCTTTGAAGGGAAACATTCCCTTCCATATCATTGATATTCTCCATTGAATTGAAAGAGTATGAAATCTTAATCTTAGAAATTTGCAACTATTAGTTGTTGAAATAGATACCTTTGATTAATTTTTTGCCCATGGCTATGCCATAAATTTGCAACTATCATCGATACTTCTACATTATTAATGTTCAAACTGATAAGGGTATGCAATTGGACTGATGCTTTCTGTGGTAATATGCTTTTAAACATATGGTGGTATTGCAGATAACATAAAAAACCATAGATTCCTTGCTTAATGCAGATAACATAAAAAACCATAGATTCCTTGCTTAATGTATTGGCATTAATATTGGAAGTTCCATGTGTTGTAATTCAACATTGGCTGATTGTAAGTTTTGCTTAAAAGTTATTCTGTTGTTAGCTTTAATGGTGAATTCTTTGTCAAAAATAAGCTTATGCCTTTTTAATAACATATATGTTCCTTTGCTTGCAGGTGGAATTTTTTGACAGATACAAGGTATGCATGTCAAGTTACTTATGCTGGTTTTACTTTTTACGGTTATGAATCAATGAGACATTTGAGAAATGGAAAGGTGTCTGGGTTACATTTTTCTTGTATTTTTATGTGATTTTTTGTGTAAAGTACTTTATTCTGATTTTGTCTTTCTTTCAGTTGTCCTGTCCTCTTTCTGATCTCTTAATCTCTTTCACTAATTTCACCAATTTTTCTGGTCTATTTTATCAATGTGATTATATATCTTCGGACATATTTTAAACACTTGAAACTCATTTTATTTCATGTGTTTGGTTTAGTAAACTGAGAGCAGTTGAACAAGCTTTTTCATTTTCTTGGCTCTGCTCTGTATAGGTTGGTGAACTCACTGGATTGCTAACATCCGATCTGGGTTCTCTTAAAGATATTGTGAGTGAAAATGTTGCAAGGGATCGTGGATTCAGGGCATTATCTGAGGCAAGCATTTCTACCCCAATCAGAAGTGAGCTTTATTTTTCCTATATTTAAGCATGTGCGTGATTTCTTTTGACTGAGCTGCAGTTGACTTTCCTTCATTTCAAAAAGCATGTAAATGTTTTATTTGACCATAATTAGATGTTTCTATATGAATGAACTGCTATCCGAGATAACCTCAGTTTTTGTCATTACTACTTTACTCGTGCACCTGTGTTTTGGTGAAGACTCTTGCTTTGTTTTCCATGTTGCTGCTCACTTTCTTCTGTTTCCATTGCTTTTTCTCTTTTCTTTGTTGTTACAGGTTATTGGGACAATATGCATACTTTTTGCTTTATCTCCTCAACTTGCTCCAGTTTTGGGTATCCTAGTGCTCACAGTTTCTGTTTCAGTCGGTAATCCTCCCACGTCCACCTATTTTTTTAAATGATATCTGCTTAAGGTCTGGCTATTCCAGGCTAACATTTTATGTTGTGTTGGTTTTATCTCTAAGTGCGGAAGTAGTAGAGAATAATAACTCATCTTTTCCATCTTTCTTAAATTTTAAGAGAGCATTGCAAGTAGCTTAATTATGCAGGCCTGACAAATCTGATGTAGCTCAAATTCATAATGCCTCATAACATGTAATACTTTTGGTTCATGCTGATGGTTATTTTTCTTGCTTTCTTCTCTGCTTGCTGACTCCTTTTAGTGTTTTCAAGCTGTCTACAAGAGATCAACTCTGCCAGTTTTTAAAGCACATGGGTTGGTTCAAGCATCCATATCTGACTGTGTGGCAGAAACATTTTCTGCTATCCGTACAGTGAGTTTCCAATAGTTCAGATTTGTGTGATAAAACCTTTGTCTTGTGGAGTACTGCTTTGTTGAAGGCCATGATTTGTTATTGATGGCTTAAACAATGTCATATATGATTACAGGTGAGATCCTTTGGTGGAGAGAAACGCCAAATGTTCACATTTGCTAACCAGGTAAGGCTATTCATCGCATTGACTAATCTCTATTGTCAAGAAGATATGACGACTCTAGAATTCCTTTTGGGAAAAACTAAATAAAAACAAATTATGGGGTGGCTACAGGTTCTTTCATACCAATCAAGCGGGATAAAGCTTGCCACTTTTAAATCTCTAAATGAGTCCATGACTAGAGTTGCTGTATATGTTTCTTTGCTAGCATTATATATCCTTGGAGGAAACAAAGTTAAAGCGGTGAGTTACTCTGGCTTTCTCTCAGCTATATATGATGATTTGAAGTAAACTTTTTCTACTGTAATTAATCTTGCTGGTAATAATCACGTTTTCTATAGAAAGAAAATTGTTATTCATGCACTAACCCTTGACAATGTTATGCTGGTTTTTCTCATTTATTTTTTATTTTCCTAATTTTTATTGCAATTCTCACATTAAAATTATGAATTTTTTTTGGTAAATTGATTGATTGATTAATTTTTGTATATTTCTTTAATTATTCCTTACAGGGTGAACTCTCTGTTGGAACTGTGGCGTCTTTCATTGGATACACTTTCACATTAACTTTTGCTGTAAGAAGATTTGACTTGCTGCATTTCTTTATCTCTCAATCCTCTCTTTGCTGCCTGATATTATGTCTTTCAGGTTCAAGGAATGGTTAATACTTTTGGAGATTTGCGTGGAGCTATTGCTGCAGTTGAGAGGATCAACTATGTTTTCTCTGAGGTTCAAATTGATGATGCCCTTGCTTATGGCTTAGAAAGAGAACTGAAACAGAAAGAATTAAATGATGATAACTATAAACTGTTCTTCTCTGATAATTTTACTGAGAAAAACCAACGAAAATACTTGCATTACATGTCAGCATTGAAATCATCAAGCCATTTGTACAACTTAGCTTGGTCTGGAGATGTTTGTCTTGAAGGTACTTTTCTTGCAATAATGTGTCTAACTTTGTAGTTGCTTTGCTTTCAACGTATCACTCTTAAATATTAGTAAACATGGCCATATTATTCATTATATAACCCTGTTTACCAATGTTCATGTGATGGGAGCTCTGTCCATCCTTTGTCCTTTTCTTACCTTCCTCTATTTTCTCCTTTTTTTCAGATGAACTTCCAAATTGTTGTGACTATGCATATGAATCATCTGTTTGAGGGATTTTTTGTTATGGTTACTTCATGCTACTCACGATGTTAAAACTTGGTAAAAACATACTTTTAGGGCCTCGAACTCAAGGAAGGACTTTAAAATCCATATTCTTTTCTAATTTTTTTTTCTATACCCTGATTTGAGATGCTTGAGCTTCTCCTTCGGTTTCTCTCTTTCTCTCTCTCCCTAATTCTTACACCTCGTACTTTAAGTTTGAGAATGAGTTTTATAAACTATATGCAAGTTAATTATCTTTTTTTTTTTTTTTTTTTGGGGCCAACGTGCAAGTTGATTATCATAGTGATATAATACAGCTTATTTACATTTTCAATGTAATTTGCTCTATAATGGAATTAATATGCTGATATTTTTTTTTTTTTTCCTGCAGATGTATATTTCTCTTATCCTTTAAGGCCAGATGTGGAGATCTTAAGTGGGTTAAATTTGACACTAAAATGTGGTACTATAACTGCATTGGTGGGTCCTAGTGGTGCAGGAAAAAGTACAGTAGTACAGCTATTGGCTCGGTTTTATGAGGTTTAATTCCTGTTTCTTTAGTTTGTGAACTGAGGCTTGATTTACTTCATTTTCCCCAAAAGAAATACATGCATCAACTGATGTTTTGTTCCTGTAGCCAACAAGAGGTCATATAACAGTTGCTGGAGAGGACGTTCTAACACTTGACAAGAGCGAATGGGCTCGAGCTGTCTCTATTGTAAATCAAGTATGATTTCTTGAGAAGGAAGAAGTAAAAATTATCATGTCTTATATGAGCAAGCTTGCTTCTAGTCCACTAATAATGCTAACATGATATAGGAGCCTGTTCTGTTTTCGGTCTCTGTTGGGGAAAATATTGCATATGGGCTTCCGGATGATAATGTTTCTAAAGAAGACGTTATCAAGGCAGCAAAAGCTGCAAATGCTCACGACTTCATACTTTCACTTCCACAGGTGCATTTTGTTTTCTAGACATGCAGATGCTTACTATAGGTAAGACCAAGTAATATTTGTGACACATTTTCTTTACTTCCTTTTTTGAAAGGGTTATGATACACTTGTTGGTGAGCGTGGAGGCCTATTAAGTGGGGGACAGAGGCAGGTATAGAGTATACATATAACATTCCTGCAGGCACAGGCTTTCACTGTCACATGCACGCACATATAACTGCTGTGTTTATATATGCAGAGAATTGCTATTGCTCGAGCACTCTTAAAGAACGCCCCAATTCTTATACTTGATGAGGTTCCCCCCTTTCCTTTTCATGCTTCTTTGCTTCTTTATGCAGTTTCCATGATTCAGCTACCGCTCTACCAGTAACTATGTGATCCTAAATATGCCCTTATTGATTTAATGTTTTATTCTTCAGGCCACCAGTGCCTTAGATGCTGTTAGTGAGAGATTGGTCCAGGATGCTCTCAACCATTTGATGAAGGGGAGGACAACATTAGTGATTGCTCACCGATTGAGCACAGTTCAAAATGCCCATCAAATTGCACTGTGCTCTGATGGCAAGATTGCAGAACTAGGAACACACTATGAGTTGTTGGCCAAGAAGGGCCAATATGCTTCACTGGTTGGTACTCAAAGGCTTGCATTTGAATGAATCATGAAATTCTTGATATTTCCGGTGATTCAAAGTTACCTAGCATTTGAGGCATGGAGGAGCTGGATGCTGTATTGGCACGGTGGTTCTTTGAACAGATGAAATTCTCTTCTTTACGTGCAGAGAGAATTATATTATGCGAAAGAAAATGTTGGCCGGTGACGTCTGCTGTCGGCAGAAAGATACATACTGGTTTGGTTGAGAATTGTTGCACTAAGATTCAGCTTGTTTACTTTTAGGGATGATTTGGTAGCTACAACTCAATGTAATACAGGCCTCATTTCAATATAATACAAGGCCTCATTTCAATACATCACCTATTCTGATTAGAAATATTGTTGCTTTATCATTGCAGTGTTAGTTTCACACCAAAAAATTGTCATTAAAAAAAAATGTTTACTGTTACTGTACAGTGTAGTTTATTGGCTCATTTGTAGCAAACTTTACATTATTGTAGTTCATTTGCCAATCTATAGCAGTTGAAATACCCCCCCTTTTGTGCTCATATGAATGTGTGCTTTATTGTGGAGCAACACAATTTCAATCTCAAAATAACAACTGAAGGGATAGGGAAAAGGTCATAACAATGGTCAAAATTTGTGGTGATGAGAAATTTAAGATGACTCAGAAATATTTATCACAGAATTGAGCTCTGCTAGGCACTCAGTGGGAAGGCCAAGGAAGGAATTCATCAAGAAATCATCAACAGGATCAACTGTTGCCGCACCAACAAGTTTGCACTTCCCTTCTTCATTCAGCCTTTTGCCTCTTCCACTTTTTATAGTCCCTTTGGATTCCTCAGATGTCAGCACTGTCTTCACTAGCAGAGGAGGAGCCTTGTAGAAACTCCCGGCAGAGAAGAAGAACTTGGCCTTGAATTCAAGGTCAACCTTTAAATCAAAAACAGGAAGAAAAGAAATATTAATTGCATGGTTATAGAATCAAATTGAAAGCATTGCTTGTCACAGAATAAGAAATTGAGCATTAACATATTGAAGTTGTAATTTATTATTTTTCAAAGATTTCTTGTTTATCACCTTGCCAGATTCCTTGTTGATTCTTCCTTGGAAGACTAGAGGGACTATATCAATATTCAGAAATGGTGGCAATGGCAAACCCAAGAACTTGGTAGTAGAACTTGTCAATGGTGGGATGTACAGCGTCTCAAGGTCAAATGAAACAAGCAGTTCATTATCAGCTAGGTTGTCTGCTACTTCAGCCCCAGATCCTGTTCCTTTTCCCCCTTCTGCATTATATGCAAAATCAGGATACCTTGAAATCCCAAGCCTGCAATCCCTCGCTGTTCTGAAACTAACAGTGTAACTCTTGGCCTCAGTGCTTGGGACTTCAAGGTTTGTACTAGAATATCTAATCTTTTGTAATTTGTGGCTGAAGGAGGAGGAGGACGAGGAGGAAGAAGAAGAGAAGAATACAGTTTTTGTTCTAAGCTCTGGTATGGTAGGGCGAAATTTGCATAGAACTGATGGGGCTGAGGGGTTTATTTTACAACCCATCTGGATTCTGTGATTATAATTTATTTGTTGCAGAAGGAATGGAAGAGAAATGTTGAGTTCTGAAAATATAATCTGTTGGGGAGGTTCATGTGGAAATACAAAAAGCAGAACTTCATAGCGAAATATGAGGTTGGGTTGTGTTCTGGCCGACTTTTGGGGCACAAATCTTATCTTGTTAAGTGAGAGATCCGACCTTGTGGAATCTGCAAGTGACGCTTGGCCGTGGAGCCGCCAAAACAAAACTCTGGGTCCCATTTCAGTTCAAGGTACTTGTATAATTTTCTCTTTCAGGATCAAAATTTACGTTTTGTGCTCTAAATTATAATTTATTTTTAGTCCCTTAATTTGAATATTGTTAGTCTCATTTAATAAAAAATACTGACTTAACAAATTTAAATGATGACTCCAAAAATAAGTGTTGCCAACGTATGCTTAAATTTTAGATTTTAATTCTTTACTATAATTATCTTTATGTTTTAAAATTTAATTATGTTTTTTCAGCATTTAATCTTAAGAGTCATCATTTAAATTTTTTGAGTCAACATGTTTGGTTAAATGAAACTTTAATATTTTCCGTTAAATGAATCTTTAAGGACTCAAAATACAATTTATAAATTTTATCAATTAAACTGAAACTTAATGTAAATTTCAATGAAGGGCTTGTTTGGTTTTTTTGTTTGTAGAATAATTTTTTTAAAAAAAACTTGTTTGATAAGTTTTTTTTAGTTGATTATTTTTTTAAAAAGAAAATCAATATATTTTTAAAAACTAAAAGAACCAAAACCATTTTTAGGTTTTTCTTTTTGCCAAAACAATTTTTAGATGTTTTCTTGCTTTTATTTTTGTATTTGTATTTTTTTTTGTTTTGAAAAATTGGGTATTTTTCTTTATTTTTTTTACCCACCGCCCAGCATGTATCAAAACCGGTGGTGATTTTTTTTTGTTTTGAATGTATTCTTTAAAATAATTATTCAAACATATTTTTTATTCTCAAAACTTATTCTAAAATATTTTTTTTATAAACTTGTTCTGGGAAAAAAGGGAAAAAAACTAAATATTTACTTTAGTCTTTTTCTTAATTTAGGTAGTTTGACTTCTCATATAGTTAATTAAAATGAGTATTATATTTGTAGTTAAGTTAAGGTTACTTTTATTTTTCATTGTAATAATATTAAATTTTTATAAAAGAAAATTCTATTTAGAGTGTTTAGAATAAATATGAGAGCGGTGTTATTGTTGTTCTAAAATCTAAGTGAGTATCAAAACTCCATGAATCAGAAGCAGAATTTTCTCAGAAAAATAAAGGACACGAATTTTATATTTTTTTTAAATAAACTTATTCTACTTAGGTTAGGTAAACCGGAAAATGACACAAAAGAAGATAAAAATTGCAATATTCAATTCAGACACTTAAAATTTTAAATCTCTAGAAAAGAAATAAACACAAATTGAAATTTTAAAATTCAAAAATGACAAAAATGCCCCTTATTATTATTTTTTCCCAAAAAAGTTTCAACTTCTCGCAAGAGACTTGCTAGCAGCTAGCCATCGACCTCCACGGACATCCCTCGGCCAGCCACCAATGCAGTGACTACCAGTGGAGAATTTCTTTTTTTTTTTTTTTTTTTGGGTTGTGGGAGGGTTTTTCTTTTGATGGGAGGGAATGTTTAAAAAAAGGATGGGGTCATGACTTTTTTTTTAAGTACCAAATTTTATGCAGGGGTTCGGGCTCAATCTAAATCAAAAGTAAGGCGCTTGTATAGCTCCTCTTAGCTAATATCAATATTGGACAAGGCGGACCTATATTATACCCTCAAACGTTAACTTGGACACTCTCATTCTAAGATGTCTCCCCAAACACCGTGACGGGAAATCGAACCCCCTCTTTTTTGAGTGAAAAGGTGTAGTTTCTACTGTTGAATCCACGAACAATGGGTAATGGGGTTAGAATTTGATCCCATCACTTTTGTTAGTATGGGCCAAAAAGATATGATCGTGTCTCATTATTAATATAATGCAATAAAAAAAACTATTTTACTTTGGTTCCATCTCATGATAATAATTCATCTGGGAATAATAAGTCCTAATCATTAAATGATAAGTTTGGATTTGGGATTAACAACATGTTTTTTTCTTATACATAAAATGTGAAATAACATATAAATCAATTAAAAATGACAATACTTCATCTATAAATAACAAGTCTTGATTGTGAAATAACAAATTTAGATTTAAGATTAACAACACATCTTTTCTTTATACATAACATGTAAAATAACATGTGAATTGATTAAAAATAATAATACTTCATCTGGGAATAACAAGCCTAAATTTTGAAATGACAAGTTTGGATTTGGGAGAAATAACATGATTTTTCTTGACACGTAACTTGTGAAATAACATGACAATAAATTAAAAAGGACAACAATTCATATAAAAATAAGTCCTAATTGTAAAATGACAAGTCTAAATTTGGGATTAACAATTCGTTTTTTTTCTTAATACATAACATGTCAATTAAAAATGACAATAATTCATATATGAATAACAAGTCTTGACTATGAAATGATAAGTCTGAATTTATTATTAACAATATGTATTTTTTTCTAATACATAACATGAGTTTGTGTTGTATTCATTATTGATACGTGATGATATTTTTCAAATGCATGTGAGAAAAGAATTGAAATATTATTTCTAATTTTTTTGCATACATATTCAATATTTTTAGGAAAAATTACAAATAGGTCCCAAAAAAATTTAATTATCTTAAATTTATTGACAAGTGAAGGGCAAGCAATGAAAAGTTTAGAAGTAGATAATGACAACTAGTTCAAACTGATTACTTGTTATTAGGACTTTCTGATAATTAAATTTCTTCTTTGAGACCTCTTAGAAATTCTTTCATATTTTTATATTAGGATACTTTAAAAAAAGCCAGTACTTCAAGCCATTTTGTTAGAAATTATATTTTGTTTGAAGATTGAGACATTAATCTTTCAATTCGTAATATTTTCTTTTAATGTACACAATTATATTTCATTAGAAGATATGTTTGATACGTTTTCAAAAATAAATATGATATTTATTTTCTAATGTCCTAAATTTTTTTAAGAATGCATCCCTTTACAAAAATTATGACAAATTATACTTAAGAAAAAATATAGAGATAATGTATAAGTAATGTCTAAGAATCCTAGCAATATTTTTTTTTCCCAAGTTCATTATAAACAAAACAAACTACTATTATGTAACAAGAAAATGGAAAAAGTGCTTAGAATTGACAACCCCCCAGCCGGGATGTTTGGACCTCCTGAAATTAGCTAGTAGGTGTCTTCTCTTTCCAAGCTCACGCTTGGCCCCTTATGTATTGGGAAAAAAAGTGCTTAGAATCCCTTGTTAATAAGTCGGCCGGTTCTAAAAAGGATCCAAAAAAGTTGATCATCCAGAACCTGCATATTATAAAAAGAAAACCATATTGGAGGTATCTGTATTTTTTTTTAATTTTTAATTTGGTATTTATGTGTTTTTTGTTCTTAACTAAATCTTTAATTTTGCTCAATTAACATCATTAATCCTTATGTAGAGACTAAAAATGCCAATAGAATAAAGTTATAAGAGCTAATGTCACTAAAAAAATAAAATTAAATGTTTAATTAAGAGGAAAAAACTCATAGGTACCAAATTAAAAATTGAGAGAAAGTAGAGGTACCTATGACATGGTTTCTGAAGAATTTGAACACAAGGCCAGCCTGTGGGCCTTCATTACATTTGATTAAATCATCAAATTCAATTTTTTTAAAAATATTTTGAAATATCAAAAAATAAAATAATAATATCATAAAATTTTTCATTCAAATAATAAATATTAATAAAATAAAGCATCAAGCTATTGTTCAAACTTACACAACTAATACAGATGAAACCTCAAACACTAATGGTGCATCAAAAATGAATTTAAACGCTAATAAATTACTGTCCAAACTTAATATGATTATTATCTTTATCTTCGTTACTATGATCAAGGAGAATAATATTTGATTATTTTTTTATTACAACTAGATTTTTTTTCAATGACAAAAATATCAAGTTCTCATTTTCATCGATATTGTCTAAAAAAAAACATGTAACTAATTACGGACTTAGGTTTTGTTTTTCTTTTTTAATCGGGAGGATTTCATAATATTAATCACACAATGAGTGATTAATAAATAATAGTAATAAGTTATTTTAATAATTTATTAAATTTTAATATTAAAAAATACAACAACAACAACAACAAGCCTTATCCCACTAGATGGGGTCGACTACATGAATCACACGACGCCATCGTGCTTTGTCAACAACCCAATCCTTAGATATGTTATTGACTAGGAGGTCTCTTTCAATGACCTCATTCAACGTTCTTCTCGGTCTTCCCCTGCCTCTTTTTATGGGACTCCATCTTGTTTGATCCACCCTCCTCATCGGGGCCTCTAAAGGCCTTCTCTGCACATGTCCAAACCATCTTAAGCGATTTTCAACCATTTTCTCTTGGATAGGTGCCACACCAACTCTTGTCCTGATCTTTTCATTTCGAATCCTATCTTTTCTTGTATGACCAAACATCCATCTCAACATCCTCATTTCTGCTACTCCGACTTTGTGCTCTTATTTTCCCTTTATTGCCCAACATTCACTATCATACATCATAGCTGGTCTTATAGCAGTCCGATAAAATTTTCCTTTAAGTTTCTCAGGTACCTTCTTATCACAAATAACTTCGGTAGCTTTCCTCCACTTTAACCAGCCAGCTTGTATTCTATGAGAAATGTCTCCATCAATTTCCCCATCCTCTTGTATAGTGGATCCTAAGTATTTAAACTTTGATACTTGAGGAATAATTTGTTCTCCCATCCTCACCTCCAAATCCCCATTACCTTGCCTCCCTCCAAAATCACAATGCATATATTCTGTTTTGTTCCTGCTCAAACGGAAACCTTTCGACTCCAAAGTCCTTCTCCATAACTCCAAACTAGTGTTAATCTCTTTTTTTGATTCTGCCATAAGGACAATATCATCCGTGAAGAGCATGGACTTAGGGATTCTTTCTTGAATAGGTTTAGTTAGAACATCCAGAATAATGTTGAACAAGTACGGACTCAGAGAGGATCCCTGATGTAGGCCAATCTTAATAGGGAAGTCCTTTGTCTCCCCTCCAGGCGTCCTTACACTGGTAGTCACCACCTCATACATATCTTGTATGGCTTTGATATAAGCAACCCGTACACCTTTCTTTTCCAAAGCCTTCCACAATACTTCTCTTAGCACACGATCATAAGCTTTTTCCAAATCAATAAAAACCATATGTAAATCTCTTCTTTTACTTCTATATCTTTCCATTAACCCCCTTAGTAAATAGATTGCTTCCGAAGTGGATCTCCCTGGCATAAATCCAAATTGGTTTTCCGAAATAGAAGTCTCCAACCTCAACCTATATTTCATCACTTTTTCCTACAACTTCATTGTATGACTCATAAGTTTTATCCCTTTGTAGTTTGCACAGTTTTGAATGTCTCCTTTATTCTTGTAAATAGGAACTAAAATGCTTCTCCTCCAATCATCCGGCATATTTTTAGAGCGTAGAATTTCATTAAAAAGCTTGGTTAGCCACACCTCCCCCTCATCGCCCAAACATTTCCAAACTTCAATAGGGATACCATCAGGCCCAACGGCTTTTCCATTGTCCATTTTCTTAAGAGCCGCCTTAACCTCTCCGATACGTATCCTGCGGTAGAAAGCCAAATTCCGATTATCTTTGTTAATTAACAAGTCCTACAAGTCCTGAGTCGCATAATTGCTTCCCTCATTAAACAACTTGTAAAAGTAAGCCTCCCATCTGTCCTTAATATCACCATCAGTAACCAACACTTTACCATCTTCATCCTTTATACATTTTACTTGGTCCAGATCTCTCTTTTTCCTCTCCTTTTGCTTCGCGATCTTGTAAATATTTCTTTCTCCCGTCTTTGTTCCTAACTCCTGATAAAATCCTTCATAAGCTTTAGTACGTGCTTCGCTCACTGCTCTCTTTGTCTCTTTTTTAGCCAATTGATACTTTTCCCGGTTCTCTACACTATTGCACAAGTGTATGGCCTTAAAACAATCTCTTTTCTGTTTGACTTTCTCCTGCACACTCTTATTCCACCACCAAGTCTCCTTATCTCTTTGATCAGGACCTTTGGATTCTCCCAAAATTGCTTTAGCTACCAAACGAACCCTCGTAGTTATCTCTTCCCACATCATGTTTGCGTTTCCCTGCAACTCCCAAATCCCTTCCTTCAAAAGAGTCCTTTTGAATAACTCCCACTTTTCTCCTTTTAACTGCCACCACTTAATTCTGGGTTTTGCCACTTGATGGTACTTTTCCCTGGTACTCTTAAAACGCACATCAAGGATAAGTACTCTATGTTGGGCAGTCACCCCGTCTCCTGGAATCACTTTGCAATTAGTACACAATCTTCTGTCCAGATTCTTAACCAAAAAGAAATCAATCTGTGATTTCGAGACACCACTTTTGTACATGATTAAATGCTCCTCTCGCTTCTTAAAACAAGTGTTGACAATCTTAAGATCGTATGCAAGAGAAAAATCGAGAATAGATTGTCCTCCACTATTAAGCTCCCCGAAACCAAAACCACCATGGGCCCCGCTGAATTGTCCTGCTTCCTTACCAACATGTCCATTAAGGTCCCCACCGATAAAATTTTTTTCTTCAAGTGGTATGCTTTGAACCAAACCCTCCATATCTTCCCAAAACTTATCTTTAAGATGTGTCTCTGCCCCAACCTGAGGTGCATAGGCACTAATGATATTGATAGTATCCTTCCTAACAATTACTCTTAACGATATTATTCTGTCCTCAAACCTTTTAACCTCTACCACATTCTTTTTCCATGTCCCATCAACGATGATACCAACCCCATTCCTTGCGCTCACCTTTCCTGTGTACCAAAGTTTATACTCTCCAAGTTCCTTGGCAGCTTCTCCAGTCCATTTGGTTTCTTGGAGGCATAAGATATTAATCCTTCTGTCCCTCATAACTCCTGCTACTTCCATAGATTTCTCATTCAACGTCCCAATATCCAAGTGCCAAATCTAATCTCAGTCTCATGAACTAACTTCTTTAGCCGCCTCCGTCCAAGAGAGTGCGGTAGCCCTTGCTCATTTAACACTACATCCGGGCGACGATGCAGCGGCTCTAACTCATTTCTCACTGTACTCGAGCCATACAGCGCGTCACTTCTGGGCAACGACCTAGCATTAGCATAATTACTTCGTTGATCCATGTTCATGAGATTCGACAGGTTTTTACGTTGGCTGTCAAGGGCCTAACACAACCCTCTTCCTTTATCCGGGCTTGGGACCGGCTATACAATATAGGCGGAGTTAAATTTTAATATTAAAAAATAGATGAGCTTAAATGGTTGTTCTCAATCATAACGAGCCCTTTTATTTTTAGGCCTAAAGAGATAATTTGTTTAAGTTCAATAAACCCCTTAAAATACAAACTTGACCTTTTGTTTAAACGGGTTTAAAAGTACCAGCCCCACACCACAACCATATCACTCCTATTTATTTTACATTTTTACTTATAGCTGTTAATAAAAATATGAAATATTAAATGATGTATTTTAATGTTTTATTTTTAATTTTTAGTGGATTATGTTAGTTAATAATTAGTTTACTTTGGTCAAATTTTCATAGTTGGCAAATTTTTTTATTTAATCTAATTAACCAATTAAATGGACGCCTTTTAAAAAAAAATCTCAAGTAAGAGAAAATTAATTTGAAAGTGTTACAAAATGAGTCAACAAAAAAGTAGAGTAGGGAAGGGATGGAGGCAAGAAAATAAGAGAACTATACTGTATTCATTCACTCTTTTTCACTTTACAATATAGCTCCATTATTTTCTTGTCTCCATCCCTTCCCTACTCTGCTTTATTTGTTGGCTCATTTAATAATACTCTTCTGATCCTTAATATAAGACCCATTTAACTAATTTCATTAGATTAAGAAAGTTAGGTAAGTTAGTTAATTATAAGAAATGTGACATGTTTTTCCTAAAATACCATAATCATCTTTCTTAATACCTCCTCTTCCTCTTCTACTTGATTATGGTTGAGGGAGTATGCATAGGGGTAATTTAGAGAAAATTGATAAATATGAGAAATGGGTCTTATATTTAGAACCAAAACTAACTCAACAATTGGGTCTTATATTAAGGACCGGAGGAGTATATTATTAGCACGATACTTAACTAAATGAGTTCATGGCATCTTGTTGATACATGTTGATTTTCTGTTTATCGAATAAAGATAGTTTGATCAAATAGCTTGGTAAGATTTTTCTAATTTAGATAGAGGTAATGATGGCCTTACAATTTCTAAAAATGCATCTATTTTATTGATTCATGGGCAATTAAAGATTTAACATTCATCATATTGAGCTACTAGAATTTGTACCATAAAGTTCAAGTTTTATTTGTATATATGTTTGTAATAATCAGTTAGACATTTATTGATATTTTAATTTCATTGAAAAGCTAATAACTACAATACTCTCAATTTTTCGATGAGATGGCCAAAAGCCACATCACTTTTGATAGTGATTTTTTTGATAAAAACGATCTTATAGTGGTAGCCACATGAAAAGATTATGACAATTTGATAATCTAATGGTTACAAATATCAAAGTTCTAAAAGCTAATGGGTCAAATATCAAATGACACAAAAGACCATGATAGTTTTAAAAGATTTTGCTATATGTGTCCTGAAGAAATTGATGATGTTCTACTGAAAGCAAAAAAACATGTCTATCAGAGTGATAAAAAACATAACCATATTGTATTGGTGGAATTAATAAATGAAGGGCAATACTATGGGTCTAGAATATTGAACCATAACAACAGAAATTGTAATACCTCTATGGTCAATATACTAATATTATAAGCAAATGTTATGTCCGAAAGTCATATAGATAAATATGTATCAATTCATTAAAAGTAAATGTAAAAAAATGGTTATGAAGTCAAAAAGACCATGAAATATTATGAAAAATATTAAAAGTAATTATGATACCCAAGGCAATAAGTTGTGAAGAAAAATACACAAAGTATTTATAAAAATAAAAAAGATATAACTATAAGCTTAGAAGGCTATCTACTGTTTAATTTTTATTAGTCTTTAAATTCCCAAATGACACATTTTAATTGTTGCAAATAAGTAATGTGTGTGTGTGTAGTATCTTGATTAATGTTGACAAATTTTGAATGATATGTTCAACTTGCACTTTATTTTCAAAAATTCATTTCAAAGGATCTTCTACTTTTTTGTGTTTTCTCTATACATATTGCGAGTTAAATATATGATATTTATAATTATTCATTATTATGTCAATGATATATTGAAATGAATTTGTTTTCACATTCCTCTGAAATTATTTAGTTCCTCAAGCACTATATGCAACAATATTAATATAACTCTTGAATAACTAATACATATTTTTTTCTTTATGGGTAGACAAAGAATTAATAGTAAAAAATATGACCCATAGATCTACAACACAATTTTGGTCCTCTAAAAGGTCTAAAGGTGATAGTCTAATTGAATGAAAATCCATAATTATAAATGACAAAAGTACTTAAACTTCTAAGCGAAAGATATGTTATTGGCTTTGGCCCATTATATGCTAGTTACTATTTTTGAACTACATGAATAAGAGAATCATATTTGTATGAATCACACTTGAGGAAGAGATTATTGGAATATAAGTGTGAGTTGATCTTGAATAAAGTTCTATTTATATTTTTTCGCAAAACTCAATTAATCTCACAAATAGGTATTATATAAAATCAATCATATTTTATAGAAATTGAAAAGTTTATTGTTGGTAATAAAAAACATGGTACTATAAACCAGAAATTTACTAATCTATTCAGACTTGTTGTTAGCATGACTTGTTTAATCATCTTGAATTATATAATATAACAAATTATTGAGGATTATGTATTGAAATTTATCAAACAATGTATTCATAAAATATTACAAAATATCTATCAGATATAATTATTGACCTGAATGAGAATTTCTAAATTTTTTATTCTAGTTGAAAATGCTCCATTTAGTATAAATGAAAGTGAGATATGCTTGAAGTATAAAAGACTAATCGGTTCCAATACAAATATATTGAAAAATAGAAGCATAAAATTTAAAAATCATATCGAAGAAGCGTGTATTCTAGAAAAGTACCAAGACATATCTAATTAAAAAAAAGCTAGAAGAGGTTCAAAAACCTAAAAAATAGTTAAAAGATCTCAACAAGTTATGTCATGAAAAGGAATCAAAAAGATAAAATTGTTGAGAATGGTTTTGATAATAATATCACACAATAAAAGAAGGATCTCATATACAAATATGCCATGCAAAACATATAGAAATTTGACCAAAAGGAAAAGTGAAAGAGAAAAAACGCAACGGAAATATAATTATGTTTTTTTTCAATATGTGATAATTATAGACCTGTAATTCAAACACATGAAATATAAAGTTTTTATGGGTATATGAATATTTATGTGAAAATAAAGATTTTCACAAATGTCTTATAATAATTATGATGAGGCATATTATTTTATGGTGGGCATAATCATTTTTGCATATTTAGTTTGATAATATATGAAAAAAAATGTGTCTATTAAATATTGTTATAACCTATGTATGTGGCTTATTAAATAGTAAACCTTACATGATAATTTTTGAAGAGTTTAAAATGCACTAAAAGCATGTACAAGAAAATCATTCAATATATAAAACGTTACGAAGATGAAAATAATTTGAGTATGTACAATCTATTTTATAGTTATGGATTAAATATATAAAATTTCTTAACGGATTCAAGTTGCTAGAAGCATACAATTTAAGTTTTTGAAAACAATACAAAATTAAGCTAAATAAATCTCTATAAGGATTGAAGCAATTAGAACATATGTAGTATAACCGACTAAGTAAATATCAGTTAAAGAGAAGGTATAAAAATAATTCAATTTGACCATATATTTTTATGAAAAGACATGAAAAATGAGTTTGCCATAATTATTGTTTATGTTGATGATATAAATATCATTGAAACTTTTAAAGAGCTCACAAAAACTATGAATTGCTTACAGAAGGAATTTGACATGAAGAACTTGGAAAGAACAAAATTTTGCCTTTGATTGCAAATTAAATGCTTAAGAAATGAAATTTTTGTATATCAAATAACTTGTACAAGAAAAGTTTGAAAGTGTTTTTGTATGGATAAACCATATCTATTATATACTCTGATAGTTGTAAGATCCTTAGAGGTGAATAAAGATTATTTTAGACATGAAAAATGTGATGAAGAACTACTTGGTCTAGAAATATCATATCTTAATGCAACTGATGCACTTATATATATATATATATATATATATCTTGTTAGTCACACATGACTTGATATATTATTTGTTGTGAACTTACTAATAAGATATAGTTCTTCATTAACACAAATACATTGGAATAAAGATTCTAGGTTCTTGTCAGATTCATATGTTGATAATCCCAAATGAAGTATTTGTCTCGTGATATTAAAAAAGATGTTGCAAATTTAGAGATATTGATTGATGTTTTCCAACAGGTGGAGTTAGTACACATTGTATTCTTTTCTTTGTCTACGGTTTTCTTTCACTAGGTTTTCCATGCACGGTTTTTAATAAGATAGTATTAGATGATGTATTAATGAATGTATACTTTTTTTCTTTCACTAAGTTTTTGTCCTGCATAATAGACATATAAGGGGAAGTGTTATGAATATTATGAATGTCTATCTCGTCTTCCTCTTCAAAGTCATCAAGTGACTCTTATTACTTCTATTATTCTATTACTCTTCCATTATACCTTTAATATTATAACTTACATTTCATTTACATGTGATTTATTGTTCACTATCTATTATTTAAGTACAAGTATAATCTATGTGTAAGATTATGCCGATAAAAAGGCTTGTCAGTTGTGTAGTGAGGAAAGTGAAAGAGCACAATATAATTCTCTCTCATTTTCTTGTTTCTATTTCTTCTCTACTTTACTTTGTTGATTTATTTGATAACAAGAAGCCATTTTTCGTAATCTTAAAATGAAGTTCTTATGTCATGTTTGGTACGATGGAAAAGTTTTTGATGGAAGTGGAAGTGGAAATAAAAGTAGAACTGGAAGTGGAAGTACAGGTGGAAGGGAGTCCTAAAACATGTTTGGTAGGGTGATAGAATTGAGATATAATTTTTAATTAATATATATATTTGTAATAAGAAAATACTAAGATACCCTCAAAAAATATCTCTTCACCTCTCCTTTCATCCACGGCCAGCGTCCAGAGGAGCATTGTTAGAAAATCTTATACTGACCAGCAAAATCAAACTCATGACCAATCAAATTAAAACAAGCTCATTCATAAGAAAATCAATCTCAGTTCATCTCAATCAAACCCAGATTTGTCAAGAACTACAAAAACTAATCTTATATTCAAAGCATTGCAGCATCGAAACAACACAGAGCAATTGCTTAGAAACCATGACCTTTGTCTGTGATGAGCTTTGGCCAAACCAGTGGAGAAGGAGTAGGGGTATACGGAGAGGGATTAGGTTCATTGTAGTCACAGATCGACAAGCCACCACAATGAAGATCGGCGGCAGTAGGAGGCATCGAATCTGGGCTCACATTACTAGAGGAGAAAAGAAGAGGAGGACAATGACAACAAAACCGAAGGGAGAAGACAACATGAGCACGAGATCGAAGGGAAATGACCTGAGCTCGTGCTTTGCCTATAGCAATGAGGGAGTATATGAGATCGGTGATAAGAAGTGAGATGTGGTGGAGGAGAAGCCATGGAGGAATACAAAAAATGAGATTGAAGGGGATGCTGGAGGGGAAGGCCATGACCACTAGAAGCGGGTGCCGAAGGAGGACATCGGAGGGGACGAAGGGTGAAAAGGTGGCCGTCGGTCATGGGAGAATAGGAAAAATGTGGTTATATTATGGTGGGTAAGTTTGTCAATTAATAAAATAATAGAGGATAGAATGGTCAAAAAATTTCAAGTTTCTGAGAACTCCTCTCAGTTCCATGGGGGTAGCCAAGGAACCTAGTTCCGTCAAATTTGGCACAACTCGCTTTTGCTAGGAACCCACTTCATACACACCAAACCAGTTAAATTTGGGTTCCACTTCCACTTTCAATTCTTTAGGCCCAATCCCAATTTATCAAACGTGGCATTAGGCGTAGGACTTATTTTTATTATATCCTTCTTTTTTTTGAGTGAAATTATTATATCCTTTTTATCCTTTGATCTTTTGCCATTAGATTTGTTAGTCTCTGATTTTTAAAATTATTAAATAAAATAAATATCAATAATGTTAAAAAAATAAAAATCATTGGGGAGGGTAATAAGGACATTCCACGTCTTCGTAAATGTCACGCCTTCGTTCAAATAAATAATTTGCTTTTGTGAAATGGAGCTTTTCTCCTCCCCTCTCCTCTCTCACCAGGTCGTTTCTCCCTATTCGATCCTGCAGAAAATTAGGGTTTCTGCAAGCAATTCTTTTAATCCTAATCCGAAAAAGGTTAAATTTTTAGAGGTTTGCACTTGATGATTGCGCCCGACACTCCCAGATTATATTTTCAGCCAATCTCAACATCCCTTTCATGGTTGATTTGGGATTCCACCTTGCGGAGTCCCCCGTCTATTCTTTCCTCCGTTGCTGCTTAAGCTATAGTAAAGTTTAGAATTTTGAATTTTTGTTCCTCATCAGTTCAGAAGAAGAACAATCAGCCCCTTTTATCTGTCTAAGTTATGGATTTAGATGGCGGTAATAAGCGTGTCTTTCAGCGTCTCCGTGGTCCTCCTCCCGATGCCAAGCAACCGAAAGTGTGTTATCATTGGCAGGCAGGCAGGTGCAATAGATATCCGTGCCCCTTTCTACACAGTGAATTACCTCCTCCAACCGCCAACGGGACTTCTTCTAAAAGGTCCCATGGGTCCGCTGATGATTCAGGGTTCTCAGGTCCACGGAGGAATCCGAATTTTAGTGGAGCGTCAACGTGGGGCGGTGTTCGTGGTGGTAATAAATTAATTAGGAAGACCGAAAAGCTTTGTACTTATTGGATTCAGGGGAATTGTACTTACGGAGCCCAGTGCAAGTACCTGCACTCTTGGAGTGTAGGGGATGGTTTTTCCTTACTAACGCAGCTTGAAGGGCATCAGAAGGTAAAGAATTACTTAATCTTTCATGGTTGGTGCGCTTTGGGGATTGAAGACTCGAAGTTAATGGCCTGGTTGTGAACACATGAACAGGTTGTCACTGGAATATCTCTGCCATCTGGTTCAGATAAGCTTTATACTGGAAGTAAAGATGAGTCAGTAAGGCTTTGGGACTGCCGATCTGGTCAGGTTGTTATCCGATTTTCTCCTTTGTCTTTCTTCAATATTGTTATCTGAAATTAATGTTTTTCTTCCGCTCCCAAACTATGCGTGAAAGTAGTTCAAGTTATATGACTATATATGGAAGTTTATTATACCCGGCACCTGATTAAAGTTTTGAGAGGCTTGAGTTTCTGGACACGTTTAATTTCATAACTGATTGTTTGTGTTAAGTTATTCTCAAGTTGCGTGGTTCTCATCAAATTATTTACGATGGATCCAGACATTATTATTGTTGGGTGCTTTTTCTTGCGCCTCCAGCTAAAACCATGCTTCTTTTCTTAAATAAAGTTGTTCCCCCAATCCCCTTTCCTCAAAAGTTGAAGCTTGTTATGATGATAAAAATTTGATTGACCCCTTAGGAAAAAATCATAATTACAACTTCTTGGTGTTTGCTTGACAATCTCCACGCACGTCCTTGTTATCTTATGTGCAACAAGGGTTTATGAGAAGTAGGAGACTGGTTGTGGTCTTACCCCCGCCCCCTTTCATTTTGTTGATTTTTTTTTTTTGTTCCTTTCTATTTCTCTTTCAAATTTCGTTGTCAGAGTAAAAGTTATGAGGTGGACATTGTACTATTGTTTTTCTCTGTTTGTAATTATCTTTCTTATTACGATAAGGAGCCAATTTTGATTTTGTCATTGTTTGTTGATATTATGTTGCAGTGTTTGGCTGTGATTGGTCTTGGTTGTGAAGTGGGTTGCATGATCTGTGAAGGGCCTTGGCTTTTTGTTGGTGTTCCTAACTGTGTTAAGGTAAGATAAAGCTGATCACCTTTTTGTTTTCTCTGTTTCTCCTTTCACACTCTGAACATTTAAATGTAGTCCACTTTGTCCAATTTAGTAATATTTCCTTTTGCTAAGATCTATATTCTTTACTCCATGCATTGAAGTGTGACTAATGCCAAGTTTGGGTGATGATGTTGATTTTGCAGGCTTGGAACACTCAAACATCGAGTGAACTGAGTCTGAGTGGCCCTGCTGGACAAGTTTACACTTTGGCTGTGGGTAACAATATGCTTTTTGCTGGTACACAGGTAAAATTTGATATTTATCGTTGTTAACAGCTATGCTTTCTTTCCTGATGGAGTTTTTGATGGGAATTTAAAATGTCTGGTGCTTAGATATTGTTGGATAAATGGAAGTGGTTCAATTTTGTGCTTTTTATGGATGCTTGAGTGAATGTTAAATTTTACAGAACATTCTGTTGGAATGTTAGGGTACTGCATGTCCATAAATAACAAGCTAGATTTGGAAGTTTTTAAAAATAGTGAAATTGGGAACAAGCTGCCTTCCTATTGTTTACATGAAAATTGAGGTTTTTCTTTTTGGTGGACAAAATTGAGGTTATTCTGTGATATGACAACCAGGGCAGTAAGGTAAAAAATTATAATTTACTCCTTCTAAAGTTTATTAATTCAGTTTGTGGTTAAAATTGTAATTAAAATTACAATCATTTTTATATGAAATGAAAGGTATTTTTCCTGTTTAAAAGTCTTTTCAGAGGGAAACTAGTTAAATAATGGATTTCTTAATCCTTTACAACCTCTTTATTTTCCCTTTTGCAAATTCAGTTCTCATGTTACAGAATGCTAGGGTGGGGATGTTGGGGGAATAAGGGGCATTGGAATGGGGAATGCAGATGTTAGACTGAAAGGAGAACTAAATGGGCCCCAAAAAATGGGCTCGAAGGGACAAGTATTAGGGTAGCTTCACTTGAAGAACCATTGAAGGTGATATTTTTTAATGGCTAGTGTGCATCAAAATACCGCAGGAAGTGCTACTTCTGCTTAGGTGCGTGTTGGTTTCTGCATTTGGCAACATTGAAATGCGGTGCCATATGATTGCATGCTCCGAATATTTTATTAAAAAATCAAAATAAACTTATTCTTTGAGTTTATTAAGTATCGAGTTAGCGTGCACTGAGAGAGAGAGAGAGAGAGAGAGAGAGAGAGTGTTCAAGAAGCAAAAGAGAGAAGGCATATGAAGGGACAAATAACGTGGATATTGAATATGTAGACCTATACTAGGATAACCAATGGTAAGTGCTTGAGGCTTCATTTTCACTCCCACAACGAGGAGTAGAAGAATAGTCTGTTGGAATTAACTAAAGCTGGCATAGCTGTGTTCTTTATACCAGAGTGCATGTGTCCAAATAGGTAATTAATTATCAAAATTCATTGTATGATTGAACTTTCTGAGAAATATGGGGCATATAGCTCTGCTTATTATTCAGTGGCTCAAGCGATTTGAGATGAGACTTCCTATGTGTGATTTTATTTTGTTTTTCCTTCTATATCTGGGTATGGCAAGTGAAGTACTTTTCTTGCAGGAGGGGTCTATATTGGCATGGAAGTTCAATGCGGCTACTAACTCTTTTGAGCCTGTTACATCACTTAAGGGTCACACTGGTCCTGTTGTTTCATTTGTTGTTGGAGCAAATAGGCTCTACTCAGGTTCAATGGACAAGACAATAAGAGTAAGTTTACAAAGTTGTAAGCATTCTGTCAGAAGCATAATCTTTGTGTTTGCTTTGCTTTTAGTCCTTAAAACCAATGTGATAGTGTGAATTGATCTGTTGCGATAATGCCATTCGTTTCTTCTTGCTGATTTCTGTCTGCAGGTCTGGAACCTTGAGACATTGCAGTGTTTGCAGACTTTAACTGGGCATACTTCAGTTGTGATGTCTGTTCTTTGCTGGGACCAGTTTCTTTTATCTGGTTCATTGGACAACACAGTAAAGGTTGGGTCAACTTTCACATTATCTGCTGATTTTCTGTATGCTTTTTAACTTTGTGGATTTAATTTTTGTTGGCTTCATGTGTTTTGTTTGTGCAGGTTTGGGTAGCTACAGAAAGTGGGAACTTGGAAGTTACTTATACTCACAATGAGGAAGATGTATGTATGAGTTCATTTTTCTCTTTTATATTTAACCCTACTTGGTCTAATTTGAATTGGAACTATCTATGATACCTCGTGGTCTTAGGGAAACAACTTCCTAATTTCTATCCCATTTGCATTAAGGAAAAACTACTTTTACGTATAGCTATTGTAAACACATGTTGTCAATCTTATCAGTTAAGAAATGAATTTTCGACAACGAAGACAACCAATTTTGGTATGTGTATGATGCGGAAATTGATTACAAAGGCTTATGCCTATTATGTCTATGAAATTATAATGCCTAGATTACTCATATGGTTTGGTTCAGTATGTCACAAAAATTTATGTTCCATTTATTATTAACAAGTTTATGTCCCACCTTTTTGTTTCCATGCGACCATATTGGCATTCTTGTCGCTGCATCAACGTGGTAAAGGAAGATAATATATTCAAAGCGTGGACCTTTTCTTATCTTGAGTATCTTGTTTTGATATGTGTCATCTTCATGTTGGTGTAATCTATAGATACTTATGCATGATTTGAGGCTAGGTGGAGTCGTTTAGAAAAAATGGTTAATGTCTATTAAGTATTATGAGTTAGTCATTAAGTTAATTAATCTGTTATAGTTTGTTGTAACAGACTCTAGTCACTGTAGGTCACATGCACCTATATAGAAGCTTGTACTCTTAGTGATTAATAATAGTTTTCTGATTTACCTTCTTACCGCTTTCTCACATGGTATCAAGAGCCTCTGATCTTTCCACAGCGTCTCCCTTGACTCTTCCGTTCTTTCCCTCTTTTTAGTACAAGAATGATGATCTTGCCTTTGCTCATTCCGTCTCTCTGAACAAAATGTGTTTTCATTTTACTCTGCCTTACAACTCAGGTTTGAATTTAAGTGAACAAAACGTGATTTCTTGGGCCTAGCCCTATGCACTAAGGTTAAAAATGTCTGGCTCTGTTTGAGGATTTGCATTGTTTGAGATATGTTAATGATAGCACATTCCCATATTTAACCTTGTTGCAAATCTCTCCTATGACCGCCAGATCTATTTTAGAAACTTCTACCTCTGCTATTCTTCCTTGACTAATTGACTCTCCTTCACTATCCAGCGTTACCCCCTTTGCTTCTGCTCCCTCCTCAAATCACCGTGATACTTTGTCATCATCCGATCCATCTACAAACCCATTGCCTACCCCACCTACACCTTCCTCTTCTAGTCCTCCTCCATCTAATTCTCCTCCACTTGTTGCTCTTGCTACTCGCACCACCTCTTCTCATCCAATGATAAAAAGTTCCTAAGGCACTTGATGCCGTTGTTGACTCCAGTTGGATGGTCCTGAAGAAGCCCTTCAATCTCCTTATTAGCGCAATGCAATGGAAGAAAAGTTTGCTGCTCTTCAAAGGAATGGTACATGGTCTCTAGTTCCCTTGCCTCCAAATTGCAAGGCAATTGGCTGCTGGATGAATGGATCTTTAGAAGAAAGACAAATCTTGTCACCTCTGCTCGCAAGTATAAAGCCCATCTAGTTGCCAAAGGTTTCCATCAGCAAGAGGGCTACGATTTTCGTGAGACCTTTAGTCTTGTGATTCGACCTGTCACTATCTGCTCTGTACTAAGAATTGCAATTCCTCAGAAATGGCATATCAGATTGATGTTAATCATGCCTTCTTGAATGGTTACTTGAAGGAGGAAGGTTACATGGTTCAACCTCCTGGTTTTGAAAGCAGAGACAAATCCCTGGTGTGCAGACTGAACAAGGCATTACATGGGCTCAAACAGGCTCCACGACCTTGGTTTGAGTGCTTAGGAAGGGTTCTCACCAAATCTGGCTTTGTGCAAGCAGATGTGATCTTCCCCCGCCCCTATCCCTCTCTATCCAAATTACCTCAAGTGAGCTTGTGTTTACTTGTGTTTGTTGATCATCGCCGGTTCCTCTCATTCCTGCATTCGTCATCTAATTACTGACTTGGAGGATGGATTTTGACTCAGATCTTGGCACCTTGAACTGATTTTTAGGCATTGAAGTCAAAAGTTGCCAAGATGGCGATATACAGCCATTTCAAACTAAATATCTCAGCCCTTTTGGCTGGTGCTAAAATGAGTAATGCCAATAGTGTAGTCACTACCATGACTCTAGGATTTGAAAAAACTCTGGAAGGATGGCGCTGATGTTATGGATAATCCACAGCTCTATCACTCACATTGTTGGAGCTCATCAATATGCCACTCTCACTTGTCCAGATGTCAGCTTTGCTGTCAATAAAATTTGTCAGAACCCTCTGTTGATTCATTGGAAGGCAATCAAATGCATTCTTCGCTGTTTGGCTGGCACACTTACTTATGGGATGGTTTTACAGCCTTGTCTCAATAGAACAGCTTATTGTGATGCCTGATTGGGCCTCAGTTGCAATGACAGACTTAGTACTAAAGGCTTCTATATCTATTTTGGCTCTAACTTGATTGCTTAATTGTCAAAGAAACAAGCAATACTAGCTCATTCTAGCACAGATGCTGAATATCAAAGTGTGGCCTCAGTTGTGACTGAGGTCTTGTGGATCAAGTCACTTCTCCAAGAGATTTATGTGAATCTTTGTCGACCAGCACCTGTTAAATGACAATCTGAGGACAGTAATGATGACCTGCCAATCCCATCTTACATACTAGAACCAAATATATGGAGCTGGATCTCCATGTTATACGAGAGTCATCAAGAAAGAATTTCTAGTCTGTTATATTCCAACTGTTGATCAAGTAGCAGATGGACTAACTAAAGCCCTTCTGCAGTGCTCCTTTATTCAGTTTGAACAATATCTAGGCATGAGGGGTGTCACAAAAGGGTAGTTCAAATTGAGGGAAGATGTTAAGTATTATGAGTTATTTATGAAGTTAGTTAAACTGTTAGTTTGTACCTTGTTGCAACATACTCTAGTCACTGTGTCATATGCACCTATATATCAGCTTGTACTCTCAGTGACTAATAATAGTTCTCAGATTCACCTTCTCACTGCTTTCTCACAATGTCATTATATTTATTTTAGTTTATGTTTGTGATGAGGATGTTGGTATGATCTGTCTCAGGGTGTAATTAAACTCTGTGGGATGCATGATTCACAAGGCAAGCCCATTTTGCTGTGCTCTTGCAACAATAATACTGTACACCTCTATGATCTGCCTTCGTAAGTAATTGTCTCCCAACTTTTATTATTTTACTTTTCCCTTAGTTCCATTTCCATAATGTTCCCTTGGACATGCTTAGCCACACCCATCTTATGCCAACCTCCATGATGCATTAAAAATTAAGGATTGAGATTGAGCAAATCTGTTAAGAGAGTATTTAGTACAAGAGATTGCTTGTTATATGGGATTAGCCAAATCCATATGTGTGGGATTGGAGAATACCATGGGGGAAAGTGGTATTCCCCAATCCCACCTCTATAGGTTTGCTTAATTACATGTAATAGGCAATTATTTATGCTAAATACTATTTTAATGATTTTTCTCAATTGCAATTCCAATCCTATTTTTCATTTTCAATACCTCATATCAAACGAGACCTTAAATCACTATGAATTGATGAACATGTCAACTTTGTCGTTTTTTCATTGGGGAGGTTGAGCTATTTCCGAATTTATCACTTTGTACGACCCATTTCTTGTGCAGCTTCGCAGAGAGAGGCAAGATTTTTACAAAGCAAGAGGTTCGAGCTATTGAGGTTGGTCCTGGTGGTTTATTCTTCACCGGTGATGGAACAGGTCAAGTGAAAGTCTGGAATTGGTTGCCGGAGGCAGCTTCTTCCCAACCAATAAATGGCTCTTCCTAATCGTGTATTCCATTCATTTCTTCTCATGACTACTAAGTTTCGTTTAGAGTGAGGAAAGAGGGTAGCGGTTGATATTATGCAATTTGAGTATGCATAGGAGGCATAGGCATAGGCATATATGGAAAACACGTGAGTTTTGGCACAGCGGTAGCAAGCGTCCATGTCCAAATCTGTAATCTTTTGAAGAGGGTGGGTCTTTCTTCTTGTTAAGGCCTGTCTCTATATATATTTCTAATTTTCTTGTCACTTGGAAGTATTTCATGGGATATGTTTTGGTCCTGTCCTTGGCACAAAGTTGTCTCACGTGGCGTGACTCTGAACAATGGAGGGACGCCAGGGTTTGTAACATTACGTGAATCATATTAGTATCATTACTTGAGAAGCCCCCAAGTCTATTGCTTTGAGAATCCCATGGGGGGTTTCCCAACAGCTTTTATGTCTGAGTGGTTTATTACTTTCATCCTATTTTTCAACGATTCGAGCTCCTTGGCACGCGCGACTCATTTAATAAAATGGGTTCAGTTGAAATATAAACGAGGAATTTATATTAAAAATGGGTTAGCTTACGTTGTCATGCTTGACAAAAAGAAGAGAGGATCTCTCATTTCTCATTTAATACCGTGTATGACACTTCATTTTACGGCTCCTAGATGAGTTTTTCCCCCCCTACAGCGGACCTCCCTCGTGTCTGTCATCTAATAGTAGTAGTAGTAATAAATAAATAAATGGGGATTACTTGGTTAGTCAGTTTGGGATGGTTAGCACCGTACATGTTTAGTGATGAGTAAGGAACAAAAGCCGGATCGGAAATCAAAGTGGTTGAGACTGTGGGTTAAGGTTTACTAGTCTGATCAGGGTTAAAATGGAATCAAACTTTCATCTTATTTTATCAATTATATAATTATATAATATGTATTTATATATGATAACAGATAAAAAAAATTAAATACAAGTCTTTAAAAAACAAAAGAAATAAGAGAAACACTGACAGGCGTGCTAAGTCTACCTAATCTTTCAATTTTTTGTAGTTCCACGGCATAGGCATACAGCACCTTTCAAATTTTTTCTCTTTCTTTTCTTTTTTAAAATTCATTTGTCTCTTCTTCTATGGTTCTCCCTCTTTTTCTCTCTCTAAACCCTTCCTTCATCTCTTTCTCCTCTTTCTTTTCTTTTTCAAATTCATTTGTCTCCTTCCGCCACTCTCTCTCTGAAGAATTCTACCATTTTCATGTATAGTAGTTTCTTCTTCTTCTTCTTCTATGTTTCAAAAGGGAAAACAATGTCAGGCTCTACCTTCTAACTGCAAAAAATGATTGCAAGCTCCTCTTTTCCCTGCCTCTTCCTCCCGGACATTGTCCTTCTTTCTCCTTCTTACCTTCATTTCTTCTTCCTTCAGATTTGACAGGTATTCTGCCTCTCCTCCTTTTGGCTCTCTTCTTCCTCCTCTCTTGTCTTTTTTTATCCATTAACCTTTTCATTTTTCATCAGATTTCTATGTTTTTTTTTCCTTGAGCGATTTTTTTAGCAATGATCCGAACAACCCAACCTAACTGGCGGTTTTTCCGGTTTGATGCCGGTTTATACCGGTTTGTTTCAGTTCATTTTGGTTTGATCTCCCACCAGTTTTATTGACGAACCAAACCGAATCAGTGGCTGATTCACAGGTTTCCAGTCTGAACCGACCGGTTCGGGTTGGTTTTTTGTTCTTTGGTTACGAATCATATTGTATAAATAAAGGGTTAAGATTACAATAACCTTCCTCATATTTTATCTGTTAGTAATAGTAGTAGTGGTAATAATAAACAAATAGAGATTAGTTGGTTAGTCAGTTTGGGATGGTTAGCACCATACATGATAAGTTACGAGTCATGTGGTATAAATGAAGGGTTAAGATCATAAGTTGTGTGTTATGATGGTATGTACAATCTTGAAAGTATAAAATGAGAACAAAACACTACTAATATTCTATAAAATTTAATGGTTCAGGAGAATATTTAATAAAATAAGCAATACATATTCAGTCACATACTAGTCTAGAATTGAGCTAACTAGAGGATTAAAAATATAATTGAAAAACATTTAAAAAATAGGAAAGACTTGTCTAATGTTTAGAAAATTAATGCTAGTGGACCTCTATCGTAAATAATGACCTCTTATCTTCAATTGACCGATTCAAATTTGTAAAAGTAGCTGATCACCCAAGAGGAGAGTGAATTGGGTGTTAATTAAAATTAAAAACCTTTTCGCAATGTAATGAAATTCATAAGAAATTATGAGCATATAAACCATGAATTGACATAAGCATAATCACAGTAGTAAAATGGTTTAGCTAGAAATATAAAAAAGTAAGGGAAGAGAGCATGCAAACTGTGATTTATCTTGGTTCGGTCCTCACTGACCTACGTTCACTCCCTAGGCTCCTCCTGAGATTTTCAATCCACTATCTCTCTCAAGTTTAACATGGGTACTTGAGAACCACTATAATCACAAGTTTGATTTGGGCATTTGTGATGCTACTTACAATCCTTAGACTAATTAGTCTATTCAATAGCAACCTTACACTGAGGTAAATACTCCCCCTTACACACTGTAAAGATACAATCTGATAATGATAATGAAGATTGAATATTTCTTTTCTCAAAGAAGTGATAGATGAATTTTAAGCAGGTTTGAGAAACTCTCCTCTCTATCTTACAAATACATAAGTTATAGTTTTTGAAGTACAAAGAAAGGGGGTTTTCTCTCGGAGCTCTAAATGAGAATATGTTGATTCGGCATTTTAGCATTTGATATTGTAAGCTCAGACTCTTCTTTCTTTTCTCATTTTGAATGCTCTTCTATTTATAGATGATGTTGGGTATTTAACTGTTGAGCATCTTCTTCCTGTTTGGCTCGAAGAATATGACCGTTGAAACTAGCTATTAGAAGCTTCTGACAAAAGTTGATTCTTCACATCATAAATTCGTTGTGGCTCTTTACCTAAAATAATCTTTCTCAAATCAAGTGATAAATATCTGATAATCTTAGAAACAATAAGTTGAAAAACATGGAATCAATCATCAGATATTCATATATTCAAAAAGTAAGATGAACTTACTTGATCGCCTTGATCGATCATATTATTGATTAATTACAGGAGAAATAGACTTAACAGATGTATGCATTTATTGAGTAATTTATGGATCATTTAATGATAGAACAATTGATCGATAAATAGTGAAACATGAATACAGTGAGCCATAAATGATTTATGCAAGAATAAACTTTTTCAAGTTACATTTGCCTTCATATCCTTTCAATAGAGAGTTATGTGTAAAAAGAAGGCTGAGAAAAGCTTAAAGATAAAAAGATGAAAGATTTTGAAGAACATCGTGAATAGCTGTTATGAAATGAATTGATTCAATAATAAAAAAATGTTTAATCGATCATATTACCGATAAAGCTAAATATAAGAGAAATATGATTTCAAAGTGTATTGATCGAATACTTTATCAATAAATGGTTGATAGGAAAACTGATAGATAAAAAAGTTTAACAAAGATTTTCATAGTGTAGTCACAAAATATACGATGATAGAGTAAATGATCGATTAAAGATTAATCAATTAACTGATCAATAAATTATCGTTGAAAACTTATTTTAGAAAGGCCAGGAAAAACCTTATTCGATCACGTTATGTGAAACAGAAGTTTCAGAAAATTGGATGATCAATCATTTAATCAATAAACCAATGATCAATCAAGTGATCAAAAAAATGGTTCAAAATAAGTTAATGCAGTGAAGATAATGATCGATAAATGTTTGATCGATCGATTGATCCATAAAGATTTTGATCGAATGCTTTTGACATAACACTTTATCGATTAACCAGAAGTAAGATGACGTATAATATTCGAACAAGTTATCGATAAAGGTTTGATCGATTAAGTGATCAATAAAAGAAGAATAGTTCAGAATATTAAGCAAATGGAGAGACTTTACCATTTATCTGAGCTTTCATCGATAACAGCTTTATCGATCAGGTGATTTTATGGCTCTTTTCTGATAGTTTATCAAACAATAAATTATTGATTAAATGATTGATAATTTGCTGCAACAACTTATGCTCAACCAGTGTTATCAATGATGTTATCGATAAAGTTTCAGATGTAGAAAATAAAATATTCCTCAATACCTTGATAACTTTATTGATTAACCTTTAATTGATAATGTTATTGATTACTTGTACTTTTAGATTTTCAAAGATAGATTATAGCTTGAGCACCTTAGTAATGCATATGAAGATAAAAAAGAAAAATTGAAGAGATAGTACGAGGAACTCGATAAAGTGATCGAGTATGTAGTTGCTTGATCAGGCTCGAGTAACATCTGGTAATGGCTTTTCATTTTCTCATTTCTTCTAGTGCTTTTACTTAATAACATATTTGAGTAGCATGTTTCTCAAGAGCTTAATCAATTTATGTAGAACTTTTAGTCTTTGCCCCAATAAATTCAAATTCTGATTCAAGCAAAATGAAAGTCAACTTTGAGTGATCATGAATCTCCCAATTCAACTCCAAATTTTGCAAATGACCTATCCCTAGAAAGCTCTTTGAGTGTACTTTCTAATGCAACAAGAGCCATCTCAAAATTCATTGTAGTCACAAAGTTATCTTCATCATAGTGACTGAAGGTCAGAACAAAGGTGTTAAACCCAACTGCAATGTTTCAAACAACATATCTCTCTCATATGAAACTCTTTGGAGCTGATCTTGGTGTCTATGAACTGTGTTTTGAGTCTAGTTTCATATGAATCAAGTTTCACCTTAAACGGATGTGTGGTTTAAGAGATATTAGAGAAATAGCAAACCTATATCAGAGCTGATGAAGAACATAACATAACAGAGTGTATGTTTACTTGATAAATTGATCGATAAGTGTCTGATCGAGTTGTTGATCGATCAATGCCCATGAAAATTATCTCTGAAGCTTATTTTTAATATTTATATGAAGGGTGAATTAATATATGATGGAATAACTTCTTGTTTGTATATTTTAGCTTTCGATTAAGCCATTCAAACTTCTAATTGAGCATAGCAACCTCTAATGTCAAATCTATGAATTTGAATCTTGATATTTTCATTTGATCTTGTATGTTCTTCTTTTCTCAATCTCTCTTCTTCTTCTTCCTTTTGATCATATCTTCATAACTCAAAGTTTAACATATAACTCATTTATTTTCTTGAGGAAACTACACAAGATATTAAGTACAGTAGTTAGTCAAAATATGATAAATAATTTATGCAAACTTTTTGCGCTATTATTTGACATCATCAAAACTAATAATCATATCTAACAAAATTGACTCAATTAATTAAAAATAAAAATAATGCTGATATTAGAAAATGAAATAAATAATTTTTAATCAAACTAATTTCTCTTGTGCCTTTGATAAGTAGTTAATTAGGAAATTAATTAGTTTGAGTCATATTATATGTTATAATTTTGAAGCCTATTTAGATTTTTAAATCTCCTTTATTTCTTAATATTCTCCCATCTCTTTCTTCCTCTCTTCTGTTTCTATTCTTTCCTTAATTATATATGAGTGATATTAGAGCCTCTTTCCTTCTTTATGCACTTCATACTCTTATAATTTGCACAATATCACATGGCAAAACAAAATGTTGATAGGATTTGAATTTTAGAAGAATAGGTTCAACTCTTGTCTGCCCGAGTCGCACAAATGTTAAGAAGATTGGAGGTGTCTCGCAATAATAAGGAACATCTTATGATACCACTAGAATACATAATTAGGAAAAGAGTATGAATACAAAAGAGGAGAGATCAGGATTATTAGGAAACAAAGATTAGAGGGAATTTCTTTCACCAAAAAAAAAAAGATTAGAGGGAATTTAGAAATTTGAATAGGCTTCATACTTACACCAACACTTCACATAAGTTACAATGTTAACCCCTTATTTATATGCATTTGGCTTCTCTCCTACTGCTCAAGACGGTGCTGTTTTTCATCCTCTCTGGCTTTCATAAGCCACTAAAGGCTGTAATAGAATTTTCAAAACAGCATCAGGAGTAGGACAAAAAGCAAAATAAAATAAAAATGAAAAGGGTAGGCGCACATAATATGCTTATAATCTGTTATTCGTGACTAATTTGTAAGAGAAATGATACTAGTAGTAGCTGATGATATGGATCTCATTTAACATAAATTTTGTTACATAGATTTAAATAAAATCAAAATCAATTATAATACATATTATATAAATGCAAGAAGATGATTGTCAGCATAATAAATTTGTTACGCGGACCTAAACAAAGTAAAAAGACTGTTATGAGCATAATAAAATTTAGGGAAAATTGCAAAAAAAGACCTTGGAATTGCAAAAACGCAGATAGGGACCCTTGACAACTTCACTTTGGGTTTTGACAAGAATAATATGCTCTGAAGTTGTCAAAACCCAAAGTGAAGTTGTCAAGGGTCCCTATCTGCGTTTTTGCAATTCCAAGGTCTTTTTTTGCAATTTCCCCTAAAATTTATTATGTTGATAATGAAATAATTTTATTTCATTATTTTATTTTTATAAATAATCTTTTTTTTTAATTTTGTATTTTGTGATGACTTATATGTTATCTAATGACATTCACATTAGTCATAAATAATAGGTTATGAGCATATTATGTGCGCCCAACCTTTTCATTTTCATTTTATTTTGCTTTTTGTTTTTTTGCCTGATGCTGTTTCAGAAATTTTATTATGACTTTTAGTGGCTTATGAACGCTGCAGAGGATCGTCTGTAATGGAATTAGATTCTCTCCACTACCCTTCCATCCTCTTCCCCGCCACCACCCTCCTTTTCTCTTCACAACCATTGGATCAAAACTCCAATGGTCCGGATTTAATATTTTATAATATTTTATAAAAATAAATATTATGATAAAAAATAAATAAATAAATTTAAACTGTTAAAATCTAATCTGAACAGTTCATAACTATAGACTGTTATTATAAAGCAAATTTTTTTAAATTTTTTTATTACAATTGTTAACTGTTCAGACCAGATTTTAATAGTTTAAATTTTTTTTAATAACATTATTTTTATAAAATGTTAAATCTGGATCATTGGACTTTTGATCCCATTGTTGTGAAGAGAAAAGAAGGGTAGTGGAGGGGAAGAGGATGGGAGGGTAGTGGAGAGAATCCAATTCTGTAATTCCTAGAGGATGAAAAACGGTACCCTCTTGAGCAGCAAATAGGTAGCGGAGGAATTAAACAAAGGAGAGAAGCCAAGCACTATTTATATATAGTATGACCCGTAACTAATCATATCTGGATCTAATCACCAACTAATTGACTAACTAATTCCTATCTATTATTATTTGCATAACAATATCTATAAATGGCTATAGTTTGTGGAATTAATAACTCATATCAGCTATGGGCTGTTTTTTTAACCCTAAATTTTCAATGTTTTAGGCTTAGCTAGTTTGGAAATTTAAGAAATGACAATCAAAATTTATGTTTAACACACTTGAACTTCGAATAATTGATGTAATTATTTCAAGTTTGTGTTCTAATTAATATGAACTGAAGTCTTTGAAATGTCACCCGAAATTTTCTTCCATATTGAAGCCTATTTTCATGGTGGATTTATCTTCTTCTTGTTTTTTTTTTTGGGACTGGGATTTATGTATTCAGTAGCATATGAAATGGCTTACCTTAGCAGTCACATAATCTCATCATCATTTGAATTTTCAAAATATTAGCACTTACCAATTTAGATGTTATTAATGATGTTGATGAAATTTATTTAGGTTTACAATTATGAATTTGTTTCTTAACAATTTAAGGTTTTTTATTTTATAAAAGATCAAACATTATATTCTTTTATACATGTTAGCGCCTACCCTAGTGGGCCTATGGGCCAACATCCCTAGGTTAACTAGGTTAAATCTTTGCAATTAATATCCACGGTCAACTATCTATTAAATTTCTGGTTATGTGTGATGTGATTCTGTTATTATCACTCCCTATTTTTTAGGCTAGTATCACAGTTCTTTATCCTCAGACTAAAGTACACTTTTGGTCATTTAACTTTGTACAAGGTTTTAATTTCGTCCATTAACTATCTATTAAATTCCTGGTTATCTGTGATGTGATTCTGTTATTATTGCTCCCTATTTGTTAGGCTAGTATCACGGTTCTTTATTCTTAGACTAAAGTAAACTTTTGGTCATTTAATTTTGTACAAGGTTTTAATTTCATCCATTGACTTTAAAAAGTATACTTTTAGTCTTTTAACTGTAAATTTTTTTTTAAAATGATGACATTAAGATCTTAGATGTTGATAAAATATTCCCAAATGCTAACATATTAAATTTAATTTTCAAAACATCCATAGTTGTTACATTAAGATCTTAGGGTTAAAGGACCAAATATATGCGTTTCAAAGTTAAGGGATCAAATTGAAATCTTCTACAAAGTTAAAGGGCCAAATGTATACTTTAGCCTTATTCTTATTTGATTGAGATTCTATACCTATTTATACACCATACATATCAAAATAAGATACAGCTCTCCAAGCATCAAACTCTCTCTCTTTCTTTTATTTTAAACTTCATGATATTAGAGCTATGATCCAATTTGGGTTTAGTCTAAACACCGAGGGCTAGAATGCCCATAAAACGCCGCTGGCTACTCCATCCATGATGTCAATAGTGACTTCCCTAGGGAATCTAGTAACCCAGAAGCCAACCAACCATTGTTGGTATTCACTGATTAAATGGTGAAAATTAACTTTAATGGTCAGCAAGTGTATGATTGTCTATCATGGGAAAGGGGAAGTATGAATACCTTATAGGTATTGCCAATAAAGAAAACCTATTGAATCAAATAAGAAGTTTGCTAGCTGGGAGGCAGAGAATTCCATAGCTTAAGCTTGTCTAATCAACTCCATGACAACTAAAATAAGTAGCCACTTCTCTTTTTTCCAATCAGTCCAAGAGGTGTGGGATGCAGCTAGAGACATGTTTGCATAATCTTTTTGTCACCCGTTACTATACTAATCTATTTGTTAAGTGGTAGCAACTTGATATGTATGAGAATCACAAGTGGAAGTGTCCTTCAGATACGGCTTTTTATGCCAAAATCAAAGAAGAAAAGAGGATCTTCAAATTCCTCATTGGCTTAGATGCCGCATTTGAGCAAGTTAGGGGGAGGCTTACAAGCCTTGAGAACCCACTATCACTATGAGAAGCCTTCTTCACAATCTGAAATGAAGAAAGCTATAAGAAGCTCACCTCCACTAAACCAAACAATGAAGCACAGGCTAATGCACTATTGTCCAAGGGCACCACCCATGACAAAGACAAGCCCAAGCAGACAAAATGGTGCGACCATTGCAAAAAGAAGGGACACACCAAAGAAGTTTGCTGGAGGTTACATGGAAAGCTTTTGAAAAGGGGGAAACATGAAGGAAAGGGGTATCCTGGAACTTCTGAGGGCAACATTGAACCTGAACTAAATAAAGAAGAGATGAAAATACTCAAAAGGCTATTGAAAAAATATAGTCTCCAAGGAAAAACAGTGACTTCAGGATATGTTGCTCATACAGGCAAAACAATTTTAGCCTTGAAATCTAACATAAATCACCAAACCTTATGAATGTATTATTCTACTGTTTGGAAATATGTAACCAAAATCAACACAGTCTCTCTACTACCAAGATTTTATCTGTTTGCTTTGCTTGTTCTTCAAATAAAGATGTGTTATTGTGGTGCTATAGGTTAGGCCACCACAACTTTCATTATATGTTGAAATTCTTCCCTCAATTCATCAATAAGGATGTCTATCAATTTTCTTGTGAAATTTGCAAATTTTCATAACACATTAAACACCCTATAAGAGCCACTCTAATCAACTTTCTTAGCCTTTTAACCTAATTCATAGTGACATTTGGGGTCTTTCTCGTGTTGCTTCACTTTCACATGCCAAGTGGTTTGTTACAGTCATTGATGATCACATCTTACATGGGTATTTCTCATGAAAGAAAAATTAGATTTAATCCATACCTTTATAAACTTTCGTAAGATGATCAAAAACCAATTCCAAACCACTATTCGCACACTATGAAGTGACAATGGGAGAGAGAGTACATGAGTGGATCTTTGACAAATTACCTTAGAGATAATAGGATCCTATACCAAACAACTTGTGTGAATACCCCTAATAGAATGGAACTATTGAGTGTAAAAATAGGCACCTTATGGAAGTGACTTGAGCTCTAATGTTTACCCACAACGTCCTTAAATACTATTAAGGAGAAGCTGTTCTTGCAACTACTTATCTCATAAATAGAATGCCATCCCAAATCTTTAGCTTCAAAACTCCCATGGATATGCTCATCAAAAGCTACCGAATATGTCCCTTGCAACACTTATTCCTATAAAAGTGTTTAGGCGTGTAGCCTATGTTTATAATGTCACTGGGGGTAAACTAGAACCATAAGCAAAATGTATTTTTCTGGAATATTCTGTAACATCCAAAATTTTTATGACTTAAAGATTGAATTGTAATATAGAGAACGAGAAGGATATATTGAAATTCATGAGAAAAATTATATGTTGTAAAATTAATTTTTATACATTAGTGTATTATATAAAAAATGTAAATAAATATAAAATAACATATCTTTTTAAATTAAATACTTCGTGTGTGTGTCGTATTATATTATTATGACTATCCTAACTTTGTTATATTTATTAGGAATGAGTTAAGTATACCTTGTTATTAGAGATAAATAATAATTAAAAATATTAAAGATTATCAAAGATTGAGGCTAAATAATTATGGAGGCATTTAGTAATTATCTAATCATATTTTAAATTTTAGTTTGGATAACTTTTAAAATGAAAGCATTTAAATTTTTGTTTAATTTATGAAACAAACAAATTATATCTTAATAATCTGATAGTGAAATACTTAAACCTAGATCTTTTTTTTTCCTTTTCCTCCTTCTCACCTCCTCTCATACACGCTGCCTCCACTCATTACTTTTGTTTCTTGTTTGCTTGTATGATCATCAACTGTACTGATGGCTCATACTTCTTTTGCCCCTTAATCAATATTGATTGCAAGCCATGTTTCTCTACAACTCATAAACTCTTCTTCCTTCATTTCTTTGATTCCATCATGTATAATTAATCCCACTACTACAATCCTTCCCTTCTCGGGACTTACATAAATCTCATGATGAAGTTTACTTGATCTAGATACACTAACTTTTTGATTTTAAAAGTTTAGCTGCACAGTGTGTTATTGCAACTGTAAGCCAATATATACATATATATATATATATATATATATGTATGTTTATGTGCGTATGTGCATATTCAAGTGATCATTCTCTTTCCATCATGTCAAAACAAAACATGGCCTTTAAATGTTGATCTTTTTCTTTATATTTTCACAGAGCAAGCTCCTTTCATCACATCATGTAAAGTAATTACTTTTATTTTTCTTTAAGCCCAATTAATGATTTCTTCCACAAGGTTTACATTAGGCTTTTTAAATGTGCTCCTTTATTTATTTGTAAAGCTCATAAATTGATCTCCTTAACGACATATATATACACACACACAGAGCATGATTTAGGTAGGAAGAACGATTTATACCTTATATAATTAATTCTAGATAAAAAAATAAGTTATAATAATTTGATCATATAGTTATTTTGATTGCAAATGACATATACATATATATATATATATATATATGAATAAAAGATTGCTTTATTTATGAATTGAAAAAAAAAAAGAAACACATAATAATTTATTCTAAGTGCTTCCATCTTTATACATACAGCCAACTTCCAACAATATGTATATAATATCATAGATTTAAATAAAGACTAAGGTTTATAGAATTTATATTATGATAATATAACATTTCTTTGGACCTTCTAAAGTACCTTTGAAATATTAGCATAGCTTTAGGATAATCTTAAAATTATCTTAGGATTAATATCTAGTAGTTTCGAGTTTTAAATTAATTTATTTGTAAATGTGTGACTTGTAGACTCTCATTGAGAGCCTCATTGCTTGGAATAATTTTTTTGACTCCGGGAGAGCTAAAGAAAATGAGGTAACTTGGGGTTTTTCCTATGTGTACACAAACATGCTTGTTATTATTAAATATGCAGTGATAGATGTATAAAATATTTTTTGGTTAGATGTGACACAGGCACACAATTTATTGAGACTACAAAATTGTGAAAGAAATTGATATGAATGTATTACTTTTCATTGTTATTTAATTCCATTAAGCATGTTGTATATTTCCATAGATATAAATATGTGAATAATGGAATCATACATAGTTTATCTCTTTCAAGCATGCTTATATATACTAGAATTGTTGCATATGCATATGCATGATATGAATTGGTGGTTGGCTGAGAAGTTTATGATAGATTTATATGAGATACTGTAACCACATGGTTTGCCTTCACTATGCGCATAGTGCTTGGCCTTTTTAGGGTCCCGTTCCTTGATACTTATCTAGCCAGGTTTGTAAAGGGGGAATGTGGGATAGTGATACCTCCTAGTTTTGTTCTTTATAAGGAGGGGAGCCATAGTCTGGGTTTGGGCTCTGAACCTTTGGCCGGGTACATCCTAAGTACTGTAGTAGCTTTGATCGGTCCAGTGTGTGGGTCAGACTATGGATAAGCCTATAGTTCTAGTCAGCAGAACAAGGTTGGATGGAGAAATAATAGAGAAAGCATTCATTGCATATAGACATGCGATGCATATGATTATTATGAATTTTAGTGATATTGTCAACTGATTATTGTTTAAGTTATTTCAATAGTTGTATATTTGACAGATAATAATTACTTTTGTGTGTGATAGTTTGTATGTATATAGTTAACCTTAAGTTACTGAGACGTTAGTACTCACTCCTCTTATTTAACATTTTTCAGATGAGGGATCCTACAAGAAGCAAAAGAAGGCACCGGGAGAGTGAGCCTTAAGGCTCTGTTGTGCTCTTCGAGCACATGATGTTGTGATTATATTTGATTGCCATGACTTTAGGAAATTTTCTATATATGTTAATTAAAATATTTCAAGAATTTAATTTTATCAATTTGATTATTTTTGTGAAAATCTGTCATATGCTCTTAGGACAGGAGTCTCTAAACCCTTCGGAGTATTGATTAGTTGCTAACGATGTAAGTGCTTTAGATGAAATGTTTCATTTTTGGTATAAGAGCTTGGATGTTCCATGGTCATTTGTTTGTGTGGTTTGAAGAAAAAAACATTTACAAAAAAAAGCTTTTGTTTCTACAAACTTCTTAGAAGTTATGGCAATGTAAATATAGTCGGTGCACCTCCCTTGTTAGTTTAAGATGTTATTTGATAAAAAGTAATTTATGGCTTCACATAGGAGGGGAGGAAATGTGTTAACCCAAAGTATTTAACTGATTAGTGATGGGCCTTTACATCAAGTGATGCAATCTCATAAAGAATGAAGGATATAGTGTTAAATTTTAATGCGAGTATATGATTAGAATCAAGAGTTCTATAGTGTTAAAAAAAAATACTCATAAAAAATGTTCCAGGAAAAAAAAACTTCTTGCAATTATCATAATTTTGACCATGTGTTTTCTACGTTTGATCATTTCTAAGTCTACATTTATCCTTCAAAATCCCCTCCCTCTCTAAATTTGACTATTTCATTCTGGCTTTCCTTGTTCAATATAATAATGTCCTGCATGTTTTACAATTCCAACTATGATAAAGTATTGGTTTGGATGGGGGAAAATAGAAGAAAAATATCAAAAAAAAATTATTACTATATTTGAGAGTGTTTATTTTCTTAATATTCTTTTGTCTCTCATTTCTTTTGTAATAACTAAAAATAAATACACAAAATTAGCTAAAGATTACCAAATTTTTTGTTCCAAATTTCACGATTCAGAGTTTCTGGTAAATTTTTTTTTTTCAGATTCAGAGACGGATAGCTTTTCATCTCAAACCATTTAAAGATTAGAAGAAAATTATAATGTTGTTCTCAAAAACTATGTGCAGAATAAGAAATCCAAAACCTTAAAAAAAAAAAAAAAGGTTCCAACTAAAATGACAGACCAGAAACCAAAAAAAAAAAAATTGGGGAGAGAGGTTTGAGGTTTTATGATCATTAAATTCTTGAACAAGCTTGTAAAGACGACCATAGATATATATGATCGTAACGAATATAGATGGCGGTGCATGTATGATACCGACTTAGATTGAGAAATATGTGGTTATAATGATGTCTTACATTTCATGAAAGTTGTAATTTGTGTGCTTAGAGTTTTAAGTGTGCTGTAATTTGTGTGCTTAGGGTTTTAAGTGTGACTAACTCTTTACCTAGCTATTTCGCTGTCATATAGATTGATCTTATAAATTTGTGGAGAATAATATATTTAATTTATGAATTTTGTGATTTGATGTCACATTTGGGTTGTTTAACTAGTGGCAAAGTTACAAAATAATTTAAGAGTATGTTATAATCATGTCTGGACTACATTTACATATGAGCCTAAGGTTTTCAAATGATGAGTAGGTTTTATGACTTTTTAAGCTTGGAAACTTATATTGTTATATGTTATGGATGTTTTGAGTTTGAAGTGTGCATATATATCAAGCCTTTGATTTTGTATGAGAACTTTGTCTTTTAACGTGTGGATAAATTTGAGGATATACAAATTAGTGCATGATAATGGGTAAAATAGAACCACGAGCAATTAAATGTGTTTTTTTTTTGTTGGGATATTCTATCTCTCAAAAGGGGTATAAATGCTACTCTCCAAACATTTAGAAATTCTTTATCATCACGGATGTCACTTTTGAGAAAAATCAGGGGTATTATCCCCCATCTCCCATTCAAGGGGAGAACACTAGAGATGAATGGGAGCTTTTAACATTTGAATCTGCTCCTACCACTGTACTTGACCCTATAACAATTCTAACTGTGCCTATGCCTGACCTATAACTGTTCACCTATCCTTACGCCTAAAACCACCAACATCGAACCTAGTACTATCCTACATACCCTTGTTTCTAGCCTAACCAGACCTGAAAATGTGGCTAGTAATGAACCTTAAGCATCATAAGCAGAGGATCTAGAAAATACTAATGAAGCTCAAAAAGAAGAAATGGAAGATGAGACCACTATTGGTGACAAGAACCAACTTCTATACGTGCAGTAGAGATTCCTCTGACTCTCAGGAAAGTAAAGAATCAACTTTAATTCCAGATCTTGATGACCTTGGGTAGCCAAGTGCATTAAAAAGGGAGGTAAGACAATGTACTATGCATTTGATAAGTAATTTTGTCTCATATGACAACTTATCTCCTTATATGAAGAGTTTTGTTACAAAGCTTGAGGAAGAAATAGTTCCCTTAACCTATGAAGAAGTAGTGAAAGATCCCAGATGGTGTGAGGCTATTAATGAAGAACTAAGAGCCCTTGGAAAGAACCAGACATGAAAAATAACCAAGATCCCTAAGGGAAAGAAGGTAATTGGATGCAAGTGAGTGTTCACGAAGATGGAATAGTAAACAAGTTTAAAGCCTAGTTGGTAGAAAAAGGATACTCCCAAACTCAAGGTATGGATTACCAAGAAACCTTTTCCCCCGTCACCAAGCTGAATGCTATACAAATCCTATTATCATTGGCTACAAATCTTGATTGGCCACTCCATCAATTAGATATGAAAAATGCATTCCTAAATGGAGATCTTGAAAAAAAAGTGTTTATGACCATTCCAAAAGGAGTAGAAGGATTTAGATATAAAAGCATGGCATGCAAGCTTAACAAATCCCTCTACAGGCTAAAAAAGTCAACAAGAGCCTGGTTTGAATGATTCATGAAGGTTCTAAAAAACTCGAGCTACAAATAATGCCAAGCTAATCATACTATGATTGTAAAACAATCAGGCAATAAAACATCAATTCTAATTGTTTATGTTGATGATATACTGATGACAGGGAATGATTTTGAATAGACAAGTAGAATAAAGAGGGCTCTAGCCACAATCTCTGAAGTCAGAGATCTTGGAACCCTAAGATACTTATTGGGAATGGAAATTTCCAGATCAAAGACAAGGATCTCTGTCTCCCAATGGAAATACACTCTTGGCTTACTCAAAGAAATGAGAATATTGGGTGCTAAACGGTCTTCAACACCTATGGATTATTCTATCAATCCAAAATAAAAAAGGATAGAGTATGAGATTGGTTGGGAAACTAATCTACCTATCTCATACTAGACCAGACATCAACTATACAGTTGAGGTGAAAAGTCAATTCTCTTCGCAACCACAAGAACATCACATGGAAGCAAAATACTTCTAAGGTACTTGAAATTGACACTTGGAAGAGCCATCTTCTTTGCAAAAGGGAGCTCTAAGGATATAGTTGTCTATACAGATGTCAATCATGGAAGAAACCTAATGGATAAAAGATCAACTGGAGGATACTTCACCTTTGTGTAGGGTAACTTGGAGAAGTAAGAAGTAGACTGTTGTGTCAGGGAGCAATGCATAAGCAGAACTCCAGGCAGTAGCAAATGGTATATGTCAAGGAATGTGGATAACATGTGTCCTAAAGGAGATAAAGATCCCAACAAACTATTCTATAAAGTTGTGATGTGACAATATGGCAGCTTTACAAACAATCCACAAGCCTGTCCATCATGATAGAACCAAATATATGGCTATTAATAGGCACTTCATAAAAGAAAAGATTAAATCAAAGGAGATTGACTTGGCTCACATCTAGTCTTAGTTATAAGTTGTAGATTTACTCACAATACCCTTAGATAGGGACAAATTTGAATTCTTCAGAAGCAAGCTAGGCATGTTGAATATCTACTCACTAGCTCGGGGGGGACTATTAGCGCCTATCCTAGTAGGCCTATAGGCCAAAATCTCTAGATTAACTAGGTTAAAGGCCTGTTTGGGTGTCATCCAAAACCATAGTTTGGGAGACAAAACCATGGTTTGGATCAAATGACATCTAAATACCCTACTATTTCGAGAAACCATGGTTTAAGTTCAAACCATGGTTTTAACCTCTAAAACCATGGTTCTATGAAAAGTGAAATCATCTCGCTTCTGATGCTAAAATTTTGGCTGTTGGGGTGTGATAAAGCCCGATTTTTATATATTTTATCCCACATTAATTCAGGATTTAAATGATACTTTTGAGCTTAAATGATTTTTATGTATTATTGGATTAATTGGTTGATTTTTGGATTTTGCATAAAAATTGAGATTTTGGATTAAAAATATAAATATTTTGTGATTTCCTATTTTTGACTTGGAATTAGTTTTTCCTATTTCTTTGGAAACAAGTTTCATATTTTTAGAAAGTTTTGCAATTTCTTGCCTAATTTTTGTGCATATCTAATATTTAATTTTCATATAGATTATATTATATTTGAATCTAATCTACATTAATGGATGCACTTGCATTCTTGTAAGTCAAAAAAGAGCATATAGGGAGTCCAATGGTACAAGATTGTTTTTTGGAATTTAAACACAATCCAATAGCTAATATTAAATGGGTCAATTAATTACTAATAGACTTGAGCTTTGGATCCACAAAAAATTTCTCTTCTCCCATTAAAATATTCCCCTCATTCCATATAGAAAATTCACACCAAATATCACTCTTTCCTTCTCCATTCAGCTACACGGACACCATTTAACGTCAATTCTCTTCTTTCACTGTGATCCCTCAAGCCTGATGCCTTGCACCATATCTTCCTTCATCCCATATTCACCATACACTACCATCTCTCACCATCACCAATTCACTCCACGCATACAAAGCCATTAGTCATCGTCACATTCAACTAATTCCCTTCCTTAGACACCCACTCACCTACACCACCCTTCATCATTCACAAGTCATCATGACCGTGAGTTTCATGGAGCTTGGAGGGAAGATCAATTTGATGGTAGTTTGAGCTTGCATAGGAGACAACTTGGGAGGAGCATGGAGGTAACTTGAGCCTTCGGCTAGTATTTGAAGATCACAAGGGAGTGATATTCCATTTATCTTTTTAATTCAAGGATTTAAGATTATTTAGTTTTAAACAATTTTAAGTTGTAATTTTGTGAGACAATTTAGTTCTAGATTGTCATTTTTGTTCTTTGATTGGATTGATATTTGGATTTTATTTGCGTTAAGACATTTTTATGGAATTTATGTTTTTGAACCTTCGCATTATCAATTGAATTTATAATTAAGTTTTCATTATGAATTTAATTATCAATGTGGTTTCAATTGCAAAATTTGGGTTCTTTTGCCTCTTAATTGTTTAATTAAGTTGGTTATTTGTCTAATTGTTTAATTGGATAATTTCAAACATAATTTTCAGAATTAATTTGAGTTATTTTTATTGGTTTTAATAAGCTTAATTAACCAACCTTATACTGTTATGAGTTCTCTAATACTTTAAGGGTTTTCAAAATTAAGGGTTCCTTTTGTTTCATATAGGTGATTAAATTTATTAATTCCACTCTCTTGTCACTTTCCTTTGGCCTAATTAACTGATTAAGGTTATTAAGTTTAAATCCATGTGAATCTCAAGTTGTCCCCTCTACCTTACTTGAAGAGAAACTTCTCAATTTTTACTTGTTAATTTTCTTTACTTTTTAGTCAATTTTCCTTATTTATCATTTTAATTTTTTTTCTTCTTTAAAAAAATCCCCCCAAAAATTGTATTGTATTCATTTAGTTTAATTTAATTTTCATATAGATTTTAGGACATTTTCATCTTACATTTAGAATTAGAATTTTACATTTTAGTTTAGGTCCAATTTATTGCATTTTTTTTATCACCTAACTTTTTACCTAAAGAAACCCATAACTTGTTCCTTGGAAGTAATGACCTAGGTTGATCCTAAACTACAAATTAATTGGAACCTAGTTTAATTGAGTGCTTTAACAATAGAGGTATCATCAATTTTGGTGCCGTTGCCAGGGAGCAATGGTTAGATTTTGGGTTGAGTTTTAGGTGATCTTACATATTTTATCTAAATTTTTTTTTTTGGTTTTTTGGTGCATTTTTTTTTACTTTGATTTGTGATAGTTGCTTAGTACATGACTAGATCCTCTAGTAAAGAATTGTTTGAATTTGATATTGAGATTGAGAGGACTTTTTATCAACAAAGGAGAGCTCAAGCTAGTAATCCTATATGAAGTGATTCTTCTGTTAAGTTAACTGCTGATTCCTCTAATTCTCTTGATTCTTCTAATTCTGACAATAGCATGGCTAATCCTGCTAGGACTATCAAGGAATTAGTTTCGCCTGATTTGCATTTCCAAAATTGGTGCATTAATTATCTTGATATTGACACTGATTTTGAGTTAAAGTCTGGATTGCTTCACTTACTTCTAAAATTTAATGGCCTTGCAGGCGAGGATCCATACAATCACTTGAAGACTTTTCATATAATCTGTACGCTATGAAGCCTACTGGTGTGTCTGAGGATCAGATTAAGATGCGTGTCTTCCCATTTTCTTTGGAAAGTTTTGCAAAGAATTGGCTTCTTCGGTTACCTCCTGGATTCATTACTTCATGGTACCAGCTGAAAAGGTTGTTTTTGGAAAAGTATTTCCCAGCATCTCGTATTCCTCCATTAGAAAAGATATTTGTGGTTGTCGAAAAATGTCTGGGGAGTTCTTATATGAGTATTATGAGCGCTTTAAGGCATTGTTATCCAGTTGTCCTCACCACCAAATTTCAGATACATTGTTGATTCAATATTTTCATGAAGGGCTCTTGCCTTTTGAGAGAGATTTACTAGATTCTACTGCTAGAGGTGCTCTCCTTGACTTGACTGTTGAAGCTACTTGGAGATTGATTGAAAATAAAGCTGACAATAGCCAACAGTTTACTACTAGGTAGCAAGCTAGAGTAAATGAAGTTGGATTGCATTGATCTTATTCTGAGTCTTGCCTTGAGAGCAAAATTGATAAGTTAGCATCTGCTATGGAGAAAATGGTTGTATTTCAGATGAAAAACTCCTAGAATATGGCTCTTTCTATGGGATCTTCTTCTCCTTTTATCCCACAAGTTGACTCTACAGCTCTAATTGGGCCACTTTGCTCTATTTGCCATCTAGCTACTCATACCACTGACTCTTGCCCTGACCAAAGTGATGGAGTTGACTCTTGTAATGCAATATACCACACTTAGCCTATGACTAAAGGTGGCCAGAAATATGATCCTTACTCAAATATATACAACCCTAGATGGCATGACCATCCAAATCTCAGATATGGGAGTGGCCAGCCTCAACAATCACAATTCAACCAAGGTGTAAACTCTTCTGGTGGTAAAATGTTCCAACAAGTTAAGCAAACTATGCCAAATCAAGACGAGAGTTCAAAGTTAGAAGGCATGATGAAACTCTTAATGGGTAAGTTTGAACAAAAGGATTTGCAACACAGCCAAGAAATTCAAAATCTTCAAACTCAGATTGGGCAATTATCTAATACACTTAGTAACATGCAAAGTCAAGGCTCAAGGAACTGCCATCTCAGGTAGTAGTTAACCCTAATGTTGACACCCTGCAAAATCCTAACATTGGTGGATTTAATGCTATATCTCTTAGAAGCGGAAATTCAATTACCTTCGCAGACCCTGTCACTACCTATGCTTCAACGGATGAGAAAGCTATCATTAAAGATTCTCCCCCTACTTCCACATCACATAATAAGTCAACTTTATCAAAACCACATGTGGCATTGCAAGAAAAACAAGAAGTGATGAGAAAGGGAAGAATGTGAGCAAGCAAGTTTACCTTTTCCTACAGTGGTAATTAAGGCTGAAAGGAGAAAGAAAGAAGCTGAGATGTTCAAAGAGGTATATGATATCTTCAAAAAGGTGGTGATCAATGTTCCATTAATTGATCTAGTTACACAAGTGCCCAAGTATGAAAAGTTTTTGAAGGAGTTGTGTACCACCAAGAGAAGGCTTAAGCATGATGGCAAAGTTGACTTAGGGGCAGTTGTCTCTTCTCTTTATCAAATGCCAATGCCAGCAAAGTGCAAGGATCATGGTAGCTTTCTCATACCGTGCACTATTGGTAACATTGAGTTTTGATATGCTTTAGCAGATCTAGGAGCAGCTATCAATGTCATGCGGAAATCAGTTTTTGCTCAACTACAAGGTATGGATCTCAAGCTTACAAATCTAATTGCTTCCCTTGCTAACAGAAGTTGTGTAGTTCCAGAAGGAGTCTTGGAGGATGTCCTGGTTAAGGTAAAGGATCTCATACTTCCTACTACCTTCTATGTTCTTGATATAGATAATGTTAGATTTAGCAAAAAGGGCATTCATCTTTGATTTTAGGCAGGCCTTTTCTTAAGACTACTAGGGCTATGATAGATGTGCATGCGGATACTCTTACTATGGAATTTGCTGGTAAAATCATTAGATTTGATGTGCTTGACTCTATGAGACATCCACTTGATAGCTGTGCTGAGATTGATATTAGTTTTATTAATGTTATCACTGATAATATTGTCATAGATTTTAGAGATAGTATGATAACTAGATCATGTGATATTGTTGGCTTAGATGATTCTATCTCTTGTTCATGTTCTAAAATTGGTAGTTATGATACATACACTGGTATAGATGCTGTTGATATTGATGTTTTCACTGATTTCATTGAGATTGTTAGACATTCTAGTTTTGATTCTTCTATGCCTGTCTATAGCCTTAGCACTTTTAGTGATTTCTCATCTAGTACTTATGTTGATTCACATGGACTCTCTCAATTACTTAGTATGATTGATGCTATAAATGGAACTGATTCATCTTCATTACCTGATTTTGAGCTATTAGTTAATATTGATTATGTCTCTGATACAGAGATCTTTAATTTTAACCCCGATATTGCATCTGACATAAGTGCTACTGATGGTACTTCTTTTGTGAATTATAGTGTATTACCTGATTCTTCTGCTATTACTGTTCCTACTAATGATTCCCAAGTTAGGAAAGTCTACTCTTCTGCTTTTGAGTCTTTAGTGTAGGTTTCTAGTTTGACAAACATTGATCTAAAGTGCCTTATACCCTCAACTGAGCAAGCTCCCTCTTTAGAGCTAAAGCCACTTCTTGATTCGCTGAAATATGCTTATTTGGGGAAAGATGAGACATTGCTAGTGATTGTAGCTAGTGACATAGCTGTCGATGAAGAAATTCACCTCCTGGAGGTACTGAAAAGAAGGATGAAAGCTATTAGATGGACTCTTGCAAACATTCCTGGAATTAGCCCTAATGTATGCACGCACTGGATTTTGTTAAAAGATAGTGCCAAAGCTGTGTGCCAGCCACAGAGGCGATTTAACCCATTGATTCTTGATATGGTTAAGAAAGAGGTTTCTAAACTTCTTTCTGCAGGTATGATGAACCACATTTTAAATAATGTGATTTCCCATTGAATTTAAATGCTTTCATGTGGAATTAACTTTAGATTTCCAATATTTGATAAGAAATGATGCTGTGAGAATTTGATGTATCATTGTAGGATTGAAAGGGATATTCTCTAATTCTAGAAGTATTGGTGAAGAATGGACAAAATCTGGAAAGATGTAGCCAAAAATCTTGAATTAGGAGTTAAAACGCAGTGTTTTGAATATGGTTAAGAGCTGGAATCATGTGTGGTCTAGTGTAGCATTCTATGAGGAAAAACTTTAAGTAAAATGCATAACTCCATGGCCAGTGAGTTTCAAGAGAGTGACACATGTCCTGGGCTTTAGTAAAACGCACAGCCGAAGGTAGGGAAGTTTCACATGTCAAAATACAACATTACAAGCCTTCAAATGGTGGATAAAGATGTGAGAAGGTGGAGGGAAAATTTAAAAACAGAACTGGACATCCAGAAGTTTCAAAAAAACGGATCTGATTACTGAATTCCAGCATTCTCATTCACTCTCTTCTTTTCTTCACTTCTCCAGATTCTCTCAACTTCCAAATTCATCGTCTTCATCTTCTTCTCTTCTCTTATGTTTTGCCATGGAGATTCAGAGGAGATTTGGCTAGATTTCCTCCATAAACATGAGCAACTAAGCCATTAATTCTTGAGGAGCTGTGATGGATCTAGAGCATTGATTGTCAAGCAGATTTTGCTTTTCTTGAGTTTGTATTTGTGTTTCAGATTTGGATCTTGTTATAAATCTTTGTTTGAAATTCAGATATATAACTCATCTTAGATTTCATTAGGTTCTACTACTTCTGAGTTGTGATGTGTTTAGAGGTTATAATTTCCTTTTTCTAAGTAGCTTCAATTCAGTTTCTGACTTGGCTTAGTCTGGAACTTAATTGTTGTGATAAATCTGAGGTGAATTGGTTAATCTTCATCTTGGAAATTATCTAATTACATGATTAGAGTTGATTACAGACCTACTGTTTGATGAATTGCCTAAGAGAAATAGAAATATGATTTTAGGTTGCAAGGAAGGTGAAATCACAGATCCAAGGGAATTCACTTCATTGATATCTCTTTCAAACTCTTTTCTGCATCTTATTCTTCTCTCATTCCTTTTGAAAATCAGTTTTCATAAATAACAATTCATGACATAAACTAATTCCAGAAGCTACCTCCTTCTCTGTTTGTTTAATTTGTAACTTCTAATTAGTTTAATTTCAAAAGACATTAAGGCTCCTTGAGACTGACCTCTAGTTGACTCATCTCCTACCTAATTTGGAGTATTAAATTGGGAAAATTATTGTAGAGTCCCAAGCAAGAGATTTTATCACTCTAAGGTCCCTGGAAATGCTAAAATGAATCTGAGGTCCCAAGGAACTTAATTGTGAAAAATTCCAATTGTGCAATTACAAAATTACCCTCTTTCATTTGAAAGAAAACGCTAAAGAAAAATATGAGGGTTCTTTCATTCGCACAGCTCCGTCGCATCTCGCCTCTCTTCCTATCGCGTCTCACCTCTTTGACTGTGATATTCTGCTCTGCTCCTCACCTCTCTGACTCCGTCTCTACCTCACACCTATTGCTTCTCATTGTCACTACCAACTTTCTTGTTTTTCGCTTCTCATTCTGTGAAGTATAAAATGATGCTCTGTTTTTTGCTGGTTCATGCTCTGTTTCTGCTGAAAATAAATGAATATGACAGTGTTTTTTTTGTTATAATCCCTGTAATGCGATGGTTCAATGTGTTGTTAATGGATACATCGAAGGTTTTCAATCTAACTATATGACTTGTCAATGACAAGTGATTGTGACAGGTTGATATGAAGAATGACAAGTTCAAGTGGGAAGCATTTGTTCTGCTATATCCATCCAGAGAGACAATTTATTAATGATGTAGAAGATGAAATGCAATATGTTGGAGATGGTAGCATATATAGCGTTTTGTTTTTTCATTTGACAATATAATGATATCTAAATGTAAAGTTAAGTTAATGTGTATTGATATTATTTAATGGTTACAAAGTTTTTTTAATGCCATTTATGTGTATTGATTAGCATGAAATTCTTCATTAATATCCTTATCATGTCTAGAAATGATAAGGGTATTAATACTAAAAAAACGAATGCTAACTATGATGACATGATAGGTACATATCACAGTCTTCTCTGTCAGATCTATTGACAACCTCAACAGTGAGTGTTGACAACCATTCAGGGAGACAATTTATTAATGGTGTAGAAGATGAAATGCAATAGTTGAAGGTGGTGTGAGAACAAGAATGATAAAGAAAGGCACATCATATGAAGATTTTAAAACAATGGTAGCATCAATTATCAATTGTTCTGCTTAAATTATTATTGCAATGATCAAAGGTTGTCATTAACAACCCCATGACTTGTCCTCTTATGCAGGATGAAAGATTTGCTCAGAGATTCAAATGCATTGTCCATGTCTTCATCCAATGTGTTTAGTGAAGACTCACTATCATTGTCATGTGGTTCACAAATGATACCAACCCCAATTTCGAAAATGAATTAAAAAAAGTGGAAGGATTTTTTGAATGTATGTGACAATATTATTTTGTAAATGTCATTACACACCCCTCAAGTTCTTGATCATTATGTACAGATGCAACCAATATGCTTTTTTAAGTGGGTTGTGAATTTGGTGTAGTTAAATTGTATACATATATATAAAGTGATAAATTATATTTGGAAGTAATCTGATATAATATCATATTTCTATTTTGATGTACTTGTCAATAGATTGCCATAGACTTGTTGTCACATGCTGTTGAGGCTGTCATTGACAGTCTGAATTAAGTTACTGGTATAATATGACAATTTCATGTACTTGCAATGTTTCATGATTTCTTAACATATGATTTTAGTGTTAAAGCTATGATATGATATTATTTAGCTATAATTTAATGTTATTTGAAGGTTGTGCTATCCCACAGAGTTAGTTATTAGCAACACTGCCGAGGCTGTCAATAGATTCCCCTTGGGTTGTTAACACTTACTGTTGAGGTTATCAATGAATCTCTATAATAAAATTTTACTGTAATCAATTGGGATCACTTAAAACTGTTAATGACTTGAAAGAGCTTCTCATTTTATTGCTAAAGTTGCTATATATGATAATAGTGCTATTTGGATAGAGGTTGTGCTATCCCCCAAAGTCAGTTGTTAGTGACACTGCTGAGATTGTCAACAGATTGCTCTTGGGTTGTTAACACTCGCTATAATCAAATTGGATTCACTTAAAGCTATTGATGACTTGAAAGAGCTTCCCATTTTATTGTTAAAGTCATTATATATGATAATAATTCTATTTGATTAGAGGCTGTGTTATCCCACAGAGTCAGTTGTTAGCGACACTGTTGAAGTTGTCAACGACTTCTCCTCAGGTTGTCAACACTTGTTGTTAGGGTTGTTAATGCATTTCTGCAACAAAATTCTGTTATAATCTAATTGGATTCACTTAAAGTTGTTAATAACTTCAAGAACTTTCCATTTTATTGTTAGAGTGGTTATATATGATAATAATACTATTTGATCAGAGGCTGTGCTATCCCACAGAGTCAGTTGTTAGTGACACTGCAGAGGTTGTCAACAGATTCTTCTTGGGTTGTGAACACTCGTTATTGAGGTTGTTAATGAATTTCTGCAATAAAATTCTGCTATAATCAAATTGGATTCACTTAAAGCTATTGATGACTTGAAAGAGCTTCCCATTTTATTGTTAAAGTCATTATATATGATAATAATTCTATTTGATTAGAGGCTGTGTTATCCCACAGAGTCAGTTGTTAGCGACACTGTTGAAGTTGTCAACGACTTCTCCTCAGGTTGTCAACACTCACTGTTGAGGTTGTCAATAGATCTGACAGAGAAGACTGTGATATGTACCTATCATGTCATCATAGTTAGCATTCGTTTTTTTAGTATTAATACCCTTATCATTTCTAGACACGATAAGGATATTAATGAAGAATTTCATGCTAATCAATACACATAAATGGCATTAAAAAAACTTTGTAACCATTAAATAATATCAATACACATTAACTTAACTTTACATTTAGATGTCATTATATTGTCAAATGAAAAAACAAAACGCTATATATGCTACCATCTCCAACATATTGCATTTCATCTTCTACATCATTAATAAATTGTCTCCCTGGATGGATATAGCAGAACAAATGCTTCCCACTTGAACTTGCCATTTTTCATATCAACCTGTCACAATCACTTGTCATTGATAAGTCATATAGTTAGATTGACAACCTTCGATGTATCCATTAACAACACATTGAACCATCGCATTACAGGGATTATAACAAAAAAAACACTGTCATATTCATTTATTTTCAGCAGAAACAGAGCATGAACCAGCGAAAAACAGAGCATCATTTTATACTTCACAGAATGAGAAGCGAAAAACAAGAAAGTTGGTAGTGACAATGAGAAGCAATAGGTGTGAGGTAGAGACGGAGTCAGAGAGGCGAGGAGCAGAGCAGAATATCACAGTCAAAGAGGCGAGACGCGATAGGAAGAGAGGCGAGATGCGACGGAACTGTGCGAATGAAAGAACCCTCATATTTTTCTTCAGCGTTTTCTTTCAAATGAATGAGGGTAATTTTGTAATTGCACAATTGGAATTTTTCACAATTAAGTCCCTTGGGACCTCAGATTCATTTTAGCATTTCCAGGGACCTTAGAGTGATAAAATCTCTTGCTTGGGACTCTACAGTAATTTTCCCTATTAAATTTGACCTTTGAACAACAAGAGATCAAATTTTTGGCGCCGTTGCCCGCGAGCTTTGTCTCCTTGGTTTTTAGCTAGTTAGTTGTTTTTTTATTACAATGTTTTGGGTGTGTTTGCTTTCTAGTTTGATTTCATTTTACAGTAGTTTATTTTCTGTCATTGTTTCATTACTCCATCATTGTTTGGTTTCTGGAAAATATGAAAATCAAAACAAAGAATTTGCTACCTGCTGTGTTTCCAAATTGAAAAAGGCTGCAATTTGAAGGTAATTCACTTATCTTCCATCTGTATTTTACTGACTGGACTCTACTCCTGAATTTGGATATTTGCTTGTTAAATCTGGACAATTGTCACTGCATTAGATGAACAACAATAGTGAGTTTTATCCACTGGATAGAGAGATTAATAGGATATTTAGGTGGATTAAAAAGGCTAAACAACAAGTAGCTACAAGTACCACACATTCAGAGCATTCTGCACAGTCAATCTCCACTGCATCTTCTAGTAGTGTACCTGATTCTCTTTCTGATTCTGAACCTGTTGAGGGTGAGTTTGTTGATAATCACTTTGTGATGGAGAACCAAGGTAATCAAGCTAATACAAGGAATAATGGGGTTGGTAATGTGAATCAAGGAAATAGGGTAAATAATGAAGAGGATCATGCTGAAAATGTTAATCATAATATACCTCAGAATCCTAATGATGATAATAGGAGCATAAAGGAAATTAATAATTCTACAATTAATTGTCCACCAAGAGGATTTTATGTTCAGGATATTAACTTTGAAATCAAAGGTGCTTTAATTAGTTCCTTACCAAAATTCTATGGACTTACAGGTGATGATCCCTATCAGTACTTGGATACTATGTATTCAGTCTGTTCAGCAATGAAACCACCTAGAGCAGCTCTTGAAGATGTTTTAAAGAGGGTTTTTCACTTTACATTGGAAGGAAATGCAAGGGAGTAGCTGCACACACTTCCTCAACATTTTTCAACTCTCACATGGGAGCAATTAAGGAAGTCTTTTCTGGACAAATACTTCCCTGCATCTAGAACCTCAAAATTGAAGAAAGAAATATATGATGTGACTCAAAGAGAGCAAGAAACTCTGTATGGGTACTGGACACATTTTTTGACCTTGATTAACCGTTGTCCTAACCATGAGTGCACTAAATCTAGCTTAGTGCAGTATTTCTATGAAGGGATGTTGTCCTCAACCAAAAGCATAATTGATGCAGCTGCTAATGGGTCCATTTTGGAGCTTACTCCTAAAAATACTTGGGAACTCTTAGAAATAATGGCCAACAATACTCAACAGCTTCATACAAGAGAAACACAAGGAGTCAAGGAGATGTCTTCTCATCATTCTCAAGACTTGTTTGCACAACTGCTGGCACTTACAGATAGAATGGATAAAAGAATGAAGAGATTGGAACAAGAGAGGTATTCAAAGCCTTACAATTCAGTGGGCACTTCCCAAGCATTAGTGGCCCCTTCATGTGATTTTTGTGCATCACCCATGCATACAAGCGAAAATTATCCCTCTTATATTGAAGAACTTTCTGCTGTTTATCAAGGAAGATTAGGATAATTTTCACAAAGAAATCTTTATTCTAATACCTATAATAAGGGATGGAGGGATCATCAAAATTTTAGGTAGAGAGAAGATCAGAAAAACCTCTAACAATGTAAAACAAGTTTCAGGAACACAGAGTGAATTCTAAACATACCAGAACTTTAGTACAGCATCAAGGTGCATCCTCCTCCAAAAATGACAATGGTATGGCTGAATTGATTCAATGTATGAAGGAAATGAAATCTGAGATAGCCAACAACAATTCTTTGACCAATTATAGGATGAGTGCATTGGACCAGAAGATTGAGCAGTGGGAAACTAAGTCTGCTAATCTGAATAATTTTGTCACTCAAATGTCTAATACACTTAACGATCTGCAAGCAAGAAGTGGAGGTTCTCTACCTTCAAATATAGTGATTAATCCAAAGTCATTGAATGCCATTTCTTTGAGGAGTGGAAGACAAGTTGGAAAACAAGTCAATTTTACTTTGGATGAGGATGATGAACAACTTAAAGAATATGATAATATGCAACAAAATGATAATTCTGTGGTGACCCCTCAAGTTCAATCTAAAAACAAATATGAGAAGAAATTATTGTCAACAAGGAAAAAAGAGAAAGAATCAATTTCCACACATGATGATGATGCAACCTGGGCTGTAAACTCTCAGCATTCTGGAATTAAGGAGTTACAGCAAGAAGTACCCAAAGCAGTCCCAACTCCTTCTGGTAAACAAAATGAGGAACTTCCAGAAATTCAAAAGCAATCAAGGAAGGGTAAGAGTGAGGTAAAGATTTTAGAGCTTTCTTTTCCTAAATCATTTCTTCTTAGTAGGAAATTGTCTAATGAACAAGTTGAGAAAGATGCTTTAAATCTATTTAGCAAGCTGGAAGTTAATGTACCCTTATTGGATTTCCTAAAAAGTATGCCTAAGTATGTGAGATTTTTGAAGGAGCTGTGTACTAACAAGAGGAAATGCAAACCTAATAAATTGGTTCAATTAGGCTCAAGTGTTTTAGCACTTTTTAAGCCACATTTACCAGTGAAGTGTTTTGATCCAGGATCATTTACAATTCCATGCACTATTGGTAAATTGAATATAGCTACTGCCCTCCTAGATTTGGGTGCTGCTATAAATGTTATGCCATTGTCTATCTATACATCTTTGGGTATTAATTCAATAAAAGACACTAGTATGATCATTCAGTTGGCCGATAGAAGCATTAGAAGACCTCATGGGCTATTGGAAGATATTCTGGTCAAGGTTAAGGACTTGATTTTTCCAACAGATTTCTATGTCTTGGATATGTCCCATGAATCAACCATTGAGGGACCATTGATCTTAGGGAGACCATTCCTTTGAACTGCCAACACAGTGATTAGTATGAAAGATGGTTGTATCACGATGGAAGTGGGTGATCACATGATCAGTTTTAATGTTTATGAAGCTATGAAACACCCATATGAAGATTACTCATTGTTGGGCGCAAGTGCCATTGATGCTTTCATAGAAGACTCTGTAGCTGAATGTGAACCTTCCCTTCTCAACATGAACGAGTATGGTCTCACCACATTTGATTTAGATTTGCCAGTAATGAATTCCTTCTTCTGCCCCAATGATATTTCTGTTTGTGATGATGAGGTGTGTAGTGTTGACTTTCATTCAGTTGATAGCTCACTTTCCACATTGCAAACATTTTCTTTTGATATTTCTTCTTTTGAACTCTCTTCTTTTGATGATGATTTTGTTTCTGAAATCTCTAATAATGGGTTTGGGAAAGGTATACTTTCTAACTTTGCAGAAGCTAAGAATATTGCAAAATCTGCATTTGATGGAGCCAGTACCAATATAGCAACGTTGGAAACATCAAGAATGCATATTGATGAAGAAAAAAAGGAGATTTGGTCATTGGACAAGCTTATGCTGAGGAACAAAAATTCCATATTCCACCAGCTCACTGTTTTAAGAAATTAAAGTTGCAATCTGATTCAATTTTGGATAATTTACATCAGAATTCTCCTTATGTTGCATTAACCAACGCTGTAGATAACTTTTATTCTTCATATCCTTTTCAAATGTTAAAGCATATTCATGAATTTTTGTCCACGTTTTCTGCAGAAGCTGAACAATGCAGGAGAGAACTTCAATCATTGCAGCAAGTTACTTGTAATCAAGATTAAGCTCAAAAAGTGTTCAGAAACAAAGAATCTGCACAAGAGTTCAATGCTAAATTTATGAAATTCTTACGTACTGTACATTATCATCTGGGTTGTTTACCCTCTGGTTGCTATTCTGACAGGACACAAAATCCAGAATCAAGTGAGGACTTGTAGTAGCATTTTGTTGGAGCTCTGGAGCTTAAGGAGTTGGTTCCTTCTATGGTGAAACCCCCTGAACTAGAACTTAAACCCCTACCCCCCCAATCTTAAATATGTATATCTTGCTGAAGATAATAAATTACCAGTGATTATAGCTACTTCACTCACTGTTACAGAGGAGGAACAATTAATTGCTGTTTTACAGAAACATAAAAAAGCAATAGGTTGGTCTATGGCAGACATACCTAGAATTAATCCTTCAATCTGTACTCACAGAATATTATTAAATGATGGGATGAAACCAATTAGACAACCTCAACGTAGGCTTAACTCCTTGATTTTAGATGTTGTTAAAAAAGAGGTTACTAAGCTCCTGAGTGCAGGCATCATATAGCCCATCTTGGATAGTGAATGGGTCAGCCCTGTACAAGTGGTCCCTAAGAAAAGTGGCATTACTGTTATTAAAAATGAAAAAAATGAATTGATACCAACTAGGATACAGAATGCGTGGCGTGTGTGCATTGACTACAGAATACTAAATGATGCAACACGAAAGGACCATTTTCCATTACCCTTTGTGGATCAAATGATTGAGAGATTATCTGGTAGAAATAATTATTGTTTTCTTGATGGATTTTCAGGATATTTCCAAATACCGATTGCACCAGAGGAACAAGATAAGACTACCTTTACTTATCCCTATGGAACTTTTGCTTATAGAAGAATGCCCTTTGGGCCATGTAATGCACCAGGAACATTTCAGAGGGCTATGGTGGCTATATTTAGTGAGTTCCTAGGTTCATCCATAGAGGTATTCATGGATGACTTTACAGTGTATGGGGATAATTTTTCTGCTTGTCTAGAGAGTCTTGATAAAGTCTTGGCCAAGTGCATAGAGAAAAATTTGATTTTGAATTTTGAAAAATGTCACTTTATAGTGAATCAAGGCATAATACTAGGTCATTTAGTTTCTAGAAGGGGCATTGAGGTAGATAAAGCAAAAATAGAAGTCATTTCATCTCTGCCTTATCCTAAGACTTTAAAGGAACTAAGATCTTTTCTTGGCCATTGTGGTTTTTACAGAAGGTTTATTAAAGATTTCAGCAAGATTGCTTCTCCTTTGTCTAAACTCATGCAAAAAGATGTTGATTTTCACTTTGATGAGGACTGCAAACATGCATTTGATACTATAAAAGCAATGCTTGTCTCACCACCGATACTCACTGCACCAGATTAGAATTCACCATTTGAGCTAGCTTGTGATGCATCTCATACAGCAGTAGGTGCAATGTTAGGTCAAAAAGAGGGTAAACTATCTAGGGTAATTGCATATGCATCCAAAACATTGGACAGTGCCCAAATTAATTATACTACAACTGAAAAAGAATTGTTTGCAATTGTCTTTGCTTTGGACAAGTTTAGACCTTATCTTCTTAATTCTCATGTTATTGTTTATACTGACCATGCGGCTGTGAAATTTCTTTTTAAGAAAACAGATAGCAAGCCAAGGTTATTGAGATCGATTCTATTGCTACAAGAATTTGATTTGGAAATTCGAGACAGGAGTGGTGCTGAAAAATTTGTTGCAGACCATTTGAGTAGGCTACCTGAAGATACAAAGGGAGTTTCTGATTCTTCCTTAATCTGTGATGATTTCCCTACTTCTGTGTTAATGGCTATGACTAAACATGAACCTTGGTATGCTAACATAGTGAATTACCTTGTTACAGATTTAATTCCACCTTCCTTTTCTTACTTTCAGGCCCAAAAATTAAAGAGTGAAGCCAAATACTATTGTAAGGATCCACCTATTCTTTGGAGGTTGTGTAATGACTAGATTATACGGAGATGTGTCCCTAATGAAGAAGTCACTGGAATTTTGGATGATTGTCACTCTTGGGCATGTGGTGGATATTTTAGTGCTAAAAAGACTTCTAGGAAGATTTTGGAAGCAAGGTTCTACTGGCCAACACTCTTTAAAGATGCCTACAATTATTGCAAAGTGTGTGATAAGTGCCAGCGTTTTAGTAGAAATAGTAGAAGACATGAGATGCCCCAAGTTCCAATGCTTTTCTGTGAAATATTTGATGTGTGGGGGATAGATTTTATGGGGCCATTCCCTCCATCTTTTGGTTATCATTATATACTATTAGGGAAAATTGCAAATAAAGACCCTCCAATTTATAAAATAGCTATTAGGGACCTTGAATTTGGAAAATAGCTTCAAAGGACCTGGTCCCAAATTGCAAATATGAAATGATGGTGGAATGTCCAAAATGCCCTTTGTTTTTTTCTCTTTCTTCCTCTCCAGATCATCTTCTTCCCGACCTTTCCTCCTCATTTTCCTCTCTCTCTTCGTTCTCTCTTTCCGCTCCAACTTTCCTTCCCTCTCCTCATTCCTTTCTCAGAGTATATAGAACTCACAATGTCCTTCGGTAGTCCTCTCCTTATTGTCAGCCCCCGTCACTTTCTTCTTATCTTGCTTAGCTGCTCTTTCGTCGACAATGAAGCCTCTTCCATCATTCTCTATGTTGCTGTGGAAGGAGAGGAGAGTGGGGAGTTTGAGAGAGAGTGACAGTCATTTGCAATGCTTGTAATGTTTGCTTGCAATGTGTGCGATGATTGCTTGGTGCTGAGACAACACCCAACAAATCTGGATTTTTATTCTTCATTTCTATTTTGATTTTCAACTTGTGTTCATAATTGAAAATAACAAGTTGACAAGTTCTGATACGCACTTCACGACAAGTTCAGTAATGCGAATAACAAGTTTAGTAAGGCAAATAACAACTTATGATAAGCAATTCATAGAAATTTGAGTTTCTGTGTTAAAATGACAGCATTTTCAGATTTCTTTAGCAGATGACAAGTTCTGATATACAATTCATGACAAGTTCAGTAAGGCGAATGACAACTTCTGATAAGCAATTCATAGAAATTTGAGTTTCTATGTTAAAATGATAAGTTCCCATTAGGTTTTCATACTTTTTTTGTTAAAATGACTGGATTTCCACATTGATTTATCAAATGACAAGTTCACAATAGAAAATGACAAATTTCCATAAGATTTTTATATATTTTCATACTTTTTTTGCTGGAATTACAGTTTGCACATTTCTGATAGCAATGACTTCTGATAAATACAAAATGACAAGTTCAGAATGAAAAATGGCAAGTTAAGTATAGCAAATGACAAGTTCCCATAATGTTTTCATACATTTTCATACTTTTTCTATTGGAATTATAATTTGCACATTTCTGATAGCACCCACTTTTGATAAACATGAAATGACAAGTTCATAATGGAAAATGACAAGTTAAGTATGGCAAATGACAAGTTCCCATAACGTTTTCATCTATTTTCATACTTTTTCTGCTGGGATTACAACTTGCACATTGCTTATAGCAATCACTTTTGATAAACAGTAAATGACAAGTCCACAATAGCGAATAATAAGTTAAGTATGTAAAATGAAAAGTTCCCATAACATTTCCATACAATTGTAAATTTCTCTGTTAAAATAACAATGTGCAGATTTCTGATAGCAAACACTTATGATAAACAGTAAATTACAAGTCCATAATAACGAATGACAAGTTAAGTATGTAAAATGACAAGTTCCCATCACGTTTTCATACAAATGTAAATTTCTCTGCTGAAATAACAATGTGCAGATTTCTGACAGCAACCACTTCTGATTAACATCTTTCATCATCAATTTCACCTCTCATTTCATCCTAATGTATAAAACTATAGCACCAGAACTCTTATAAGCCCCTCAAGAAGCATGCTCATATCAACACCAGTGGCAAACGCACTACGATGATTATATCCACTCACAAGTGCATCCTCAACCATGAAATCCCAAATGTAAATTGTCATATCATATGAACAAGAAACCATCAAATTCTACATATAAAGCAAAAACTTTATTCGTTTAGCACTGTATTTAGGGCTCGTTTGTTCCTCACATCTCACACCTTGATCAATTTATCCACCGAAATACAATCATCATACTTGATTTCCACAATTTAGAGCTTGTTTGCGATTATCAAAAGTGGGTGCTGTCAGAAATGTGTAAATTGTAATTCTAGCAGAAAAAGTATAAAAATGTATGAAAACGTTATGAGAACTTGTCATTTGTCATACTTAACTAGTTATTTTTCATTGTGAACTTGTCATTTCGTGTTTATCAGAAGTGATTGCTATCAGAAATGTACGAACTGTAATTCCAGCAAAAAAAGTATAAAAATCTTATGGAAACTTGTGATTTTCTATTATGAACCTGTCATTTGATAAATCAATGTGGAAATCCAGTCATTTTAATAGAAAAAGTATGAAAACCTAATGGGAACCTGTCATTTTAACACAGAAACTCAAATTTCTATGAATTGCTTATCAGAAGTTGCCATTCGCCTTACTAAACTTGCCATTCGCCTTACTAAACTTGACATGAATTGTGTATCAGAACTTGTCATCTGCTAAAGAAATCTAAAAATGCTATCATTTTAACACAGAAACTCAAATTTCTATGAATTGCTTATCAGAAGTTGTTATTTGCCTTGCTAAACTTGTTATTCTCATCATTGAACTTGTCATGAAGTGCGTATCAGAACTTGTCAACTTGTTATTTTCAACAACTTATCAAACTTGTTATTTTCAATTATGAACACAAGTTGAAAATCAAAATAGAAATGAAGAATAAAAATCCATATTTGTTGGGTGTTGTCTCAGCACCAAGCAATCATCGCACACATTGCAAGCAAACATTACAAGCATTGCAAATGACTGTCACTCTCTCTCAAACTCCCCACTCTCCTCTCCTTCCATAGCAACATAGAGAATGATGGAAGAGGCTTCATTGTCAACGAAAGAGCAGCTAAGCAAGATAAGAAGAAAGTGACGGGGGCTGACAATGAGGAGAGGACTACCGAAGGACATTGTGAGTTCCATATACTCTGAGAAAGGAGTGAGGAGAGGGAAGGAAAGTTGGAGCGGAAAGAGAGAACGAAGAGAGAGAGGAAAATAAGGAGGAAAGGTCGGGAAGAAGATGATCTGGAGAGGAAGAAAGAGAAAAAAATAAAGGGCATTTTGGACATTCCACCATCATTTCATATTTGCAATTTGGGACCAGGTCCTTTGAAGCTATTTTCCAAATTCAAGGTCCCTAATAGCTATTTTATAAATTGGATATTTGCAATTTCCCTATACTATTAGCTGTGGATTATGTTTCAAGATGGGTGGAGGCAATACCAACAAAAAGGATAATGTAGCCACTGTTGCCAAGTTCATTAAGTCTCATATATTTTCCAGATTTGGTATTCCTAGAGCTATGGTTAGTGACAGAGGTACACACTTTTGTAATAGGTTGTTGGATGGTCTTTTTGCTAAATATTGAGTAACTCACAAGATGTCCACAGCTTATTACCCTCAAATTAATGGCCAAACAAAATTTTCAAATAGGGAAATTAAACAGATTCTTGAAAAGATAGTGAGACCAACAAGGAGGGATTGGAGTGTTAAATTAGAAGAAGGTTTATGGGCATATAGGACAGCTTTCAAGACCCCAATTGGGATGTCTCCTTATAGGCTAGTATATGTAAAAGCATGCCACTTACTTGTAGAACTTGAACATAAAGCTTATTGGGCTGTAAAAATTTGCAATATAGACATGGAAGCTACTGTAATTGAAAGAAAAATGCAGATACAAGAGTTAGAAGAAATCAGACTTGAGGCATATGAGAATTCAAGGATGTATAAGGAAAAGACAAAGCTCATTCATGATAAAGACATCTTAAGGAAACATTTTAAGGAGGGTGATCATGTTCTCTTATTCAAGGCCAGATTCAAGTTTAAACAAGGGAAGCTCAATATAAGATGGGATGGTCTATATACAGTTACCAAAGTGCATGATTTTGGTATGTTGGAACTTCTGGATGAGCAAAATGGTTGCACATTGAAGGTCAATGGACATTTGCTTAAGCTCTATCATGAAAACTCCCAGCCACCTTGAATATCAAGTTGCCTCTTTTCTCTATTGTTTTCTTTTCATTTTTGTGTCTTGCTGGTGATATTTTATGCTTAAATGATTTGAGAATAAGTGTGGGGGGAAGAGGTCATTTCAGTAGTTTTTTTTTAAAAAAAAAAAAGTGTTTTACTTGTTTTCCTTTCTTTTCTTTTGTTGTTTTTACTCTAGATTTTTCATGTGCTCTAGACTGTATTGAGGACAATACTGAATTTAAGTGTGGGGGAAGGATAATATCTTGATGATTTTGAAATTCTTGGTTTTAGATTGTGTACTACTGATATGACTTAGCACTCATGTCCCTTGCTTTGAGTGTCTATGCATAATCCACTTTCTAGATCAGTTGTGCTGCACTAAATCTTTGCTACTCCAAAAATCTCTTTGGTTCTAAGCTTGATTTTCTGAAATCATATTGAAAACTTTCTGACTTGAACATTTAGAAATTTGGGAATTCATTGAAACCTAATTATTCTTGGGAAGATTCAGCATTTGAGGTTGAGAAATGTTGTATTAAGGTTAGAATTGATTTTATTCAGCTGTTACATTGGATTTGGGAAGAATAACCCATGTTGGAAGGTCTTGTTTGAGCCTAAATTCCTTTTATTATGAGTGCAATCTCCTTAGTACTAGGACCCTCTAGAACTTGACCTAGCTCTTAATTGAGGCCACATTTTTGCTTTGGGAAATTGCATATGAAAGAGGCATTCTATTCTAAACCCAGTTTACTCCAAACACAAACCATTGATACTGACTTTTGCTTAACCCCATTGAGCCATTCATCATTCTTTTCATATCACACTGGCCAACTTAAGTAAGACCCCATTGCATTTGGTCATCAAGTTTTATGCTTTTTCATTGTTAGGATCTATTTTGTATTACCTTTGTTTAATTCTATCTTAGGATGCTAGCTGTGAAAATAAAAATTAAAAAAATGGGAAAGAAAAAAAAGAGAAGAAAGAAAAAGGCAGTTGAAAAAAAAACAAATTGAAAAAAAGGATATAAAAAAAAAAGAGCCAATAAGCAGCAGAAAAAAGAAATGAAGAAAAAAAAAATTTTGGAAAAGCCCAAGCAAAGAATTATAAACAAGATTATAGCTAGTATCTCATAACTCCAATATTCCAGTAAGAGCTATACATTAGCATTTGCATTCATGGCTTGCGTTGAGGAGTTCATTTGTGAGTTGTTTGTATTCTTTCTATCTTGTTTTTAGCATGCATGCATTCTTGCTCAAGTGGCCAGATTCCATCCTTTAGCCTTTCCAACATTACAACCTTAAGGGAAGTCCTCTTGATGCAAAATTACCTCATGCTACTCAGTGGTGGAGATATTAGAGTTTCGTCAAGCTTATGGTAGGGCCTAGGCTAAAAGAGAATAGTGAAATGACCCTGTAATGGAATGGTGAGGAGAGTGAAACACTTACCAAGAGAATACTTCCACTTTTCCTTGTGCAATTTGCTGAATTAAGATCATTTCCTAGTCTTTTTATTGACAATTTGATTCCTTATTATGCTGGTTTTTCTCTTGAGTACTGGGTTGAGATGAAGAATCATAATTAGATACTATTTCAATTTGTAGCTGGTTGTTGATGAGATTTCAGGAACTATTTGATCATATTTGCCCAGGAGTGCAAAGTGCTAGTGTGGGGGAATTTGATGAACCACATTTTGATCAACTAAATAATGTGATTTCCCATTGAATTTAAATGCTTTCATGTGGAATTAACTTTAGATTTCCAATATTTGATAAGAAATGATGCTGTGAGAATTTGATGTATCATTGCAAGATTAAAAGGGATTTTCTCTAATTCTGGAAGTATTAGTGAAGAATGGACAAAATCTGGAAAGATGTAGGCAAAAATCTTGAATTAGGAGTTAAAACGCAGTGTTTTGAATCTGGTTAAGAGCTAGAATCATGTGTGGTCTAGTGTAGCATTCTATGAGGAAAAACTTTAAGTAAAACGCATAGCTCCATGGCCAGTAAGTTTCAAGAGAGTGACACATGTCCTGGGCTTTAGTAAAACACACAGCCGAAGGTAGGGAAGTTTCACATGTCAAAATACAACATTACAAGCATCTAAATGGTGGATAATGATGTGAGAAGGCGGAGGGAAAATTTAAAAACAGAATGTAGTAAATTTAGAAAAACATATCTGAATACTGAATTCTAGCATTCTCATTCATTCTCTTCTTCTCTTCACTTCTCCAGATTCTCTCAACTTCCATATTCATCTTCTTCATCTTCTTCTCTTCTCTTGCGTTTTGCCATGGAGATTCAGAGGAGATTTGGCCAGATTTCCTCCATCAACATGAGCAACTAAGCCATTGATTCCTGAGGAGCTGTGATGGATCCAGAGCATTGATTGTCAAGGAGATTTCATTTTTCTTGAGTTTGTATTGGTGTTTCAGATTTGGATCTTGTTATAAATCTTTGTTTGAAATTCAGATATATAACTCATCTTAGATTTCATTAGGTTCTGCTACTTCTGAGTTGTGATGTGTTTAGAGGTTATAATTTGCTTTTTCTAAGTAGCTTCAATTCAGTTTCTAATTTGATCAAGTCTGGAACTTAATTTTTGTGATAAATCTGAGGTGAATTGGTTAATCTTCATCTTGGAAATTATCTAATTACATCATTAGAGTTGATTACAGACCTACTGTTTGATGAATTGCCTAAGAGAAATAGAAATCTGATTTTAGGTTGCAAGGAAGGTGAAATCACAAATCCAAGGGAATTCACTTCATTGATATCTATTTCAAACTCTTTCCTGCATCTTATTCTTCTCTCATTCCTTTTGAAAATCAGTTTTCATAAATAACAATTCATGAAAGAAACTAATTCCAGAAGCTACCTCTTTCTCTGTTAGTTTAATTTGTAACTTCTAATTAGTTTAATTCTAAAAGACATTAAGGCTCCTTGAGACTGACCTCTAATTGACTCATCTCCTACCTAATCTAGAGTATTAAATTTGGCCTTTGAACGACAAGAGATCAGGTATAATCTATCCTATTTCTGATAGCCAGTGGATTAGTCCAGTTCATGTACTTCTAAAAAAGACTGGTATTACTGTTATTCATAATGATGAAGGTGAACTTATTCCAACTAGAGTCCAGAATAGTTGGAGGGTATGTATTGGTTATAGGAAGTTGAATTCTGTGACCAGAAAAGATCATTACCCCCTTCCCTTCATAGATCAATTGCTTAAAAGATTGGCTGGTAGATCCCATTATTGCTTTTTGGATGGTTTTTCTGGATATTTTTAAATTTCTATTGCACCTAAGGATCAAGATGAGACCACATTCACATGTCCATTTGGATATAGATGCATGCTGTTTGGCTTATGTAATGCACCTGGTACTTTTTAGTGTTCATGGTTTTTGTATTTTCTGATTATCTTGAACATTGCATGGAAGTATTTATGGATGATTTCACTGTCTATGGTGATTCTTTTGATGCATGCTTAGCTAGATTGGATAGGGTTTTGGAAATATGCATTGAATATAATCTTGTGCTAAATTTTGAGAAATGTCATTTTATGGTTAAGAAAGGCATTGCTTTCAGATATCTTGTTTCACATAATAGTATTGAGGTTGATAAAGCCAAAATTGACATTATTTTGTCTCTTCCATATCCCTCTTGTGTGAAAGATGTGTGCTCTTTTCTTGGACATGCTGGATTTTACAGGCGATTCATTCAGGACTTCAGTAAATTTGGATTACCATTATCTTGTTTACTGTAGAAAGATGTGGGCTTTATTTTTGATGATGCTTGCAGGTGTGCTTGGAATAAGTTGAAAAAGTAACTCACTACACCTCCTGTCATTCAGCCACCTAATTGGAACCATCTCTTTGAGCTCTTGTGTGATGCTTCGGATTATGCATTGGGTGTAGTTCTTGCTCAGAGAATAGAAAAGTGACAACATATCATAGCATATGCATCACAGACACTGGATGCCACCCAGGCTAATTACACAACTACACAGAAAGAACCTTTTGCAATTGTGTTTGGGCTTGAGAAATTTCGTTCTTACATCCTCCACACAAAAGTGACTGTCTTTACAGATCATTCAGCTATTAAGTACTTATTCAAGAAGCTGGACTCCAAACCCCGCTTGATTAGATGGGTAATGCTGATATAGGAGTTTGATGTGGAGATCTGTGATAAGAGCGGTGTAGATAACATGGTAGCTGATCACTTAAATAGGATTGAGACTCCTGTGGTAACATCTTCTTTACCCTTAGATAATTTTCCTGATAATAGACTTTGTGGTGTTGATATGATTGTTTCGTGGTATGTTGATATTGTTAATTATCTGGCTACATCTGTTTTACCAACTGATATGATAAGCATCAATTAAACAAGTTAAGAGTGATGCTAGGTTCTATATATGGGATGATCCCTACTTGTGGCACATTTGCAATGATCAAGTTATTAGGTGATGCATTCCTAATAGTGAATTTGAATCTGTATTGACATTTTTTCATACTCTTGCTTGTGGAGGGCACTTTAGTACTAAGCGTATTGCTAGGAAGGTTTTAGAAAGTGGGTTATTTTGGCCCACTCTATTCCATAATGGCCACAAGTTTTGTAAGAAGTGTTCTAGGTGCCAATTTGTTGGCAATATCTCTAGGAAGCATGAGATATCTCAACAACTTTTGTTGTTCTGTGAACTTTTTGATGTTTGGGGTATTGATTTCATAGGACTTTTTCCTACTTTGTTTGCTTATATTTACATTTTGCTTGCTATGGATTATGTCTTTTAATAGGTTGAGGCAATTCTCACTCATACTAATGACTCTTCTGTAATAGTTTCTTTTGTCAGGTCTCACATTTTCTGCAAGTTTGGAATTCCAAGAGCTATCATTAGTGATCAAGGTACTCATTTTTGCAATCAAAGTATACAGAGCTTACTTAGCAAGTATGGTGTGATGCATAAGGTGACTACTCCATACCACCCTCAGACAAACGGTTAAGCAGAACTTTCAAACAAAGAAATTAAGCTCATTCTTGAAAAGACAATGCAACCTAACAGAAAGGATTGGAGCAAGAGGCTGGATGATGCACTTTGGGCATATCGTACAACATATTAAAGCCTAATTGGCATGTCTCTATATCAAATTGTCTTCAGTAAAGCTTATCATTTGCTAGTAGAGGTGGAGCATAAGGCATATCAGGCTATCAAAAGATGTTGCCTTGATCTTGCTAGTGCTGGTGTTGAAAGAAAGTCATAATTGCAAGAACTTGAAGAGCTTAGAAGAGAAGCATATGAGAACGCTCAGATTTACAAGGAAAGAACTAAGGCCATCCATGACAAGCTCATCTTGAGAAAGGAGTTTCATATAGGCCAAAAAGTTCTACTTTATGTCTCTAGACTTAAACTCATGCCTGGTAAGCTTTGTTCTAGATGAGAGGGACCTTTCATTATCACTAATGTTTTTCCTTATGGAGCTGTAGAGATTACGAGAGAGGGAGATTAAGAGAAAGCCAACTGGAAGATGCTTCACAGTCAATGGTCATCACTTGAAGCCTTACTACAAGAGATTTTCTGCCCAAGACGTAGAGGTTATCACACTACGAGACGCCACATAGCCCTAGTTTGTAAAAACTCCTTCTCTAATACATTATAAAGCTTGATATAAAACCTACTATGGTAGAAAAAGGAAAACCGTTATGACAATCCACTATAATAGAAAAGAATTTCGCATACATTTAAAACTAACATCGAAACCTGTGGGCTGAAATCTCAACAAATCTGTTGCAAGCAACCAAATCATTCATTAAAATCTACTGGGCCTCCAAGCCTCTGGCCTAGATAACAAAAGATATCAACATAAGCCTATCGAATTGTTTTCCAACAATGTAAATCAAAGTTTCATAAAACACAATAAGTGGCCTCCAGCCAACCAGAGAAGGAATCGAAAGGGTCTCTGTTTTACACCACTATTGTATCAACAAAATATTTCCAAAAAGGCCCTATGAGTGGTAATATACAATCCAACAATACATAAAGCACAGGCCAGAGGCATTACAGCTAACTAAGCTCAAGCCTCCGCGTCCCTTTCCGACGGCGTACGTCTAGAAACTTCACCTAAAAACATTATAACCACGGGGTGAGATAGAAGTCCCAGTAACCAACATTCCAATACAGAGTACAGACGAATAGGTGCTCGTGAGGTGTCAAGTGGGGACAGTTATATGTAAAACTGTAAGTGATAGCCACAAAGAACCATGCAAGTGCAATGATGCAACCCATCAACATATCCCTCACTTTGGGAGATTTCAAAGAGCCGAACCCAGCCTATCTCTCATTGTGGAAGACGTAAGAAGCCACAAGGGCCTATCCCTCACTATGAGGGACGTAAGGAGTCACAAGGGCCTATCCCTCACTAAGGAGCCAACCATCATACATTAATGGAGGCCTTACCACGTGGTAGTAACTATGCAATCTCTCACCAATCCCAACACATGCATCATGCTCAAACATCTTTACCAAAGAGTAAATATACCATTCCATAAGTAATTTCAATCAGTGGCATATCTTTCAGTAAATTCCCAATGCATTAAGTATTGTACAAAAACCCCACAAGAAAACTCTCCCTTTTTGATATACAAAAATACATTTAGAACACCAGTTATTACTCGATGCACAAAACATAAATCCACTCACAGTACCATAACAGCATGTACAAAAGATTGGAAAGTGGTTACCTCTCGCCTGAGCAAGGAATAACAAAAACACCATGATGCCCTGTGCACCAACAAATACTCACAACAGGTCTACACAAGCACACAAACACACAACCACCATGTATTAGCTTTCAAACTAATAAAATAGTCAACATAACACTTGGCGACTCAAAATTCCTAGCCTCAACCAAAACTCTATCCAACTCACAAGGGCCAAAAGTCATCACAATAATACTCCAAAACCACAAGAGACTAATAATACTCTAGCTTCCCTTCCAAAACCTCAATTGAATTCAAACACTCAAATCCCTCTCTAGAAATTCATCACCCAAACATCCAATTAGAACAAAATCAAGTCCTACTAATATTCTAAACAGATTAAACATCCAATTTAACCTTCCTTAACATAACCCAATTCACAAAACTCAATTTCAACCACTACATTATCATCCTCAATCATAAACCTCCATTTTTATAAACCCCAAATTCCCAAAACTTCAAAATCTCCAAATTCAAGAAAACTACACCGATTAAATACTTAGACTAGCCCATAACAATCATTTAAACTCAAAACAATCAGTCAAACACATTAATTTCATCAGAAACTAGAGAGCTCTAGGATTCCTCTACAAAATCCTCAAAAATCCCAAGAGAAAGAGTAGATTAGAGGTTAGATTCACTTACTTGAGGCAATGGACCCTTAGAAACACCTTCCCCAAGCTAAAAACGCGAGGCCCTAGCAGAGCTCCAACTCCTACCTTTAAAAAATCTGATTTTCGCATATCAGACCCCTCCTTCGGATTTAAAGACACGACCTTTTCATCGTGGTGAACCCAGTAATTGGTCGCGAATAACTAATCCCGAGAGGGATTTTCTAACCTAGAGACCCAAGTTCGTCATGGCCAAAAACCCATTTCGTCACTGTGATAACTTTTTTCCGAGAGGAACTCTTGCTCACCTGACACCTTTCATCATGACTCCCCCTTAACTTAGTCGTGATGAAAACCCATTCCTGAAAGTAAGCTCTCCCAAAACTCTCTGCTTTGCCTTGACGAAGTTTCACTTTGTCGCGACTAACAAATTCTGAGAGGGATTTGTTCACCTGCTCCTCCAACTCACTTTGATCCCAAACTAGACACCAAGATTCAAATTTAAACACTAATTATCCTCAAAAATCAGAGTTAAAGGGCTATTAAAACTTAGGATGTTGCACTGTTGTATTCCTTCCCTTTACTCTTTTTGCTTTGGATTGTCATATTATTGAGCTGGGCTGTGGTGGATACTACTTATTTTTGTGATTTTCCCTATGTGTTGTGCATTGAGGATAATACATTATTTAAGTGTGGGGGAGGGATTTCATTCTTTTAGTTTTTTTCCTATGTTTTTACTTTTGTTTTAGTTTCCTCTTTAAAAAAAACTAAAAAAAAATGTTTTGTTTTGTTTTGAATGTGAAGATTACAAGTTTGAAGTGATTCAAGTATGATACATTCTTGATTTGAAAAGTGATTGATCATGTCTTGAGTGGATAAACTAAATGGCAATGGATTTGACTTAGGTGAATGTAAGCTAGTAATCATGTACCTAGTGAGGTTTTGAGCCTGATGCATTTCTTCTTTTCATGTGTGTATACTCTTATCTCTTTTCTCGATCTAGAACTTGATTTGAATCTTGTTTGAGACCACGTTTGTGCATCTGCATTCATAAAGATGATAAAGGCATTCATTTCTATTTTTCTAGTTAAATAAGCCAAAAGTCTACCCTTTTCATGCATTTATCTTTTGTTTAACCCCTTTTAAGCCTTCATCATTTTTTTTTTTCCTTAACCCATAGCCAAAAAAAAAAATCCTACCCTTTCTGAATATCTTAGGAGTTGCAGAGTACTAAATTACATGTGCTTGGGATGGAAGAACACATTTAGAGTCATGGTTTGGGTTAATTTGAAAGAAAAAAAAGAAAAGGAAAAAAAGAATATGTAATAAGATTCCGCTCCTCTAGTTTAAGCTGTGCTTAGTAACCGAGGATCTTCGTCACCAATGTCGATCTTCGTGTCAAACAGCCATTAAGGGCTATGAGCGTGCTAGTAGCATCTTAGTGTCAATAAGTTATCCGTGCTTGAGTAACCGGGCCTTTGTATCACTAATATGAAGGTTCACGTCAAAAGAGCATATACATAACGGCTTAAGAAAGTAAAAAAGAAAAAAGGAAGTGGAAAAGAAGAAGAAGAAGAAGAAGAAGAATGACCCAATTCAAGTTTAATTTAGTTTCTTGCATTCCATTATATCTTTTCAATAGTTCTCTTCATTTCCTAAGATGTTCAACTTTAGTTTCCCAAACACTATATCCTTTCTTTCTTTACCTTAGACCTATTACAACCTAATAAAAGTCCTTTTGATTTATACTTGTGATTGCTTTATGATTGGTGAAGAATTTAGATTCTTGTTAAGCCTATGGAAAGAGGATTGGATAGGATGGTTTTGAGTGTAAACATAAGCCAATACACTCTTGAGTGATGAGTGACATATACATTAAACTTGGTGAGGGATTTCTGACTCAGATTCCCTTTTGTCAAGTAAATTGCCTTGATGTTTGTTTTCTTGATTCATGAGAAGATTACTTGGATAAGAAAGATGTTGAATCCTTTGGTTTGCTTTTTGCTTGTGATTGGAACATTAACTTTTGTTTGATTGTCTATTCTTTTACTACTCTTTGGTCTTCATTTGCTTTGCCTAGGAGTGTAAAGGCTACGTGTGGGGGAATTGATAAAGCCTAATTTTTATACATTTTATCCCACATTAATTCAGGATTTAAATGATAATTTTGGGTTTAAATGGATTTTTATGTATTATTGAATTAATTGGTTGATTTTTGGATTTTGCATAAAAATTGAGATTTTGGATTAAAAATATAAATATTATGTGATTTCCTATTTTTACTTGGAATTAATTTTTCCTATTTCTTTGGAAACAAGTCTTATATTTTTAGAAAGATTATTTTTAGAAAGTTTTGCAATTTCTTGCCTAATTTTTGTGCATATCTAATATTTAATTTTGATATAGATTATATTATATTTGAATATAATCTACATTAATGGATGCATTTGAATTCTTGTAGGTCAAAAAAGAGCATATAGGGAGCCCAATGGTACAAGATTGTTTCTTGGAATTTAAACACAATATAATGGTTAATATCAAGTGGGTCAATTAATTACTAATGGGTTTGAGCTTTGAATCCACAAAAAATTTTCTCTTCTCCCATTAAAATATTCCCCTCATTCCATATAGAAAATTCACACCGAAGATCACTTTTTCCTTCTCCATTCAGCTGCATGGACACCATTTAACATCAATTCTCTTCTTTCACCGTGATCCCTCAAGCCTGATGCCTTGCACCATATCTTCCTTCATCCCATTTTCACAATACACTACCATCTCTCACCATTATCAATTCACTTCACGTATACAAAGCCATTAGTCATCATCATCCATTCAACTAATTCCCTTCCTTAGACACACATTCACCTACACCACCCTTCATCATTCACAAGTCATCATGACCGTGAGTTTCATGGAGCTTGGAGGGAAGATCAATTTGATGGCAGCTTGAGCTTGCATAGGAGACAACTTGGAAGGAGCATGGAGGAAACTTGAACCTTGGGCTACTATTTGAAGACCACAAGGGAGTGATATTCCATTTATCTTTTTAATTCAAGGACTTAAGATTATTTAATTTTAAACAATTTTGAGTTGTAATTTTGTGAGACAATTTAGTTCTAAATTGTCATTTTTATTCTTGGATTGGATTGATATTTGGAATTTATTTGTGTTGAGACATTTGATGGAATTTATGTTTATGAACTTTTGTATTATTAATTGAATTTATAATTGAGTTTTCATTATGAATTTAATTATCAATGTGGTTTGAATTGCAAAATTTAGGTTCTTTTGCCTTTTAATTGTTTAATTAAGTTGGTTAATTGTCAAATTGTTTAATTGGATAATTTCAAACATAATTTTCAGAATTAATTTAAGTTATTTTCATTGGTTTTAGTAAGCTTAATTAACCAACCTTATACTGTTATAAGTTTTCTAATAGTTTAAGGGTTTTTGAAATTAAGGGTTCCCTTTGTTTCAAATAGGTGATTAAATTTATTAATTCTACTCTCTTATCACTTTCCTTTGGTCTAATTAATTGATTAAGGTTATGAAGGTTAAATCCATGCTAATCCTAAGTTGTCCCCTCTACCTTACTTGAAGAGAAACTTCTCAATTTTTACTTGTTAATTTTTTTTTGCTCTTTAGTCAATTTTCCTTATTTATCATTTTAATTTTTTCTTCAAAAAAAATCCCCCCAAAAATTACATTGTATTTATTTAGTTTAATTTAATTTTCATATAGATTTTAGGACATTTGCATCTTGCATTTAGAATTAGAATTTTACATTTTAGTTTAGGTCCAATTTTTTTTTATCACCTAAATTTTTACCTAAAAAGACCCATAACTTGCTCCTTAGAAGTAATGACTTAGGTTGATCATAAACTACAAATTAATTAGGACGTAGTTTAATTAAGTGCTTTAATGACAGATGCATCATCAAGGTATCAGAAGGTCAGCAACATTATCTGGGCATAAAAATGCCCCTTGACTCGGTTGCGTCTTGCGTGGCTTGTTAGCGTGGAGGATGGTATCTTGCTCCAAATGCAGTACGAGAGAGAGCCTGAGAGAATCATATATATGTGTTATGTGTTTATCGTTAATTACTATAATAAGTAATAAATTGTCTCAATGTGTGCTTATTTAATTTTGTCAAAAAAATATCATGGTATTTCATATTTATAATCTTTAAAATAAAATAATATTTTTCTGTTGGTAAAAAAATTCATTTTTTACATAAACATTTTTAATCTCATATTTTATAAATATATATAGATATTAATTATTTATTAATTATATTTTCTTATATATTATTAATTATGTTGGTAAAAAAATATTATTAACAATTTTATTGCTTTAAATTAAAATATATTATAAAATCTATATTTTATGTAATTATCATATTAACTTATGTCTTTTTTAGTAATTTGCACATGTAAAAAGTGTTTCTAATAACAACTATCCAAACATTCTCACTTTATTATAATTACTTTTTCACAAAATCTATTCTTCACAAAAGCTATTCTCTCAAATTCTATTTTTCAAAAATTATTGATTTGGTTTCATCCAAACACCTCCTAAACATCTGCAATCAATATTGGGAGTCAATTCTCCGTTAAATTCCTGATTATGTGTGATACGGTTGTGTTATTATTGCTCCCTATCTTCTAAGCTAGCATCACGGTTCTGTATTCTTATTTGATTGAGATTCTATACCTATTTATACACCGTACATATCAGAATACGGAAATTTCAAAAATTTTATCAATCTATTTGGAAAAAATTATGAAAAATGCACCACACAATTGTCAAATCATACCAGCCACATATATATATACATATACCATATTTTAATGGAAATTTGGTTATCTGCCTATAGATTTTTAATCCCCCTTAATAACAAACATAATTGCGTTGGCTCCCCCCCCCCCTTCTTATTTTTAAATTTTTCGTAAATAATTTTCTGTCATTCTATATCTAATATGTGAATTCTACGTTATATGAATTAATATAATAATATATTTAGGTCAAAAAGTACAAGCTTTAATACACACGTCAAAATTGGCTTGAAAAAACACACAAACATCATTAAATATGATTATTATTTATTAAAGGAAAAGGCCTCATAATGCTACGCACATCTTTTAAATCTTTCTTATTTACAAGGTTGCGAGTTTTAAGCATGACGGATATATGAGTTTCTTCCATTCAACGAGAGATAAAAAAAACCAGTTAAAATTTTTTATTAGTAAAAAAGGGGTTGAATTTGTTTATCATTATACCATCAAGAATACTCAAAGGCTAATTTTTTTGATTTATTGAAATTACAAAAAATCTTAGCAAATTGTTTCTTATATTTGATAACAATGGGAGTGTGCCTTTGGCTGCTGTTTATGCAGTTTCGTAGCTATAGGTTGAACATAACCTTGATAGTATTGCCACCACGGGCACTGGTTTCAAAGGCCTCTTCAACCTCCTTCTGAGAGAACCTAAACCTGTGAGTTATAAGGGGCTTCACATCTATCTTCCCACTCCTCAAAAACTCCAGACACAGAGGCCATGTGTTCTTGTAACGGAAAATCCCAATCACATCAACTTCCCTGTATTTTGAACCATACAATTACTCATTTAAAAATATATATAATGCAGAGTAAGGGAATGCTGGTTATGCTGCCAAGTCTACAATTACAGGAAGCTTCGGGGTTTACTACTAATGAAGCATGAACATGGAAATGCAACAAAAGCTTTTCTTTTCCCCCTTCACCTCTCTTTCCAAACACGCACTCAGAATCTCTAGACAAGTTATACCCTAATGTTCGTATGAGTTTTGAAGTGTAGCATCATGTTTAACTAATTCTCTTGGAGTACATCTTCTCTCTTCTGTACTTACTCTGTAACTTTCAAGTGAGTAACAACCAATATAACAGAAAATCATGTGTCAGCAAAAACTTTTCAAGCAGAAAAGTGATTCTACCATACACAGAGACACACACACACATGTACTCAGACAGAGCACAGTAATTATACCTTGCAGCAGCAGGCGTGAGTGGAACAGTCATTTGAGCCTGTGCCATTCCCACGAGGCACACTTTGCCACCTGCACGGGTAGCACTCAATGCAGTGGTCATAGTTTTGTCGAAGCCTGCACAATCAAAGCTAACATCCACCCTACTTCTCATTGCCTTTTGTATCTCTACAACTTCTTCACTCACTTCCTGCAAAGTCAGTGTGCACTTCAAGCTTGGCTTAGGTGGTGTTCAGTGATAAAGAATGGCATGCCACGACTGAACGAAAGAGAGGATCAGATAACTATTTCTAGTTGCCGGCCTGGTCCAGTTAAAAGCCAATGAAATTTGTGGTTTAAATTAGTATTTGTCTTAATGCATAGATCTGCGGGCATTGAAGGCAAAATCATAACAAGGCCATTAAAGCCAATGGAAGTTGGCCCCGTTAGAGAGGATGCAACCCAAATCCCGTTGGTGAGTAATTTATAAGTATCTTTGTAACCACTTGTTGAACCATGAAGATCATGGGAATATGCCGAAATCTAACTTAAATTTTTGTCTTCCAAACATAAAATCCTAATGAAGTAACAAGTTTATCACAAATTCAACTTTCTTTCTTCATTCTGTTTACCAGGACACATAAAAAAGTTATTAAATGATATGCAGATCAGTTATGACAAGGTTACCTCAATTTTTGCCGAAACTTTAACAGTCTCATCTGCACCAAGAGATTCTGCAACAGATAAACGATGCTCATCCACGTCCACAATGATGATCCTGGGTGCCCCAAAAGCACGAGCTGAGAGCATTGTGACAAGTCCAATTGGTCCTGCTCCCATGATCAACACATTTGTTTCTGGTCCAATATTAGCCCGGCGACACGCATGAACACCAACGCTCAAAGGTTCACACATTGCCCCCTCCTCCAAGCTCACGTTGTCTGGCAATTTGAAACATAGGTTTGCAGGATGCACTATCTGTCAAAAGGAAAGGCGCAACTCAACATGGGTTTTTTGCAGGATGCACTATCTGTCAAAAGAAAAGGGGCAACTCAACATGGGTTTGTATTGGAGTAAACGTATTTCACCTCATACAGCACATAGACACACAAGCAAGGTGAGGACTTATTACATGATCTTCACTTTTTCATTCAGTCTTAATTGAAACTGTGATTATGATCCTCTTACACAAGTTAAGATAATATGTGCTTTTGAACTATAGGATAACCTGTAATCAAATAAGCAGAAAGAAAATGAAGAACATCAGAAAAACATGAAAAGAAGAATGAAGTTCTTCTCGTGTATATTCCATTTATATAGATACAAATCATTCTTTCCTCTTCCATCCTATAAAATATTTTGACATGCGCCAAAACTCAAACAATGAAAGTTTTTCTATATATTTAAAATAAATATCCTTATCTTTTTAGTATAAGCTGATTCACCTGCTAAAATTATGGAATAAAGCTGCACTAATTTACTAACCACTAGTTACACTCCTCCTTATCTGTGCATTGATTTGAGCTTTTCAACCTCACCTGGGGCAATTATTTTATATGAATATCAGGACAACAACGCTAGCATAATCACCTATCTTCCTTTTCTGTTTTCCTAAGGAAGTGATACTTAATTTTAATGTACTATAACTATATTTTTCCCTGGAGTCATTTGCTGACTTGTGGTTACATAGTGGCGTTGTTGCTTCCTTTGATGCAGACTTCAATCAACCTGCCACTGCATTAACTATAGTGCTTAAGTCAAAGCATGTTCAGCTGCTATGAACTCTTCTTTGGCTCTGGCTTGAGCCACTTTATCCTGCTTTCTAGTGATCCAGCATACATTCTTCAGGTAAAGGTGAAGAATAGCCTAATGTCCGTTCATATCAGCAGCATTTCAATATGTATGCATAATATTGAGCCTTATGGCTCTGAAATATAGCAAGCATCCTAGCCATAACACTTACATAGAAGTTAGCATCAGTTATAGTAGCTTCATCATCTTAACACAGCTATCCTTTTTGACAAGGTGGAGTACTTCCTGAAATTCTACCAGTGTGCTTCCTCTGGTTTATGAGGATTTCTTTTTTTCCAATAGAAGAGCTTACCATGTCAAGAAAGTAAAATGGAAAAGTTCCCAATAGATCAAATCATGAGATCAGTTAAACGGAAAAGAACTGTCAAAGAATCAAGTGAAACACAGCTACCATTAATAAGGATATGGGATCAAATCATGAATAATTCAAGGGTCCACCACCAAACACAAATCTAATAAATAACCAGACATGTTGTCTTTCTTCTCGACTAGGCATAGAATCATCAAAGCATGTCTTCCTCAGTTGGAACTGACGAGGAACATTGACATCAATGTCAATGAATTTTGAATGCAAAATATAAAATCCACAGCAATCACAAGCAATAATAGAGATCATTCCAGAGATCTGGCGCGAGAGGCCCCATCTAGTTAGTGAAAGAACTATGCTTTGATATGCTTCAAACCTGATTAGCAAGAGAACCATGAACTGGTGGACTAGCAAAGAACTTCATATTGGGGCACAAGTTATATCGACCTTGTTTGCAGAGGTCACAATGTGAGCAGCTAATTCCAGGTTCAATTGCCACAAGGTCACCAGGTACCACATTCTTTACTTCACTGCCAACTTCTTCTATGATCCCTGCACACTCATGGCCCATTACCATGGGTTCTTTCATTACATAATGTGCATTCCTCATTTTCTGCAAAATCAAAGAAAATTGGAACTCATTACTGGTGAGAATATAAATAAATACAAGGGGTATTTTCTGGTCCAGGCAAGGATAAATCATTTTATTAAATATAACTCAGAGGCAAAGCCCAAAAAAAAAGGGTTATCACCTTGAAGTAGTGAACATCACTGCCACAGATACCAACAGCTTTGATTCGAATTCTGGCATCATGGGGGCCTTTTTAATATGCAGTGAGATAGATTGTGAGAAGTAGGAATTCACAGGTAATTGAAGATTACTTTACAGAAAAGAATATCATTCTCAGTGGAAATATTCAGAGCTACTGGTGAGAGGGAGAATTATGGGTACCCAGAGGCGGCAGCTTGAAAGGTTGAATCTTGAGAGTATTTATACTAACAAGCCAAGCAGCCATGTTCTCTTCTTCCTCATGACCTTCATGCGACATCCCACCTTGACCTATTTGCTCTCTGCAACTCTCTCTGTTCTCTCAAGGTTGTATGAAACACAGAAACAGTGAGACGAATGGATAGCATAGAGTGCCACAGCTTGGAATGCGACTATGCGAGTCTCATGCTCCTTTAGATCTTTTGTCTTGCTCTTTTTTTTTTTTTTTTTGGTGATCATTTTGTCTTGCTCTTTGAAATTACATATTTTTTCAGTGATCGGTTAAAGATGAATTTAACTTCCAAGTTACTGTAGTTTTTTTTTTTTTTTTGAAGAAGTCTCTTTCTTCTGGATGATATATCATGCGCAGCCACCGTGTGTTTGAGGATGATTCAGCCGTTCTCATCCATATGACGATGTGATGGGGACTTTCCTTGTCACTGGTCAACTTTGCCCGTTGCCAAAGAGATCAATGCGCACCGCAACTGGCTCGTGATTTTATACATATGACCGTTAAATAAAACGACGTCGTTTAACTAATGTCAAACTAAAACAGATAATTTCTCTTTTTTTTCCCCAGCTGGAAATTTTGACACTTTATATTGAAAAAACGTAGTTATTAATATGAGTAAAATACACTGATTTCCCCTTTATTTAATCGAAACCATAGGGTCTTGTCTTTTATTTTGAAAACTTTTATAAATGCCTTTTGAAATTGAAATATATGTTATATAATGCTAAACTTTTGTTTCCATCATGAACCTTTGACATAAATATTAATTAACAATCACTTAATTACTTATCGTTCCCAAAAAATAATTTTAATATATCTTTGAATTTTTTGTTATGTTATTAAATTGATTAATTGATTAAATTAATTTTATAATTCTAAAATATTATTTTTCTAATAATTTTAAATGTTTAATCTTATTTATTTATACAAACTTACTCATTATATAAACCTCTTGAGCTTCCGAAAAAATATGCCCTAAAAAACGTGAAATGTGAAGTGGTGGCTTATTCGAAAGTGAGGTTATGTTTGAATTCACAGTAAAAAATAGGTTTTTTTTTTTTTTGGGTACAAAAGGAGGTAAAAGAAATAGAAAAAATTGAAACATGGGGGATTGCAATTCCAAGCATCTTTCTTTTTTTTTTTTTTTTTTGTGAACAAAGAGACAAGCCGAAGCTTGGGGCATTCCAAGCATCTTTCTAAACCAGGGTCCTCATGTGTTGAGGCGCCATGCCAAATATAGGGGAAGTCTGTAAGACCATGTTTTGCTAGTGCATCTGCAACTGCAATTTTGTTACCCTCAGGATGAACAAATTGAAGCTTAACTTTCCAAGTGTCAACAATCAAGTCTCTGAATCTCATTTCAAAAACTAGATTTTAGCCCATTCCTCGATCAGGTTCATAAGCACTACGTACAGTCAGCAAGATAGCTTGAGAAACCAATCATCCAGTTTCCATGATGATCTGGAAGAACACGCCCGCACGATGATGCTTTATGAGAATCCAGTTGCTAAGACAACAGGTGAAGGATCATGTGTGGTTTAATGAAAACCATTTTTAAAATTAAAGTCATTTCTCCACTGCCATAATTTCCAAACTACCACACCTCAAGTGAGATCCCAATCACCAGTCATATCAGAACCAAAATTCCCCTTGAGATTCATGTGAACCCAATCAGACAATGACGCTGCATAGAATTGTTTTGAGCTACTGCACGTTTTATGAGTAAATCCCGTAATGTTCTAGTGTAAATATAAGAGTAAAGGTGCATCCAGCATCCTCATTATTTTTTCCAGAAACATTTAATACTATAATCTTATTTTTAGTGCATCGAACACCCTAATTCAATAAAATAACTAAAAGAATAACATCTGGGTGCTGGATGTATCAGAAAAATAAGATTAGGGTGCTAGGTAAACTATTAAAAAAAAAAAATCATCGTACTGGATGCACTTTTACCCTATATACAATCCCTCAATATGTGAAAGACATCCTCTACTCCATTTTGATCCCGATCACATAACCAAGAACATTGAGACCATCGGCTCCCCCACTCATTGGTGGGTAATCGATTCTGAAAAATTTGCCACATGAAGAATCTATTCCATCTCCATATCAGTTTGAGAGTTGGATCATAACGCGCCTCATCACTCTTTTCAATCATATGGTAGACAATTTTAATAGAAAATGCACCACCAAAGTTCCATTCCACATTACTATATCATTATCATGCTCAAGTCTTGGAGGCAATGTTATCAAACTCACGAGTTTAAGTAAACTCGCGAGAAGAATATAAACTCAGATTATAAACTCATAAGAGTTTACTTCTATTAATAAATAATTATTAAAAGTATATAATTAAATAATTAAAATAAGAAGACAATAATTTATTTTAGATATATATCAAATTCAAATCATTAAAATTGAATCCATCAACCAAAGTTATCATAAATTAATAATGAAAGGATAAATTTATCATACAAACTCGTAAAACAAAATTGTAAGAATTTATCTCTTGTTAAAAATTAGCTTAAAAATATTATCATATTGTTAAATACCAATTACAACCATACATATAATCAGTTTATATTTAGTTGATTATGATAAAAATATAAATAAATGTTTAATACCGAGCCAACATACATCTAACAAATGGGATTTGTTTAAATAAATTTAATATTTAGTTCTTTATTTAAATAAATTAAAATTTTTACAATTAAAGTACTTGAACAAATTTTTTTAAAATAAAAAAATTTATACCATTTACAAACTCCAGCATACTAATGTGGGAATACAACTCGTAGACACGCCAAATAACTCGCGATTTTATTGTCCAACTACGATTCCATGCGAGTTTCATCCGAGTTTGCTGACTTCCGATTTTGTTCAAGAATTAACACGATATAGACGCCTAAGCACACAAAAAAGGACGATCCTGCGAGTTAAATCACGTTTTTAACACCATTGTTTGGAGGTATATATAACGGCTGACAGCTTATTTATGATCTCATTTGGAACTAATCTAGCAAGCCGAGTCAAATCCAAGTGCCATTATTTAATCCCTCAGCAACATTTGAATTTTCTCCAGCATCAGTTAGATGTCTCGTGCAAAGATTTGTGATTTTAGTGTCAGAAGAGGGTAAATAGGCTTTTGATGGATACGTCACGCGACGGTGTCTTGAGTGTTTTTCTATTATTAGTTTTTCTTTTGTTGGTTGTTGTCTGTTTTTTTTTTCAATATATTTTAAATGTTTCGGCCGGCCTTTTCATTTGGTTTATTTGGATTTGTTCACATTTTATTTATATTAAATAAAATTGTCTTTTTACCCAAAAAAAAAATTTGTTGCTCTTAGGCGTCAGTGTTAAAAAAAAATGGAGAGAGGAAAACATGACCATGAGATTCTGGAAAAGAGATTTTGAGTAGATCCTGCTTTAATTTGGGGGGGGGGGGGGAGTAGAAGATAAAATTACTCTAAAGAAATCAGTAATTATATGTTTATAAAAGTATCTAAAGAAGGAAAAAAAAATAAAGCACATACATTGGCTGAAGATTTTATTTTATAGTGAACATTTGCAAAAATAAATATTTTCACTTAAAAGTATAAGATTATGAAATGATATAGATTTGAGAATATTATATTAATATGTCAGATTTATAATTTAAAATTTTTAAACACATTTCATTAAACATACAATAATATTAAGAAAATTCTTGTTAATTTTTCAAAAAAAAAATTATAAATATCAAAGTACCAATAATTTTCTTATCCGTATCATATTCCATATTAAGGATATGGTCACACAATAATTAACAATGCACTCATTACTGAACTACCTCTCTAGTCCATTTACTTTCATGAGGTAATGATCACTAAAAAATAGCTATAAATGGATGCCTTTAAAGAGATAATTATTTGTATGAATTATATAATAACTAATAATGCCACCTCCATTCCTATTCCAAAAAGCATAATTATTATAAATGTTTGGACAATACTCTCGACTCGATACGATAAAAATTAAAATCAAATTCAGAGTGATTTGAGAATACTCTACATGACTACAATGATTACATAATAATGCAATATATATGATACCTCAATTAAACATAACCTTTAACTTTATAGATCGAACATAGTCTAGTTTGTGTAAAATCTAAGTGTTTACAGATTGAACATGACCTTAATAGCATTGCCACCACGAGCACTGGTTTCAAAGGCTGCTTCAACTTCCTTCTGAGAGAACCCAAACCTGTGAGTTATAAGGGGTTTCACATCTATCTTCCCACTACTCAGATACTCCAAACAGAGAGGCCATGTGTTCTTGTAACGGAAAATCCCAATCACATCAACTTCCCTGCATTTTGAACCATACAATCACTCATAATTAACTTTAATACTATGATTACACAAAGCTTCAACATAATAACTCGTGCAACATGCCTGGTTTACATTTGTTATATCGATCTAACAGCAAATGGCAAACTTGAATTTACTTAGTACTATTAGTTTTACTTTCTTCATGCCTATAAAATCTCTTGCTCCTCATCATCATACCACTTCGTCCTCATAGCAAATGTTGAGTCCTTGGTCCTCAAGCTTGATATAAATCAGAAAAAGCCAGTATATGACAATATTGATTCGCATGTTTTCAACTACCCAGAGTTTACACAGCAAAATCTAAATGTTCATATGCCTTGACCTACTGTAACATGTTTAATAGGTTTTTGTCGAGAAGACTAACTTTTCCTTGCTTTCAATTTTTTTAATCATCATCCTTACTCTGTAATTCATATATCAGTACTAAGCATCAATATAACACTGCCTCTGGTCCTAAATATAAGATATAATTTGTAGTGTAAATTGCATTACAAACTAGATCTTATATTTAGCACAACTAATACAAATTAGTCAAAATTTTTCCAGAAAACAATTTTTAGGCAGGAAAGTTTATCTCCAACTGATGCAAATGCGGACCAAGAATCATACCTTGCAGCAGCAGGTGTGAGTGGAACAGTCATTTCATGATGACCCATCCCCACAAGGCACACTTTGCCGCCTGCGCGAGTAGCAGTCAATGCAGTGGTCATAGTTTTGCTGAAACCTACACAATCAAAGCCAACATCCACCCTAGCTCCCATAGCTTTATGTATCTGAACAACTTCTCCACTCACATCCTGCAAAGTAGCAAAATATAAAACTTGGTCAAGGCATAAATTACTCACATCTTCACAGTGCCAAGGAACAGATGCCTAGTGGAGACAATACTTGCATAGCAGACGCAAAATTAGTAACTTGTCAAGGCATAAATTTCTAGGTGTTCAAGGTAAAAGCATGAAGTAATAGATCCCGCATGCTAGAGGGTCAGCTTTCTCTATTCATTCTTCAAAATTTTTGTTTGCCAACCATGACATCATCAAAAGCCACTAAGTTTCTTGCACATCAGTAATGATTAATGAGAATTGTACCTCAATTTTTGTTGAAACTTTCACAGTCTCATCTGCACCAAGAGATTTTGCAACCAATAAACGATGATCATCTACATCCACAATGACGATCCTCGGTACTCCAAGAGCTCGAGCTGAAAGCATTGTGACAAGTCCAATGGGGCCTGCTCCCATGATCAACACATTTGTTTCTGGTCCAACATTAGCTCGGCGACAAGCATGAACACCAACACTTAGGGGTTCGCACATTGCCCCTTCCTCCAAGCTCACATTGTCTGGTAGTTTAAAACATAGGTCTGCAGGATGCACTATCTGTCAAGAACAGAAGTGTAGCTCAAACATGAGTTTTGGTTAAGAGTGAATTTATTTCATTACAAATGACCCACAAACGCAACACTCAAGTTCACAAACTGTTCACATAAAGGGATGCAAACTATCCTGTGTAAAGAAAAATGCAGAACAAACATGGATTTCTAATTTGAAAATGTACACACACAAACACAGTGACAAGGGGATCAATATTGGGAATTATAACATGATATTCACTTTTTCAAGAAAATAATTATTAAGAATGTAATTATGATCCTATTTAACTTATCATACGCATACGAATGCGTCAACACACACTTACAGTATAGTGTCCACCTACTTGTAATGATTATCAAAAAGGCCCCAAGTGAACGAAACAAAGGATGGCACTGCTTTAAAGATCAGTGATCTGTAAAGAAAACTGGTTCCTTGTGTCCCCAAGTTGTGACAGATCATTATTCCTCTTCAATAAATCTTACCAAACTTGTAAGTGACTCAGGCTAGGGAAATTAATATTTTTACGCCCATCCTACACCATGCTGGCATTTTCACATGTAATTGATTTGACAATTTAAGTGAATATCACAGCTTTTAAATTTGTTAAAATGTATCACTGCAACTCTATTTTTGAATGGAGTCATCCTTTTGTTTTTCATCTGTCAAGATATTCTTTTCATTAGAGATTTGAAGCAAGCAACAAGACACTAACAATTCATTTCAGGATACACATAAGAAATGCCAATATTTGGATGATATGAGACAATTTCCTTTAGTTTGAAACTTCCTTGATTGAATTCAAAACTACCTCCTTTCACCTATTTGCAGCTAAGAAGAGCTCTAACAAGGATATAGGATCAGATCACAACAGATTGAAGGGTCTGCCATCATACAGAACTACAGTTAAGAAGAACTCTAACAAGCATGTTTTTCTATCAGAAGAAATGATGAAGCACGTTAGCATTATTGAAAGAAATACAGTTTGAGAAGTTATAAATTCCTTCAAACCTGATTAGCAAGGGAACCATGAACTGGTGGAGTTGCAAGGGACTTCACCTCAGGGCATAAATTGTATCGACCATCCTTGCAGAGATCACAACGCCAACAACTAATCCCAGGTTCAATCACCACATGGTCGCCAGGTTCCAAATGCTTTACCTCACTACCAATTTCTTCTATGATCCCTGCAGCCTCATGGCCAATTACCAATGGTTCTTTCACTATAAAATCTGCCAATCTCAGTGTCTGCAAATTGATAAAATCAGAAAGTATTACTGGAAAGAATACAGATGAATGAAGGGGAAAATTCATTAAAGTAAGCAAGGAGAATTATTTCATAGGTACTTTTTAGTCGACATAATTCAGATGCAAAACATATATGCTTACCTTGAGGAAGTAAATATCACTGCCACAGATCCCAACAGCTTTCATTCGAATTCTGACATCCTGGGGGCCTTCACACATACAAAGAGAAGAGGGTCAATGAAATCAGTATGAGTTCATACTGATAAGTAAAGATTGCTGTGCAGAAAAGAAAAGCACACTTGAATTAAAATAAAGAGTCAATTGAGTAGAATAGATACCCAGGGTAGGAAGTATGAAAGGTTGAATCTTGAGGGTATTTATACCAACAAGCCAGGCAGCCATATTTTCTTCTTCTCCATGACCTTCACGTGACATCCCACCTTTACCCATTTGCTCTAGCTAAGTCTGCTCCCCTTTCTCTCTAAGCTAAGCACCTGTTTGGTTGAGCTAATGTGTCAGGAAAGAAAATGAAAGAAAGGAGGAAAATAGAAATTTATGTTTGATAGGAAATAAATGAAAGATGGGAAGGAAATGAGAAGGGCGGATTATCCAAAAGCCTGTAAGCTTTCTTCATATTCAATGTATAGAATGGGAACGTTGAAAGTTGAAACAACTTCTGAAATCATCACTCAAAAAACTGGACAAATATGCATTATTAAGAAAAAAACAGAAAACAGTTGAAGAGGGGAAAAAAACAGAAAACGGTGGAGAAATATAAAGTGAATGTTTGCACAAGTCCTTGAAATAAATGCTAAGATGACTCCATTAAATCATAATATATCCTCCCTCAAGTTTCTCATAAAATATCCGGTGAAAAGATTAAAAAGCCAGAAAATGGACATGAATATAATCAGAAACAGTGATCCTTAATGTCGCTTTGGGGTCAAATTAAATTTGATTTAGAATGCAGTATAGTGATGCAAACCAAAATCGTTCTCTTATTGGAGCCAAAGTTGATTAGGTCCTAAATTAACTAAAAATCAAAATTACTTTTAAAAATGCGAATTTTGTTGGTTTCTTTTTTTTAATTAAGAAGTACTTTGCAAAATAAATTGAAAATAATTCTAAATACTTCTTTTTGGATTTTTTTTTAATAAAAAGAGTGAAAAGGTAAATTAAAATTAAAAATTGAAGGATACTTGATTAAAGATACAACAATTCAAATGAATTCCCCTTTAGAGTTTTAAACCACGCCTTCCTTGCTTCAAAAGATTTATAGAGTTTTAATTTCCAAGAAATCAGTTAGTTCAAGCAACCACTTAAACTTAGATTAATTAACCTGTAATGAAAACCCTTTAACTAAAAGAGTTCTTAACAGCATTAACAACCCTCATGAAACTCCATTGGAAGAGATTAATAACTTTGCACAATCAAAATTCAACAATCTTAACACTGCAAGATTGAACCAGAAACTTAACTCAAAAGATTAATATTAAATTAACTGAATCCAATATCAAGCAATCAAGTTAAGAATTAAACAATGCAAACCAAGTGCACAGCTATCAAACTCAATACTCAAATCCCAAACTACACTACAACTGTAACGTAACAAATCCAGAATCACAATCCAATTAACTAACTAAGATAAACCAAAATGCAAAACTAAAATTAGAGATAAGAATATTATCAAAACTCCCTAATTGATTGCCCCAAGCTCTGGCACAACTCTCTCTCTCTCTCTCTCTCTCTGCTCCTTGGGGAAATCAGATTCAGCTGCTCATGGTAGTTTGGTTTGCTCCACCGAGCTCCTCAAACCTTCTGAGCATCATCACAGCGGCACGCACATTTGGAGAAGGGGGATGGATGGTGATGATGGTTCAAGACGGTGATGAAGGCGGAAAGGAATAAGGTCGCGTCTGCGTGGATGGATTTTTGGTGTGTGGCTGTGATGGTTTTGTAAGATGATGATGATGATTCTGTGATGTGGTAGTGCCGCAGGCGGGGAGGGGAGGTTAATTAACACTTTGTTACGGATTTTCAGAGCGGAGGGGAGGGAAATCATTTGGCTAGAACACTTTTTAAAAGAGGGAAGGAGTTACTCCCTTGCCCTCGTTTGACTGGAGTAATTTTTAAGGAGAGAAGAGGCTCTTATTCTCTCTTTTTGTTTTCTTAACCTCTCCTTTACAAGTAGAGTTTTCGGAAGGAAGATGAGAAAAAAATTATTTAGTTTCATAACTAATTTTAGTAAAATAATATAATTTCTTTTTTATCTTCTTTTTTAATCTTACAATTTTAATAACTCTTGTCAACTCAACCTATATTTAACTATTCAACTAAAAAAAATCAAACTACTTAAAATTTTGCTAAACAAATAAAATTATAAAAATCATTAGGACAAAAAAAGAAACAATAAAGAATTATAACATTTTTGAAAAAGTCAATATAGAGTAATATTAACTTAAGATAGATAATAAGAATCTTATAATCTTTTAATTAGTTAAAAATCAAAAAATAAAGAAATAAAACATAAAAAATGGTAAAAATGTAATTTTTCTTTTAAACCCAGTAGAATTAATAAATAACATTATGGAAAGAAATTTGATTTCAATTTTTTTGTTTTGTTCTTCTCAATAAGTTGTGCTTGTGGCAAAAGCATAACCTAATGTTTTTTTTTCAAGTTGATAAACTGCCTCATACATATTGATAAAATAAAAAAATTTATTTAAATTTTATAAGAGTAAAATAGTTAAGTTTTGAATAGCTCTCGTTCCTTCCCCTCTTAGGTAAAATAAGGTAACCGCCTCATACATATTGATAAAATAAAAAAATTTATTTAAATTTTATAAGAGTAAAATAGTTAAGTTTTGAAATGCCTCATCTTCCTTCCCCTCCGATCAATCTAAACAAAGGATTCTTAAAATTCCTCTCCTCTCCTCTCCTCCCCTCCCCTTTCCTTATATCTTTCCTCCCTTCCCATGTCCTCCCTTTTCCTTATCTCTCTCTTCGCTTTCCCTGCCCTTCCCTTTTCTCTATTGAAATCACTCCCCTCTCTTTCCTTTCGTTGAGTCAAACACAGTGTATGAAAGGAGAAAAGAGGGGAGGGGAGATCATAGGTTTTGTTTGGTTACAAGGGAAGGGAAAGGAGGAGAGATTTCTTGTTTGGTTCATAAGAAGAGAGGAAAAGAGAGGAGAGATTTCTTGTTTGGTTCATAAGGGGAGGGGAAGGGAGGTAATTATAAATTAAAAAATATGCACTTATCTCTATATTTAAACTACTTTATTCTTTTATTACAATATTTATATTAAAATTATTATTTCTTAATTTATCGATTTCAAAAAAAAAAACCAATTATCTCAGTTACATGTGATAAGATAAAACTAAAAAAAATTAGGAAATATGATAAAAGTTTAACATTCTATCTCATTAATGGAGGGAAGAAATATTTATATGGACAATTTTATCCTTATTTTATTTTTATATGATAAAATATTTTTATATGGATCTAAATATGTTTATTAATTAATCAGAATCTCAAAAGTTTGTTTCATCACTTAACTATGATAAAATTATTTATATATTTTTTAAATAATAATTTTATTAATATTGACATACTATTTTATTAACTTTAATACGTTTTCTTTTCAAAATTTTTTGTAATGTAATATTATCTCCGGTTTTTAATATAAGAACTCGTTTAATTTTTATTTTGGTTTTAAATATAACATTCCAATCCATTTTGACTGTCATATTCATTCATTTTTTTTCAAGGTAGTTAAAAAATATTTTAGGAAAGACAATACCTATATATTATAAATAACTAACTTAACTTTTTTTTTAATATACTCAAATTAGTCAATTAGCTCTTATATTTATGACCAGAGATGGCATATATGTGTAGTGGTAGAGAAATATCATTAAAAAAAATTAAAAAATACTTAATTAAAAAAATATTATTGTTTGTTCTTGTTAAATATGAGAGCCCAAATTAAAACACAAGAAAAACCCTCATTATTATATCATCTTCCATCCCCTGCCACATACTTGGACAGCCCCTTCTCTTTCTAGTATTATTGTCTTCTTCGCACACCAGCAGCCGCCGCCAACTCCTCTTTTCAAAATCGCATGTCCTCTTCCATCACTAGTCTTCTTTCTACCAAGAATATTTTGGGGGGCTGTTCACTACTCGTTACGGTTGAAGGGAAGGAAGAAGATTACAAACAAACAATAAAATATAGACCTTCACGGCATAATCTAGAAGAAAACAAAACAAGAATGAAGAACATTGAAGAAACTGATAAATCAGAGGCAACAATGCGTGAACGGGAAGAAACCACTGAAGGGGAAGTACAAGATAATATTGGGATATTGAAAAAACAGGAAAGCTATTTTAGTCAGGAAATGGCAAATTAATTCTCTCCCCTCTAAAAACCCCCAATTTGCGAGGGGAGAGGGAGAAAGGGAAGCGATAGGGGGGGAAAAAATTTAACTCCCCTCCCCTCGAAAAAACCCCAACGATATTATGATATTATATTGTTTTTAAAAAAATCAATCAGTTAAAATAAATCATAAAAATATGATATTTTTACTTTTTTTAGCAATATTTTCATCCAATCACAATTAATCCAAATTAATTATAACAAATGTAATTAAACCTAATTTAATTGATAAAAATCTAAAATAAGATATGAAAAATCAATATAAAATCAGAATTTATCAAACAGTGATGCAAATGTTCACTATATAATAAAGGACTCAATTTTCATCACAACTATTATGGAGGCAGATCTTGGATCCCGCATAAACTCCCCTGATGGCCTCGTAAGAAGCATATCATCACCGCGCAGAGCCAATAACCGAGCAAGTGAATATCTTATCAAAATGAACGAAAGAACCACCGATGTTCAAAGCAAGCATGAAAATCCGTTAACATCCAGATAAAATAGTACAAACTTACAGATAAGAGAATGCACAGGGCAAGCCCCAAAACAGATGTATAGACTGTAAAAACCATACGAAGCGTGCCAAAAAAAAGGGAAAACAAAAACAAAATCCCGTGAGGAAAAGAAGAAAAACAGAGGAGCACGGAGAGGGATCCAGAGGACGAACCAGGAAAGCAGAATTGCAGAGAGATGAAGGAAACTAGAAGACAGAGCGAACTGGGAATATGGAGTGGACAGCAAAGAGAACCGAAGCTGTGATCAATAAATCAATCACAGCAAGGGGTAGACGACGAAGTTGACAACGATGATCAATTGCACGTTGGATTTTGTGGATGAATCAGCCACTCATCGAATTCAATGTGGCGCATGCACCTCTACATTCATATCCGCGACATGGCACCAAGGCCCCCAGAAAAAAAAAAATTGGCCACATGGCAACAAAAAATAATAATATTATTAATAATAAGAATCAGAACTGTTTTTCTATTGTAGAAGAAGATACTTACATTTTGGCCCGAAGAAGAAAAGATAGTTCAGTGTAGTTCAGATTTTTATTATATTATAGGCATCTATATTTTAGATGAAATGTACTTAAGGGACTAAAATCTATTATTTGAAATTTAAAAGATCAAAATTAAAATGAAAATAAATTTAAGAGATCAAAAATTATAGGCTAAAGTATACATTTGGTCCTTTAATTTTGTACAAAGTTTCAATTTGATCCCTTAACTCTAAAAAGTATACTTTTAATCTTTTAATTCTAAAATTTTTTTAAGAAATGATAAGATTAAGATTTTAAATGTTGATAAGATATTCTCAAATACTACTTCTGGTTCTAATTATAAGAGCCAGTTGACTAATTTGAGGAGATTAAAGAAGTAAGTTGAGTTAGTTATTTGTTCTAAATAGGTGTTGTCTTTCCTAAAATATCCTCATTAATCAAGTGTATTGACTAGAACTATTATTGTTAGAAGAGCTATTTTGAAAAAAAAATGTATAAATATGAGAGACAAAGTAGATTAGTGTCTTATATTTCAAAATAAAAGTTAAACAGGGTCTTATATTAATAACTGGAAGTAGTACTAACATATTAAGTTTAATTTTCAAAATATCTATGATTGTTACAAAAAATTATCATTGAAGCCTAATGATTTTAGAATTAAAAGACCAAATGTATGCTTTTTAAAATTAAGGGACCAAATTGAAACTTTGTACAAAATTAAAGGATCAATGGTATGCTTTAGCCAAAATTATATTAACCTATTTTAAAATATAAATTATAAATACCAAAATAACTTAGTTATAAATTTTTGAAGGATGAGTTAAAAGTTGGAAAGTTTAGGGGGAAAATCCCCGTTATTAATTTTGTCAGTGAAAAAAAATTACTAATGTGCGTACACAACTTGTAGAGTATGGATATTTTTATATATAAAAGTTTATCATGTACTTCTTATTAATATAATTTACAATAGGAAACCTTTTTTCAAATTTTCCTTATAAATTTGACAGGATTAATTGTAAATCAAGTTGATATCATGTTTGGAAAATTGGGTTTTGTATCAATTCATCTTTTAATATAAAGTTATATTATTAGTTTGTTATACAATAGTACCATATGCAGATACCTGACGCCTAAACTCATCTTCAAATCTTAACGAATACCACAGCTGATTTTTAATATAAGAGATAATTAACTAATTTAAGTAGATTACTTAAATTAGTTAACTAAGTTATTTGTAATAAATAGGTATTGTTTTTTTTTAAAATACCCTTACTAACTATGAATATTAGTTAAAACTATCATTTGACGAAACTTTTAACACATACAACTACTACAAAGATTATCTTGAGAAAAAATAGATAAATATGAGAGATAAAATGTATTAAGATCTTATATTTAGGACCAAATTGAAAGTCAAGCTGGTTTTTTTGGTGCTACACATAGGTATCTTCCTACTAGAGACAATCCTATTAGAGGCACTGTCAGACACTAAATATAGACACCTTTCTCAACAGAGATTCAAACATTGGTTTCACATATTGTAAGATACTAGCCACTTTTGCTAAACTCAACCCTCATTAGTAAGTCAAACTAATTCTTTTATTAAGCACAGAAAGTAGTATCTTGTTATACAATATGATCATGTGCAATCAAGTAGAACAACAATAATAAGAACACTCAATAGCCCATTTATTTGTAATATATATTATATCTGTGCCTTAATATAAAACATAAAATGTAACATCCTTATTTTTTTTATCTAGTATTTAATTAAATTTATAAATAAATATATTTTTGTAGTAAGTTTTAAAAAAAAGAAAAGTTAGATATAGGCAAAGTATTATTATTATTATTATTTTAATAATGTTTTTGTGGGTAATTGTGTATGTGTGGATGATATACTAGAAAATTATACCATGGTATAGAAGTCCCACATCGACTAATCTTTAGAGTAAAGGAATTTGAGGAGCCTATATATAGGAGATAGTGAGTGGAGCTTGAAGTAAGTAAATAATTTTCGCACATATCTGAGGTAGTCTCAGAAAAGTGCCATTTTTGAGTTTATTAACCGTTGGATCAGACTGAAATTTGGTCAGTCCTTTTGGAACATCCAAATCGTTAATTTCAATGGTTAGATTATCATTTTGATCTCTGAGTTACAAGTTATTAGGTACGCTTTTAACTCATATCTTTTGGATTTAGCAGATAGAGTCCTGAATAGTAAATTAGCATTTTAAAGTTCATTCACCGTTAGATTGAGCTATAATTTGGAGGATAGTATCATGATAGATAGGAAATTAAATTCAACGGTTAGATTAAGGGTTTAACTTCTGTAGTGAGAATAAATTGGTTTGTACTAAGTCTATTTGTCTAAGTCCTTCGAAGATGGAATATAAGTTATAAATTTACAGTTTGTCTATTTATATTATGAATTTGATGATTCTAATAATATAATCTAATAATTAAAGGATATTTAAGTAAGGAAAATTTAGGAATCGAGTCTAAATCATATATATATACGTATGTTCTCATTCCAAACCTTAGAGAAATGTCTTTTAGGCTAGAGTTGTGAGTAAAATTAAAGCTTTTAGAGGAGGAGTTAGAGGCTAGAATTTTGTGAGTAGCCTACTCTAATACTATAGAGATAATATTTTAATTTTTTTTGTAGATATAAACTCTATTGTGGCATTTTCGAGGTTGGACTCTGGTTGTAGTTGACTGTTAGCTAGGAGACCAGGTAACTAAATTTCTATCGGTTGCATGCTCTAGTATGAAGTTGGTGAGTGATTTTATAACTAATTCTATAAAAGTATATTACGTTTTGTATGAACTGTCTTGTGGGATGCTATTTTAAAGAGGATTGACATAGTTTGTATTGCAAGAAATTGGTAATCATGATTAGGATGTGTTATTATGAAATTCTGTTGATTATGCATATAAATGTGTCATTTTGAATTCTGTGCATCTATTTTGGGTGGGGAAAGGAGATAATTGGAGTTATTGAGATTCATATACTTGCCACGTGGTATTAGCCTCCATACGGAGCTCTATGGTTGGCTGTTATTATTGTCCCACTAGTTCTTCGAGGGACTGCAACACCCTACTAGTTCTTCGAGAGGGGACCATCGAGTGCTCTGGGGTCTTTGGCCGGTGCACATCATTTGTGTGGTGAGCTTGTCAGAGTTGCCAGTTAAATGGAAAGAACTTAGCCCATGAGTCCAGTCAGCGGAAATAAGGAGGATATAAGGATAGATTTGGGTTCAGGAATTGCATATGACATGGGATATTCATTGATATTTATATCTTTTAAATAAATGACAAGTATGTTATCTCTTTTGAAATGTATCAATTACATGAGATTGGTGGAAATATTTGTCTTGTATAATTATTGTGAGTTTAAATGTTAAATAAATGTTTATCAACTATTATTAACTCTATGTATCCCACCTGACACCTCGCTAGCCCATGCTAGGGTGTGGGATAGGTAGGAATTTAGTTACTGAGACGTTGTCTCACTCCTGTTGCTTTACCATTTTCAGGAAACAATACGTTAGCGGGACCTTCGGGGAAGACTCTTGAGGTTCAATAGCTGTAGCTGACAGTGTAGAGCTTCTGGACCTTATTTTATGCAGTCTTTTTGTAACACCCAAATTTTCTAAGCTATTTAAAACACCATGTAAAAACTAGTTTGATCTTAAGATCTCAATAATAAAGTTTACACTAAAGGACTCAACTTTTTAATCACCACAAGTAAACATGAGCAATTAAACCCATAATACAATTCGAGCATAAATATCCAAGCTTGCAGTCTCAAAGTCTAACATAACATAACTCGTGGATAAAACTTGAAATGAAACGCTAAAATCTATCCATTCAAGGAATTAATAAAATACTGATATGATGTTCTAGGGTCATGGCAAATAGTAAAGAATCAAATTAATTCAGCATGTACTTGAGAAGTGTAAGAGCTACTAGCTCACTCCTCTGGTACCTTCCCTTGCTCCCTATAAGGATTGTCACCTGAAAAAATGTTAAATAATTAGGGTGAGCACAAACGTCTCAGTAACCTAGAGTTCAACCATGTAGATACAACCATTACCCAAACATTTTCATATTGGCTAAGCAAACAGATATTGCAATAGTTTAAATAATCATTAGCAAAATATGTAACTAATTCAATAATATACCATGTTCATATGAAATGGATGCTTCCACCCTTATTGCTCCATCCAACCTTATTCCGCCGACTAGAACCATAGGCTTATAAACGGTCTGGCCTACACACTGGACTGACCAAAGCTACTCCAGTACTTAGGATGTATCTGGCCAAAGATACAGAGCCCAAGCCTAGACTATGGCTCCCCTCCTTAAAAGAACCAGGAGGTGTCACTGTCCCACATTCCTCCTCTACAAACCTGGTCGGGTAAGTATTAAGGAATGGGGCCCTAAAAAGGCCAACCACTTTGCACTAAGTGGAGGCAAACCACATGGTCACAATTTGTCACATATATCAATATTATAAACTCCCAAGTCCAACCACCTATGCATGTCATGAATATATAACAAATCCAGTATATGCAAGCATGCTTGAAAGAGAATGAATTACCATAAATTTTTCATCAAAAATATCCAAGACACATTCATGCTTAAAGGAGAATTCAAATAACATAGAAGATAATACAATTTTATTCTTTCACCTTTTTAGTCTTATCTATTTATTTGCAACAATTAAGTTGATAGAGTCAATACAATTTTAATCATGATGGATAAAGATTGCACACATGTAGAAAAAACCCCAAGTTACCTGACTCCCTTTGCTCCTCAGTAGTGAAACAAAAATTCCAAGCAATAAGGCTCTCAGTGAGTGTCTACAAAATTATACAAATACCAAGTCAAATTATAATTTGAGCTATTCAAGTTTATCTCAAAGCTACTCTAAGATTTTTCCTAAAAGCCATTTAAGTTTTAAATCTATGCCACATGCCTCTAATTAAGTCTTCTTAAATTTCAGGATCACAAATCGCTTACATATTATTGATTTCAAATATTATTTTAAAGCTGTCAAGAGACCCTTCTAAATTCACACCTATTTATAACTAACCATAAATTTCATACATATATTCAGTTTACACAATTTCCCATTATTTATTTACTTTAACCTATTATGCGAATATATATTTATATATATATATATATAATTTTATATATAAATGATTTAAGGGGACACTCATTTAAAAAAAATCCACCGATCCCTACCACTTATGCGTCCTTAATATATATATATATATATATATATGTTTTTTTTTTCTTAAGCCATTATCCCATCTTTTAATGCTAACAGGGGGTAAATTTGTTTTATCTATGTTGCTAAATGACTTGCAGATACCAATATATGAACGTACACACCTATGACTAGAGGGGAGGAACGCCGAAACGGGGTAGAAGATGATAATATATATATTTATATAGAGGCGCATATATTTATTTATATTTCTATCAAGCATATATATGTGCATAGTCTTACGAAGAGGCAGAATCTAAAACAAAAACACATGATACAAGGGAGAGATATACGAAAAAGTAAAAGAAAAGTAGGCGCACACCTTAACAATTATATATGTCTTGGAGACGATGGTGATAAGAAGGCCTGCGGTGGACTAAGGAGAAAGGACGAAAGGAATGAGGTAAAGAGAAATTATGAAAAAGGGAATATAAAAAGAGATGAGAAACAAGAATGGAAAAGTTTACCTTGAATCTAATTTGATTTATGAAGATGGAATGTTTAGAGTAGAAGCAAGAGTAACGCTTTCTGAAAACCACCAGTCTACGGTAGCGGAAAAGCTAAAGAAGAAACTGAGTGGCGGCTAAAAGATAAGGAATGAGTGGGTAGGAAGTAGGTTAAGTTATTATATTTTTAAAATTAATAAATCTTCATTTAATTAATTAATTACTTTATCTTACTATTATTATTGAAATTACTATTATTATGGAAATTTCATTAATCTTAAGTAGATAACCGACTGATATGAAATCTTCCAGAATCATTCAAAGTTTTTTTTTTTAATTTAAATTAAACTCAAATCTGTTTTTTGGTATATATAATTATATATATTATTAAAATTCGTATAACAGATTCAAATTTGAATTCCAATCTATCTTATATTATTATATCATTATTTATTCTTCCTATTCAAAGATGTTTGATTTATATACTTATATATGTGTGTGTAAAAACCGTTTATATATGCATATAAACGATTTTTTTTAAAAAAAAATATTATATGTATTTTACCATATCTACAATTAACAAACTTATCTTTTTCAATTAATTTTTTTATACCTTTTGAATATTAAGGGAAAATTTACTCGTTCCAAACATTATACATATATATATGTAATTCATATATATATATATATATATGTAATTCATATATATATATATATATTAACTAACTGACTCTAAAACTTAAATAAATTTGGGATGTTACACTTTTCGTATATTGCCACGCATCAGGATTGCATTTATTTGGGACTTATTTTACCTTTTCATATTTTTATATCATTTGACTTAGTGAACATATTATACCTTTTATCTTTAGTTTATTTTGTCTGAATATTAGACTAGAGTGTTGATAGTGGGTCCGAGGCCCTTAGATTGCATGTGATTGAATTATTGTGGATCCACGATGTGAAAATGGCAATTTTTGCAAGTTTAGTTATTACTAGTATTGACTAAAATAGTCAAGTCTAAACTGCTATTATAATTTATCATTCAAAAGCATATTGTTTTATAACCATGTTTGCCATGATTACAAATACAGGTTATTCTTTTTCTAACCATGATAGCTTTAATTAAGGTCGAATGCTTTTCTATCATGGTTAGCCCCTTAATGATGTGATTGCTCTTAAATAACCATGATAGGATATATTTACTAGTTTTAGTCCTTTTTATCATGGTTAGTTCTGGTTAGTAAGTGGTGAATGTTACATAAAACGTGACTAATTTGGACAAATTAAAAAAGCTACTAAATTACTATATTATAACATATATTATATAATCTTTTTAAAATACCTACATGTATCATTAAATTATATATTAATTTATAAATGAAGTAAATTAGTTTGAACAAAATAATAAATATAAATAATTTAAAATAATTTAGTAACATTTTTAATTTTTATAAATAAGTTAATGGGAAAATCCCAGAAAAAGCCCTTGGAATATATCAAATCCCAGATTGGGCCCTTAAATTTCGAAAATGACAGAATGGGTCATTGACCCAATTTGTCATTTGTGAAATTCAGGCGAATTGACATTTTTGCCCCTGAGCAAAAGTGAGTAGTTATTCTCTAAACAAATCTAGGTAACGCTTACACTGTTCTAGTGATTACAAGATTCGTTGTAGTTAATAATAAGGTACCTGACTAATAAGATACCTGACTATGAAAAAATGAGTAGTTATTCTCTACACAAATCTAGGTAATGCTTACATTGTTCTAGTGATTACAGCATTAGTTGTAGTTAATAACAAGACACCTGACTATGAAAAAGTGAATAGTTATTCGTTATACGAATCTAGGTAACACCTAAACTCTTATAGTGATTCCTTGAATCATTGTAGTGAATGAATAAATGAGGGTAAAATTGTCAATTCGCCTGAATTTCACAAATGACAGATTGGGTCAATGACCCATTCTGTCATTTTTGAAATTTAAAGACCCAATCTGGTATTTCCCATATTCCAAGGACCTTTTTTGGGATTTTCCCTAAGTTAATTGGATCTTATACGAAATAGAGGAGGTAGTATTATGTAGCCCGTGTAGCCACGTGACTTTTTTATGTGATCCAGTGCCATTGATCTATGGATTTGAATCTAGATTCTCACGGGACGGGAATAAATTATAAAAATCATAATGATATCCCATTATTCGGTGTACAAGTTTACAAATAAGCTGTGGATTTTTTCTCGTTTGAAAAAATATCTTCCCAAATGCTGAGAAACAAGTAGGAGATTTTTCAAATAAAATGTGAGGTTGTTTTTGGAGACGACAGGGTGGTGGTCCCTGTAATAAGATCAAATCAATACATTTTAAAAAAAAATATTCAAATCTCATTCATCCCATAAATATTATACAAAATTTCATTAATCCAATCTCTCTGTTAAAAAAAATATAAATTAAAGTATATTTTTCGTCTTTTAATTTTATACAAGATTTCAGTTTGATCCGTTAATTTTAAAAAGTATATTTTTTGTTCTTTAACACTAAAACCATTAACAAACAATAATGATATTAAGATTTTAAATGTTGATAAAATATTTTTAAATGATAATATATTAAGTTTAATTTTTAAAATAATCATAATTATTATAAAAAAGTCATCCTTTAAGACTAATCATTTTAGGATTAAAGGACAAGAAATATACTTTTCAAATTTAAGTAACCAAGCTGAAATTTTGTATAAAATTAAAGGACCGAATATATATTTTAAGCAAAAATATAAGAAGTCTAAGGGTTTGTTTGGAATAGCGTTTAAAAACACCTATAAATACATTTTATGTAAACAGAGATAGAACTCCTCCCACATATTTATCTCTTATTTTGTAAATCATGATTAAAAATTTATTGATAAACTATTCCAAATGAATCCTGAGTCGGATAAGTAAAGCCATCTATTGCTTAGAAAAAAAATTGATAATAAAATAACAGTGATTTGCTCGATGATAAAAGGAAAAAAAGAAGAAGAAGAAGAAGAATTATTGGTCTGAGTCTCTACCTTAATGGCAAAAACATAGATCAAATTTTATTGGGCGCAACTCATAATAACTATTTATCCGAAAGAAACTACTTTGGCAATGAAATAATTGAACAAGTAGGAACAATTTATTCACAATACTTAGTTGATATTTACAAGAAGTATGTAATAAACAGAGTTCAATGCCACTTGTTTAGCATAAAAAAAATAATACTTTTTTATTCCTAAATATGAAACTCATTTTATAATATAAATTATATAATAAAATGAGTTTTAAATTTAATACCGAAAAAGTATTTTACAAATAAATAACATGGCTCATCTCTAATTCTATCCAAACGCATGACGCGGACCCTAGCCCTGCTCTTGCCATATTTTGACATTGATTTGAATGGCTCTATTGTTTTCTGGCCAAAAACGGAGAAAAAGGATGGATCTGTCGTTTCAAATGCATGATTCATTATTTCAGAATGATTAGGGTTTTGTAGCCCCAAAAAAAAGTGAGTAGGGTTTCTACAGGCTAATGGGTTTGACCCGATTATAGAGCTGGTCTGGCCCTATTCTTAGTACGATTCAAATGTATAGTCTGAAATAATTTCTTATTTTAAATTAAACAAATAAATCCGATAAATTTGAGCCCAAGGCCCATTAAGACAATCCTCACATCCAGATTTGAACTTAATTAGCCCATCATAATTTTATCTCTAACCACTCCCATTTGAAAACCAGTTTTGCGCGGGTGTTTGGGATGTGTTGGGCCCCCAAACCCCACATTTATCTGGAGTCGAAGCCCAGAAGAAGCCTCTGGGCTGTTATTGACTGGGTGCGTTTTTCTGCCTCACCACGCACAGACCCAATCACTTTCATTTCAAGAACACCGTATCTGAAAATCCTCCTATATTTGTGAAATCAATAATCTATTGTTGCTACCAATAGGATTTGGGTTTAGTAGAAGATACTAGTTCCTCACAATATGATGAACCAAGATTCGAATTCCTGTCAGGAGAGGTACCCACATTTAGTGCTCGACAGTATCTCGAATAGGATTACCTCTGATAGGAGGATACCTATGTTTTAGTTAAAAAAAAAAACCTATTGTTGCTCACAACTTAGCAAATCAATATTTAAATTTCCACTCGAAGAAGTATCTATATATAATACTCAATAGTACCTCAAATAAGATTGTCTCTAATAAAAATATACTTGTGCATAACAAAACAAAAAAAATATTTGAGAAGTTTCACCCCAAAAAAAATCAATATTTGTGAAGTTAAAAAGGGAGTAGAACAACAGCGTTAGTAACTTAATTAGCATTACTGAGATTAGTACACAGGAATCTAAAAGTTTTTAAGAAACGTTGTATACAAATGAGAAAAATGCACAGAAATGTCTGTTTCAATTGTTTTATATATGTAGATTTAAATTAAATCAACATTTTTTATTAATATTTTTAAAATAAAAAAATTTATCTTGGCAAGAAAGATACTCAAGACTTAATGAATAATTATATAAATATATATAAATAAATTTACATATATATAAATATATATAAATAAATAAATTACAATAAGATCCTACTCAAAAGAATTAAAAGGCTGCTTAAAATCATTAAATTATTCTAAAGTCTTAAGGGATCTCATCGCAAGAGATTTTATTTGTTTAAATACCAAACTGCCTTTATATTTTTTAAAGTGTGTATTGATAACTGAAAAAGCAGTCATTAACAACTTAAGGTGTAACAATTAACAGGTATTAACAATACATTTTCTCAGCATATCACAAAAATGTAATTCATGAGTTGTCAATATTTGTCGCGATAGTTGTTAATCATTACATCTTAAGTTGTTAATAATAATATTTTTAATTATCAATGCATATTTAAAAAAAAAAGATAATTTAATAATTAAACAAATAAAGTCTTTTGCAATGAGGTCTTTTAAAACTTCAGAATAATTTGATAATTTTTAAAAACCTTTTTTATTTAATTTTCTTATGTGGAGCCTTAGTACAATTTTTCTTACTATTATTGAGCGTGAATTCCACGTGTCAAACACCCACCTTGAGTGGGTGGAACTTAGGATCGGTGTATTACTACATTCAAGGCGTTTTTAACTTCACAATCCATTTGGTCATGAAAATTAGTGCATATGAATTACTACTTATAAGTCATAAGTCATTTATAGAGGGAAAAAATTATTTTTAAATACAATTTACTTGTAAAATACAATTAATAAGTTTCTTTTAAATTTTACTTATGTTAACTTAAATAGGTGAGAAAACATAAAACACATTTTTAATACCCTTCTATGTGAAAAAAAATTATTAATTTAACGCATTTTTTAATTTTCGAGTTTGAAATGCAAATGATTTATAAATACCAACAGAGTGCTAGTGCCTAATTCATTATTTATAAGAGGCATTTTTTTTAAAATCACATTAAACATTCATAAAATTTTACTATCTACTAATTATATTTAATTAAGATGAAATCATTTTACAAATACCTATATTTTCCCTCAATTTTTAATTTGATATCGATGTTACTTTTTTCATCTTTATTAAATTCTTTAATTGTGTTTTGTTAGTTTTTTTAGTACTGTTACTTTACACTGTTGTCAATTGGCATTGTTAGTTACTCTATAGTGGTTACCATTTCAACAAAACAAAGTTAAATAATTTAACAAAGAGAAAAAAAACATGTATAAGTATCAAATTAAAATTTTTTTTAAAAAAAAATATAGGTTTCACCTTTAATTAATGAGCCAAGCACAGTACTCTTAAACGTGTTTCCTCCAAAATGGAAAAATTCCACCAGATATCAAAATTTCGGTCTTCTCATCATTGTCTACCCCTTTAACACGACGACTGAGTAATTACCCCTCAAATCAGAATCATCAAAGTCTTCTGTGTGATGATTCGTTTGCCCAAACATATACTAGTCGACTGAGTAACTTAAATGGGTTTGAATTAGTGGGGTGTATCAGAGAGAGCTGTGGCGGCGGGAGCGGCGACGGCGACGGCGACGATATCAGAGGGAAGAAGCTGCTTGAACGGCCGTGCGATGAGATATATGTCGTCGGAGAAGGTGAGACTCTTCATTCCATCAGCCACAAGTGCGGCGACCCATTCATCGTAGAACAAAATCCTCATATTCATGATCCTGATGATGTTTTTCCTGGACTTGTCATCAAAATCACCCCCACCAATCTTCACTAGCTATGCATATATCAAGCACTCTGCTTCCCTTAATTTCTTCTTTTTCTGAATCCTGATGTGAGTTTGTATGTATATATTGTATGCTACTCCCTCCGTTCCTTATTATAAGAGACAAATAACCGAAATACGTTGATCAAAAAAACAGTTAAAGTTAGTTAAGAACAATTAATGTATAAAAAGTATAATTTTTTTTCCAAAAATGCCCTCATTAATAAAGAGAGAGAGCATGAGAGAGAACAATTAAATTATTAAAAGAAAGAGAAGTGGAAGGGAGAGAGAGTGTGAGTTGGAGATAATAAATATGGGTAAAATAGTAAATTAACACAAAAAAGTAGAGACAACTTGTAAGTGTCTCTTATATATAGGAACATGACATAAGTATCAAGTGTCTCTTATAATAAGGAACGGAGGGAGTAATTAATACGTGAAGATGGTTATGAAATTCTGAAGATGACAAAGAGATGTGTAAACTGTAAAGGTGGTTTGAGTTTAATTTGAACGGGGCTTCCTTTGTTGGTCTTCCATGTTCAGTTGTGTTTGGCACTGTAAGAGAATAAAATGTTTTGATTTATTCCGGAAAAACAAAGAATAAAATGTTGAGAGCGACAAATTTGAATCTCCCTCTTCTTTTTGTAAAACACAAAACATGTACCTCTCTCCATTTAGATAGTGTTTGGTACGAGGAAAATGGAAGGAAGAAGAGAGGAATGAAAATTTTAACAAGCACTATTTAAAAAATTAGAAAAAATGGAGTTTTGAAATTTTAATAAAAACAGAAGTAATATAAAAGAGTAATAAAATTATATTAATATGTCATATTTAAAATTTAAAATTTTTAAACACATTTCATTAAACATACAATAATATTAAGAAAATTCTTGTTAATTTTTCAAAAACAATAATTATAAATATCAAAGTATCAATAATTTTCTTATCCGCATCATATTCCATATTAAGGAGATGGTCACACAATAATTAATAATGCAGTCATTACTGAACTACCTCTCTAGTCCATTTACTTTCATGAGGTAACAATCACTAAAAAATAGCTGTAAATGGATGCCTTTAAAGAGATAATGAAATTATTTGTATGAATTATATAATACTCGTCCGGTTCTAAATATAAGACCCTTTTCGTAGTCTAATTTAGACTACAAAAGGAGTCTAATATTTAGGATTGGAGGAGTAACTAATTTGCCACCTCCATTCCTATTCCAAAAAACATACTTATTATAAAAGTTTGGACAACACTCTTAACTTGATACCATAGGAATTAGACTCAAATTCAGAGTGACTTGAGAATACTCTACATGACTACAATGATTACATAATAATGCAATATATATGATACCTCGATTAAACATAACCTTTAACTTTATAGATTAAACATAGTCCAATTTTTGCAAAATCCAAGTGTTTACAGATTGAACATGACCTTAATAGCATTGCCACCACGAGCACTGGTTTCAAAGGCTTCTTCAACTTCCTTCTGAGAGAACCCAAACCTGTGAGTTATAAGGGGTTTCACATCTATCTTCCCACTACTCAGAAACTCCAAACAGAGAGGCCATGTGTTCTTGTAACGGAAAATCCCAATCACATCAACTTCCCTGTATTTTGAACCACACAATCACTCATAATTAACCTTAATACTATGATTACTCAAAGCTTCAACATAATAACTCATGCAACATGCCCGGTTGAGATTTGTTATGTCGATCTAACAGCAAATGGCAAACTTGAATTTACTTAGCACTATCAGTTTTACTTTCTTCATGCTTTTAAAATCTCTTGCTCTTCACCATCATACCACTTCGTCCTCATAGCAAATGTTGAGTCCTTGGTCCTGAAGCTTGTTATAAATCAGAAAAAGCTAGTATATGACAATGTTGATTATCGCATGTTTTCAACTACCCGGATTTTACACAGCAAAATCTAAATGTTCATATGCCTTGACCTACTAAGCATCAATATAATACTGCCTCTGATCCTAAATATAAGATATAATTTTCCGTGTAAATTGCATTACAAACTAGATCTTATATTTAGCACCAACTAATGCAAATTAGTCACAATATTTCCAGAAAACATTTTTTATGCAGGAAAGTTGATCTCCAACTGATGCATATGCGGACCAAGAATCATACCTTGCAGCAGCAGGTGTGAGTGGAACAGTCATTTCATGATGACCCATTCCCACGAGGCACACTTTGCCGCCTGCACGAGTAGCAGTCAATGCAGAGGTCATAGTTTTGTTGAAACCTACACAATCAAAGCCAACATCGACCCCAGCTCCCATAGCTTTATGCATCTGAACAACTTCTCCACTCACATCCTGCAAAGTAGCAAAATATAAAACTTGGTCAAGGCATAAATTGCTCACATCTTCACAGTGCTAAGGAACAGATGCCTAGTGGAGACAATATTTGCATAGCAGACGCAAAATTTGTAACTTGTCAAGGCATAAATTTCTAGGTGTTCAAGGTAAAAGCATGAAGTAATAGATCCCGCATGCTAGAGGGTCAGCATTCTTTTTTCATTCTTCAAAATTTTTGTTTGCCAACCATGACAGCATCAAAAGCCACTAAGTTTCTTGCATATCAGAAATGATTAATGAGAATTGTACCTCAATTTTTGTTGAAACCTTCACAGTCTCATCTGCACCAAGAGATTTTGCAACTGATAAACGATGATCATCCACATCCACGATGACGATCCTCGGTGCTCCAAAAGCTCGAGCTGAAAGCATTGTGACCAGTCCAATGGGGCCTGCTCCCATGATCAACACATTTGTTTCTGGTCCAACATTAGCTCGGCGACACGCATGAACACCAACACTTAGGGGTTCGCACATTGCCCCTTCCTCCAAGCTCACATTGTCTGGTAGTTTAAAGCATAGGTCTGCAGGATGCACTATCTGTCAAGAACAGAAGTGTAGCTCAAACATGAGTTTTGATTGAGAGTGAATTTATTTCACTAGAAATGACCCACAATGCAACACTCAAGTTCACAAACTGTTCACATAAAGGGATGCAAACTATCATGCGTAAAGAAAAATGCAGAACAAACATGGATTTCTAATTTGAAAATGTACACACACTAACACAGTGACAAGGGGATCAATATTGGGAATTAGAGCACGATATTCACTTTTCCAAGAAAATAATTATTGAGAATGTAATTATGATCCTATTTAACTTATCATACACATACGAATGGGTCAACATACACTTACAGCATAGTCTCCACCTACTTGTAATGATTATCAAAAAGGCCCCAAATGATGAAACACAGGAACATTGCCTTAAAGATCAGTGATCTGTAAAGAAAACTGGTTTCTTGTGTCCCTAAGTTGTGACTGATCATTATTCCTCTTCAATAAATCTTACCAGACTTGCAAGTAACTCGGGCTAGGGAAATTAATATTTTCACGCTCATCCTACACCATTCTAGCATTTTCACATGTAATTGATTTGACACTTGAGTGAATATCACAGCTTTTAAATTGTTAAAATGTATCACTGCAATTCTATTTTTTGAATGGAGTCATCCTTTGGTTTTTCACCTGTCAAGATGTTCTTTTCATTAGAGATTTGAAGCAAGCAGCAAGATACTAATAATTCATTTCAGGATACACATAAGAAATGCCAATATTTGGATGATATGAGACAATTTCCTTTAGTTTGAAACTTCCTTGATTGAATTCAAAACTTCCTCCTTTCACCTATTTGCAGTTAAGAAGAACTCTAACAAGGATATAGGATCAGATCACGACAGATTGAAGGGTCTGCCATCATACAGAACTACAGTTAAGAAGAACTCTAACCGGCATGTGTTTCTATCATCAGAAATGATGAAGCACGTTAACATTATTGAAAGAACTACAGTTTGGGAAGCTATAAATTCTTTCAAACCTGATTAGCAAGGGAACCATGAACTGGTGGAGTTGCAAAGAACTTCATCTCAGGACATAAATTGTATCGACCCTCCTTGCAGAGATCACAACGCCAACAACTAATCCCAGGTTCAATCGCCACACGGTCACCAGGTTCCAAATGCTTTACCTCACTACCAACTTCTTCTATGATCCCTGCACACTCATGGCCAATTACCATTGGTTCCTTCACTATAAAGTCTGCCAATCTCAGTGTCTGCAAATTGATAAAATCAGAAAGTATTACCGGAAACAATACAGATGAATGAAGGGGATAATTCATTAAAGTAAGCAAGGAAAATTATTTCATAGGTACTTTTAATCGACATAATTCAGATGCAAAAAAAATATGCTTACCTTGACGTAGTGAACATCACTGCCACAGATCCCAACAGCTTTCATTCTAATTCTGACATCGTGGGGGCCTTCACACATACAAAGAGAAGAGAGTCAATGAAATCAGTATGAGTTCATACTGATAAGTAAAGATTGCTGTGCAGAAAGGAAAAGCAAACTTGAATTAAAATAAAGAGTCACTTGAGTGAGGGAGAATAGATACCCAGGGTAGGAAGTATGAAAGGTTGAATCCTGAGGCTATTTATACCAACAAGCCAGGCAGCCATATTTTCTTCTTCTCCATGACCGTCACGTGACATCCCACCTTTACCCATTTGCTCTAGCCAAGACTGCTCCCCTTTCTATGTAAGCTAAGCACCTGTTTGGTTGAGCTAATGTGTCAGGAAAGAAAATGAGAGAAAGGAGGAAAATAGAAATTTATGTTTGGAGGAACTAAATGAATGGGAAGGAAATGAGAAGGGCGGATTATCCAAAAGCCTGTAAGCTTTCTTCATATTCAATGCATAGAATGGGAACGTTAAAAGTTGAAAACAACTTCTGAAATCATCACTCGGAAAACGGGACAAATATGCATTATTAAGAAAACAGAAAACGGTGGAGAAATATAAATTGAATGTTTGCACAAGTCCTTGAAATAAATGCTAAGATGACTCCATTAAATCATAATATATCCTCCCTCAAATTTCTCATAAAATATCTGGTGAAAAGATCCAAAAACCAGAAAATGGACATGAATATAGTCAGAAACAGTAATGCAAATGTTCACTATATAATAAAGGCCTTAATTTTCATCATAACTATTATGAAGGCAGATCTTGGATCCCACATAAACTCCCCTGATGACCTCGTAAGAAGCATATCATCACCGCGCAGAGCTAATAACCGAGTAAGTGAATATCTTATCAAAATGAACAAAAGAATCACTGATGTTCAAAGCAAGCATGAAAATCCGTTAACATCCAGATAAAATAGTACAAAACTTACAGATAAGAGAATGCACAGGGGAAGCCCCAAAGTAGAAGTATAGACTGTAAAAACCATAAGAAGCATGCCAAAAAAAAGGGAAAACAAAAACAAAATCCCATAAGGAAAAGAAGAAAAACAGAGGAGCACGGAGAGGGATCCAGAGGAGAGGACGAACCAGGAAAGCAGAATTGCAGATAGATGAAGGAGACTAGAAGAAGACAGAGCGAACTGGGAATATGGAGTGGATAGCAAAGAGAACCGAAGCTGTGATCAATAAATCAATCACAGCAAGGGGTAGACGACGAAGTTGACAACGATGATCAGTTGCTCGTTAGGGCCTGTTTGGTTTGAGGGGAGGGAGGGATAGGAGAGGTTTCATCCTCACCTTGTTTGGTTTGATTAAAAAGGAGGGGAGGGAAAGATATTTAGTTCAAGGAGGGAAAGGGAGGGATAGTAATAATCAATTTACTATTTTACCCTTACATATTAGTTTATGTTTTTTATTGATATATTATATAAATTAATTTACATCTTAATTTAAATCATATAATTTAATAAAAATTCAGTCTTATCATGTTAATATGTGTATTAAAAAATTGGTACAGTAATTTTTTATTCTAATTAATATAATAATATATTTGAAATAATCAAATTAACAAATTTATATGCTCTAAGAAAAATGAAATTTTATTCTCTTTAGGCTATCTTTTTTTCCAGCTTTAAAATATATTTAATAAATAATATATTTATAAAAAAATTAATTTTATAATATTATAATTTTTTATTTAAATAATTTTTTATAATATATTTTTAATTATAATAATGTATATATTTTTTATTTTTTTACTTAGGATAATATTTTTTTTATTTGAAATAAATATTATAATAATATTTTATAGGTAGAAGTGGAATATTGAAAAAACTATAAGGGCATAACAGTTCAAAAATTTGGCTCCCCTCCAAAAACCCTTAATTTGAAGGGGAGCCAAAATGGGGAGGGTACTCCCCTCCCCTCCAAAATTTTTAACTAAATAAGGGGAGGAGTTCATTTTCCCTTCCCTCCCCTCCCCTGCCCCTCCAACCAAACAAACCCTTAATGGCACGGTGGGTTTTGTGGATGAGTCAGCCAATCTCATCCAATTCAATGTGGCGCGCGTGCCTCTGCATTCGTATCCACGTGGCACAAACTCAAAGAAAATATCCGCCACATGACAACAAAATAATAATAATAATAATAATAAGCCGTATCCGTCTGTGGGGCCAAGGCATGGCACTAAATGATTCGAAGAGCCATTAAATCTATCCAATGATTGATTGAGATAGTTAGTAGCCCGCATATCCCTCCGAATTGCAAAACGGCTAATAAGAATCAGAACTGTTTAGCTATTGTAGAAGAAAATACTTACTTTTTGGCCTGAACAAGAAAAGATAATTCAGCCGTGAATTTCTAATACTTTTTTTATACACCTTGGTCCTTTAAAAGATAGAATGATCCAGATTTTTATTAAATTATAGATACTAATATTTTAGATGGAACTAAAATTTATGATTTGAAAATTAAATAAACAAAATTAAAATGAAAGTAAATTTGAGAAATAAAAAATTATACTAACCTATTTTAAACTATAAATTATAAATGCCAAAATAACTTTGTTATAAAATTTTGAAGGATGAGTTAAAAGTTGGAAAGTTTAGGGGGAAAAACCCCTTATTGATAATTTTGGACCTATTTAAAATAATTTATAAGTAGCTTTTCAATCATACTTTATGAAATACGAGGTAAATATGTTAAATGAGTTTAATCTCGGTTTATGTAAAACGTACTTATAAGTAATTTCAATCGTGACAACAAATAGCTCCTTTATAAATGGGAAAAAAAATACTAATGTGTGTGCACAACTTGTAGAGCATGGATATTTTTTTATATATAAAAGTTTATCAGGTACTTCTTATTAATATAATTTATAATAGGAAACTTTTTTTTTTTCAAATTTTCCTCATAAAGTTGACGGGATTAATTGTAAATCAAGTTGATATCATGTTTGGAAAATTGGTTTTTGTATCAATTCATCTTTTAATATAAAGTTATATTATTAGTTTGTTATACAACAGTATCATATACATATACTTGATGCCTAAACTCATCTTCAAATCTTAACTAATATTACTTCTGGTTTTTAATATAAGAGCTAGTTGACTAATTTAAGTAGATTAAAAAATTAGTTAACTTAATTATTTGTAATAAATAGGTGTTGTTTTCTCTAAAATACATTTACCAACCATGAATATTAGGTAAAACTACCATTTGACAAAACTTTTAAGATGGGCAAGTACTACAAAAATTATCTTAAAAAAATAGATAAATATGAAAGATAAAATATATTAGGATCTTATATTTAGGACCAAATTGAAAGTCAAACTAGTTCTTTTTTTGTGCTACTCATAGGTATCCTCCTATTAGAAGCAATCTTATTTAAAATACTGTCAGGTACTAAATGTGGATACCTCTCTTAAGAGGAATTCAAAGTTTGGTTTCCTATATTGTGAGAGACTAGCCCCTTTTACTAAACTCAATCCCTGTTGGTAAGTCAAACTAATTCTTTTATTAAGAATAGAAAATAGTATCTTGTTATACAACATGATCACATGCAATTGAAGTTTCATCAAAACAACAACAACGATGATGAGAACACTCAATAGCTCATTTATTTGTAATATATATTATCTCCGTACCTTAATATAAAACCTAATTAATTTGGACAGATTAAAGAAGCTACTAAATTACTTTATTATAATATATATTATATAATCTCTTTAAAATACTTACGTGTATTATTAGATTATATATTAGTTTATAAATGAGGTAAATTAATTTTAAAAAAATAATAAATATAAATAATTTAAAAATATTTAGTAATTTTCTTAATGTTAACAAAGAAATTAATTAGATTTTATATTAAATACAGGAGGTAGTATTATATAGCCCATGTAGACATGTGACATTTTTATGTGATCCAATGCCATTGATATACGGATTTGAATTTTGGTTCTCATGGCACAGGAATAAATGACAAAAATGATAAGATATCGCGTTATGTGGTGTACAAGTTTATAAATAAGCTGTGGATTTTTTCTCGTTTCAAAAAATATCTTCCTCATTGCTTAGAAACAAGTAGGAGATTTTTCAGATAAAATGTGAGGTTGTTTTTGGAGACAACAGGTTGGTGGTCCCTTTAATAAGATCAAATCAATATATAATTTCGTTGTTAAAAAATATAGACTAAAGTATTTTTTTTTCCTTTAACTTCATACAAAAATTCAGTTTAATCTATTAATTTTAAAAAGTATATTTTTTGTTCTTTAACACTAAAATCATTAACAAACAATGATGATATTAAGATCTTGAATATTGATAAAACATTCTTAAATGCTACTGCTCTAGTCCTATTTATAAATCACTTTTAGTATATTTCACACTAGGAGTACACATGAGCAGGGTTGGATAGTACAGGACCCCTGTCCGATACCCAGTCCAAAATATGAAATGTGGCCCACTGCCCAGCCCTGTCCATAGAAGCCATAACCATTTTGGGTTGGACATGGACGCGTTGGGCAAGGCGGGTTTTGCTGCTCGAATAGTGATGACCTGCCGATATCACATGTAAAAAAAACTTTCATTAATACCTGAAAATTAATTTCATAATTTTATATTTTCACACATTGAAATTATTCAGAAATCATTTAAAACATGTCTTAACAAATATCTAAATAAATAATATTCATAATCCATTTAGAATAAAACAACTCTCAAGATTGTAATTAAAGCCTTAAAATTCAAACGGTTTGTATCAATTTCTAGAAAGTTGAGAAAAGAATAAAACATCTAAAAAAATTGAAGAGAGATTGAGACACATTGAGATATTCTATTGAGGGTCAGAGATGGCGATGTAATAGAAGCTTGATTAGCCATTTAAGTAGCAAAAATTAAATGTTACCTAAAGGATTGCAAAACGTTATTAAAATTGAAGCCATAGGCTAACAGGAATAATATAGACCATATGAAAATAGGGTGAAAATAATTGTAAAAAGAAAAATAAAAAATCTTAAAATCTTATAATAATTTAATATAACCACTTTTAATATACAAATATTTATTATGCAATACAATGCAGTTAGCAGTCCATACAACCAAAAGACTTCTTTCTATCATATGACTTGTTCATAAAAAATTAATACAAAAGAACTAAATATAAATTAAATAAAAAATAAAACATGTAATTAAGATAATTAAACCCCAATTTTCTTTCCCTGCTCCTACCCCAATCTTGTTTTCTATCTTGTATAAATATTCAAAATTGTTGATTTATACAAATATGTAATGTATGAACTCCATTCTCTAACAAAGAAAGTTGTCAATGGCATAGAGGGAAAGACTGACTTATCAATAACTAACATTATAATAACAATACACAATAGGATAGGCCCAATAAAGCTCACGAAGAACAAATTAAAAGCAAGATATTATTGCTTCTTTAGAAGAATTAGATCCCATAAAATGAAAAATTAATAGACATGTAACAATAATAAATTAAATTACAAAGAGGATGAAGATAACTTTTTTTGGATTAAAGAAATGTAATATATTAATATTGTTTCATAAATTATAATATATATATATATATATATAATCCGGGCAGGGCCAAATGGGCAGGTTAGCATGTCTTACCCGATGCCCAGCCCTGCCCATGAGGAGTGTTTGGATGAAATCAAAATCATGTTTTTAAAAGTGCTTTTACGGTACACGAAATAAATATGTGGAAGAGTTTATTTTGATTTGTAGAAAAGTATTTTTTAGAAGCACTTCTGATGCTTCCCAAACACTCCGGAAATGCCATGCCCATTCTTTTTCAGGCTTTTTTTTTCGACTTGGACTGGACAATTTTTCTTTGGGCTCGAGTGGGCTCAGCTAGCATTTAGGCTTCATGCACACCCCTATTTCATAAAGATCAAGAAAAACCTTAAACTTCATTAATTCTCATTTAAAATTCAATAACTTTTCAACTTTATTTTTATTTAATATATATTATATCTCATCTAAACAAAGTCAACACCATAATAAATGAAGGGTAAAATTGTACATCTATACAAAAAATTCTCTCAGTGTCCTATGAATATGACTAAAAAATATTGTCTCTCTCTACCCTACAAAATAGGACCAAATGAGTAACATATTAAGTGTATTTTTTTAAATAATCATAATTATTATAAAAAGTCATCATTTAAGACTAATGATTTTAAGATTAAAGTACTAGAAATGTACTTTTCAAAATTAAGTAACCAAATTAAAATCTTATATAAAGTTAAATGATCAAATATATACTTTAGGCAAAAATATAAAAAGTCTAAGGGCTTGTTTGGGATAACGTTTAAAAACACTTATAAGCACGTTTCATGTAAATTGAAACAAAACTCCTTCTACATACTTATCTTATATTTTGTAAATCATGATTGAAAAGTTATTTATAAGCTATTTCGAAAGGGCCCTAAGTTTTATAAGTAAAGCCGTCTACTGCTTAGAAAAAAATTGATAATAAAATAGCAGTGATTTTCTTGATGATTAAAAAAAAGTATTGGTCTGGTTCTCTACCTTAATGGCAAAAAATTGATCAAATTTTATTGAGCACAAGTCATAATAACTATTTATCCCCAAAAAAAAAAGACTTTGGCTACGAAATAATTGAACAATTGGGAGCAATCTATTCACAATACTTAGTTGATATTTATAAGAAGTATATAATAAACTAAGTTCAATACCACTTGTTTAGCATAAAGAAAAATAATACTCCTTCAGTCTCAAATATAAAATTTATTTTGCAGTATAAATTAAATTTAAAACCGAAAGAGTATTTTATATATAAATAATATGGCTTATCTCAAATTCTATCCAAATGCATGATACTTATCCTAGTCTTGTTATTGTTGTCATTTTGACATTGATTTGAATGGATCTATTGTTTCAAATGCATGATTCATTATTTCAAAATAATTAGGGTTTCTACAAGGTAACAAGTTTGACCCTACTTTATAGAGTCGGCCTAACCGTATTCTCTGTACTATTCAAAGGTATAGTCTAAAATAATTTCTTATTTTAAATTAAACAAAGGCTAAAACATACTTTTAGTCCTTTGACTTTTTACAAGGTTTTATTTTGGTCTCTTAATTTTCAAAAGTAAACTTTTAGTTCTCTAACTCTAAAACTGTTAACAAAAATGATATTAAGCTCTTACGTGTTAATAAAACATTACTAAATACTAACATATTAAGTTTAATATTCAAAATAACCATGAATGTTATAAAAAAAATTATTATTTAAGACTAGCAATTTTGGGGTTAAAAGACAAAAAGTATACTTTCTAAAGTTAAGAAACTAAACTGAAACTTTACATAAAGTTAAAGAACCAAATGTATATTTTAATCCTAAACAAATAAATGCCATAAATTTAAGCCCAAGGCCCATTAACACAAACCCTTGCATCCACGTTTATACTTAATTAGCCCGTCATAATTTTATCTCTAGCCACTCCCATTTGAAAAACCGTTTTGCGTGTGCCCCAAACCCCACGTTGATTTACAATCAAAGCCCAAAAGAAGCCTCTGGGCTCTTATTGATTGGTGGGTTTCTCTTTCTCACCATGCACAGACCCAATCACTTTCATTTCAAGGACACCGCATTTGAAAACACTCGCATATTTGTGAAATCAAGAATCGTAAAAAAAAGTTAGCGGCTCACAATTTGAAAAATTAAGGTTTAAATTCCCAGTCAAAGAGCTGGCACAAAAAAAAAAAATCCCACTCAAAGAAGTATCTACATTTAGGTATGGTAGAAGCACTGAAAATTAGGGTAGGGATTGGGATTAGAATTGAGAAAAATCTACATTGGCAAAAAAAAAAAAGAATTGAGAAAAATCTACTAAAAGAATATTTAGCATAATAGATTACTTGTTGTAAGAGATTAGCCAAACTTATGAATATAAGATTGGAAAATACCACAGGGAAAGTGGTATTCCCCAATCCTACCCTATAGGTTTGCCTAATCTCATATAACAAGCAATTATTCATATTAAATACTATTTTAATGATTTTTCTCAATTGCAATCCAAATCCCAATCTTTTATTTTCAATATTTTGTACCAAACAAGACCTTAGTGCTTAACAATACCTTAAATAAGATTATCTTCAATAGAAATATACTTGTGCATAACAAAACAAAAAAATATTTGTGAAGTTACACCCCAAAAAAAATCAATATTTGTGAAGTTAAAAATGAAGCAGAACAACAGGGTTAGTAACTTAATTAGTACACGGGAATCTAAAATTATTAAGAAACATGGTACGCAAATGAGAAAAATGCACAGAATTGTCTGTTTCAATTGTTTTATACATGTAGATTTAAATTAAATCAACCTTTTGTTATGGGATTTTTTTATTTAATATTTTGAAAATAAAAAAAATTCATGATTTATCTTGGCAACAAAGATACTCAAGACTTAATAAATAACTCTCTCTCTCTCTCTCTCTCTCTCGCGCGCGCGCGCGCGCACGCAGCCTCGTCATCACCTACCCGGTCGCTCCTCTTGAGCCACGCACCCCATAATCAGCAGCTGGCAATTTCTCTTTGTCCTAAATTATATCATTGTATTTATTTTAGAAGAAATATCTGTAAAAAAAAACATCATTTACAAATCAAACTGTTATATTTACAGTGTGTTTACAAATCATACTTTCATAACACTATTTGCAAATTAAATTTGTAAAACTGTTAAAAAAATTGAACTTTTTTATTGTATTTTTTGTTTTTTTAATTTTTTTTAATTTGAGATGTATATGTAATTTTTATTCTAATGTTTTTGCCAACGAATTTTCATTTAATTTTTTAAGATAAAGATGACTGCGATTGAAAAAAAAAGTTATATATGAGGGCATTTCTTTTGTTAGAGTAGTCAATTAAGACGGCTTTTATATGTTTCTCTTCGATGGACTATGATAGATATACCTCTGTACATATTTTAATACTTTTTGAATAATTGAAAATTCGTCGCTTTTATTATTAGAGCCATCGGCTTCAAATCAATTGCTAACCAGTGATGACCCCATGCGAATGCCGACCTATGCTTTTATGTTGCCGAGTTGGACTATGAACTTTCATATTTAAACGCCCCTCTCTTTTAAACTTATTTTTTTAAAAAATAGTACAACAACCTGCTTTCCCCCTTCTGATCTTATTAATAAATTGTATTATTGAATTTTTCACATAAATATATTGTTTTATCTTTTATTTATTATTGTATACATCAATACATTTTTTTTTTTGGAAAAATGCAGTGTATAAACAAGATAAAATTGAAGAGTTGTTAAGTTTCAAAATAGAATTAACAAAATTTAAAATTTTTCTTAAATACGATAAAATATACTGAAAACAACTTATAATAAATAGGATAAAATGGGTATTATAGACATACGGACATGATTCTTATTTTAAGTAAGGCTTATTCATAACCGCTTGTATTTTGAATTTTTGATCATATTTACGCGCTTCATGACTTCAGGCACCCAATTTCCCGGTCAAAACTTGAGAATTTTGTTAACAAAAAAAAATTGGGAATTTGGATCACCACATTTATTACTGAGCATGAATGCCACGTGTCAAACACTCCCCTTGAGTCGGTGCGACTTGGGATCGGTATATTAAGTGAAAAAATAATTTATTTATAAATATAAATTACTTGTTGGATAATTAATGAGTTTTTTTTTAATTTTATCCCTATTAACTTAAATAGGTGTGAGAAAATATAACACATATTTTTTAATACCCTTCCTTTTAATAAAGGCAAAAATTAAAAAAAATTATCAATTTAATGTATTTCTTAGCTAATTTAGAATCCAAGTGACTTATAAATAGCAATAGAGTGGTACTCCCTAATTCATTATTTATGAAGGGCATTTCCTTTTGTAAAAATTACATTAAACATTCATAAAATTTTACTATACCACTTATATTTAATTAAGGTAAAATTATTTTACAAGTGGCTATATTTTCACTCAATTTTCAATTTGATATCCGTGTTGTTTTTTACCTCTTTATTAAACTCTTTAATTGTGTTTTGTTAGTTTTGTATTTATTGTAACTTTATACTGTTGGCAATTGGCATTGTTAGTTACTACATAGAGGTTACGGTTTCAACAAAACAAAGTTAAATAATAATTTAATAAAGAGAAAAAATATATATAGGTATTAAATTTAAAAATTTTAAAAATATATAGGTTTTCCCTTTAATTTATCAGCAATGTACAATTTCGATTATTTTTCGTGGCGGGTAAAATGGGCTATGCACAGTACCATCAAGCGTGTTTCCTCCAAAATGGAAAAATTCCACCAGATACGAAAATTTCGATGTTCTCATCATTATCTATCCCTTCAACACGACTAAGTAATTAGTCCTGAAATCAGAACCATCAAAGTCCTCTATGTGATGATTCGTTTGCCCAAACATATACTAGTCGACGCCGTCCTTGTGATAATAATCTTCCCCAACGCAAACGCCAATTTGACTGCTTCCTTCCCCTCTCTCTCTCTCTATGACTTAAGTCGTTGAACCTACCCATCCCCACAGAAGCACACCCATGAACTTCCTTTCTCTCTCTAACATACATCTCTCGCCTCAACCGATAATATATATACACCTCTCAAATAACCAGTTCCTTCATATCATTAACGGGTCTGGCTTGAGCTTAGTTCAAGAGCTGCGACGACTATCATCGAGAACTATGAAGACAAGCAGGAGCAGTACCAAAGGTGATTCAGCTTCGTGGTTTTGCGGCGCAGTACTTCTGGGTTTGATATTATTGGGGTGTATCAGAGAGAGAAGTGGTGGCGGCGGCGACGGCGACGATATCAGAGGGAAGAAGCTGCTTGAACGGCCGTGCGATGAGATATATGTCGTCGGAGAAGGCGAGACTCTTCATTCTATTAGCCACAAGTGCAGCGACCCGTTCATCGTAGAACAAAATCCTCATATTCATGATCCTGATGATGTTTTTCCTGGACTTGTCATCAAAATCACCCCCACCAATCTTCACTAGCTATGTATATATCAAGCACTCTGCTTCCCTTAATTTCTTCTTCCTCTGAATCCTGATGTGAGTTTGTATGTATATATTGTATACTAATTAATACGTGAAGATGGTTATGGAATTCCGAAGATGACAAGGAGATGTGTAAACTGTAAAGGTGGTTTGAGTTTAATTTGAACGGGGCTTCCTTTGTTGGTCTTCCATGTTCAGTTGTGTTTGGCACTGTAAGAGAATAAAATGTTTTGATTTATTCCGGAAAAAAAAAAGAGAAAATGTTTTGACTTTTGAGAGCTTGTAAAACACAGAACATGTGCCTCTCTCCATTTAATTTTTTCATTTACTCTTGCTTCCAGCAACAAGAAGGAAAGAGCGAGGTTGTTGGTATTTCTACATATAACCATCAGTTTCAACGCAATCTCGCTGAACATTAATTCTTGTTTCTTGCAATTTTATATAAGTTCACATCCCATTTTGTTTATGAAATTTATAATTTTATTTATATAAAGTATTACTGATGATTATAATGAGGAATTCTCAATTAATGGGTTATTTCAATGTACATGATTCAATAGACAAAATAGTTTGAGAAAACCAAGACACATTTGTTATAAATAATTAAATTAATTTTCTTAATATTTACTAATTAGTTATCTAATTCTTATATTAAAATCGGAGGCAGTATTATTAGGGGATATTTTAGAGAAATCTGATCACATTTGTTAGAATGAAAGTAATTTATTTAATTTACTCAAATTGTTAAGCAGCTTTTATATTAAAGATAAGAGGATTATAAATTTATAAGGCATTTTTTTTAAAAAAATGATTCTTATTATAACTAAGACATTAACTATATTTTTTTTAAAAAGAATATTCTATTTAAAATATCATTAACTGTATTTTCAATGGCTTATTGAGTGTAACTGATGGTAATAAATATGGGCAATTTTTTCTTTATTTTCAAACAAAGTTAATGACCTAATAATCTCTTTTCAATTTTGATGAGGTGAGTAGAGATAGCTTATAACGAAGAGATAGAAGGCGGTATAAATTAAACACAATATAGGCACGTATAAAAGCAAGCTTTGGATAAAAACTTGTGGTAAACTAACTCTCACTAAAATATATTTAAGCAGCCTACTATGATTAGAAGGTGTTACCAAATCATAATTTTAAAAGTCACTTTATGATTTACGAAGTAAGTAAATAAGAGAAGTTTTATTTTGATTTGTGCGGAAACACTTATGAAAAGTACTTTTTTGGATAACCAAACACTCCTTAAGTTACACTGAGGGAAATTATATGGTTGGTCGAACCATTTAACAAATAATTAAATATTTAAAATTCATAAATACGGTTCAGAAAAAGTGCAAGATAACAGATAATAATATAAAAAAAATTTAAAATTCACATGTACATTAATAACTGCATCCACATCAATCGATAGTATACAAACAAGACACATGAGGTGTCTTTACATATAATAATTAGACATAGCTTCCGGGGATTAAAAGAAAAGACGTATTATTATTTTCATTGTTTGAGGATAACTCAACTTACTATGTAGCTTTTATTAATAAATAAACCAGTGTCTTTTAATTTTTATTGTTATATGAAATATTAAAATAATAATAAATATACTACCTCTGGTCCTTAATATAAGACCTAGTTTGACTCTAATTTTGGTCATAAATATAAGACTTCAATCCACTTTGTCTCTAATATTTATGTTTTTTTTTTCTAAGGTTGTCCTTCTAATAATGGTAGTTCTAACCAACACCCTTGATTAACTAGGATATTTTAAAAAAGACAACTATTTATTATAAATAACTAACTTAACTTACTTCCTTGATCTCCTCAAATTAGTCAACTAGCTCTTATAATTAGGACCAGGGGTAGTATATCATAATCATATCAAAATAGATATATGTTAAATGAGTTAAACCAACTATTTCATCCAAGCTGACATGTTCAACTTATGAACCTTTTAGCTTTGCCCATGCCAGTAAGTATAACTATGTATTGATTTTGGGAATTTTTATGGCTTTTTTTGAAAAATTATGTATATTAGCATCATTAAATATACAAATTATATGTACCATTGATATTGATTAATGATACTAAAAATAATAGAGTAGGTGATAATTTAAAATAATGGTAGGAAGCGACAAAGATGGAAGTGACAGAGCAACTAACGACCACAAGAATGATTATAATGATAATAGTAATGTAATATGCTTTGTTTCTAGTCAGCTCACAACGTAAATTATTTATCTTGATTCTATAATCTCATCAATTTAAAATGCAAAAACAATAATATAAATATACGTAACAAAAAGGGCACAAGAAAATTCTACATATTTCGTGAGGATCAAGTTAGCTTTCACAAGATAAATATATGTTAGCTTTTGTCAAACTTTCATAACCAAATAAATTATAGTGAATTCTTTTATAGTACTTCAATTCTTTGTTCATACGCAATAAATAAATAAATAAATAAAACAATTATTGAGAGCTGATAACTCAAGTTGATCAAAGCAAGCATCTACTTGCGAAACCTTAAAAAACAAATTCCCACGGCTAATGGGAATTTTAAATTATCCAAAGGAATTTAATTAAAAGTTTTTGGCCTGAGAAGGAATTCAATTTATTGGAAACTATTTCTATATAAGGAAAATTAATTTGTGGATACTTATAATTTTATTAACTGGTTTTTAATCCGATTTCTATCATTTTTTCTTTTTAATTGGAGTATTGCAGTTTTCTCAATTATAGACTTTAATCTCAATACTCATAATATTTTAATTAAAGTTGATAGAAATACTGACTAAGTGACATGTAAGTTGTCATAAAAATATAAAATAAGTTTTTTTAAAAATAAATTAATCGATCAAAATTTATTTATTGTTGACAAAAAAAAAATTATGATAGTAACTTTCTGTTGCAAATTAATACTGTTTCTCTCAAAAGTTAATAAATTATAAGCATAGAAAGTAAGGCTTATAATTGAAAAAACACTGTAGGGACTTAATAAAAAAAAACTATGGCGAGCTAACTAAAACTAATATGAAACTATAAAACTTATAAATTAATTTTCTCTAAATTTTATATTAGATATATAGAAATATATATTTTCAAGCACACAGGATTTTTTTCCCAATAATTAATTAAAGATTTCATCCTCAAAATCTCAGACATGCGTTGTTCCTCCGTCTTTATCTGCCTTCATATGATTGTATAATTAATTAAAATGAAGTGTACGTGAAAATTTAAAAAATAAAAATAAAAATGATTCTTTCTGACTTGCGAACGTGACATTACATGTGAGATGATATTATATGTCTCCATTCTTTTTTCCTTTATAACCCTCCTGATCATCTAATATTTAGTAGTACTTATTACTTCCAAACATACACTAATTTTTTCATTTTATATTTTAAATAAAATAATTTAAAATATTTTTTAAAAAAATTTTAACTGAGGGTATTTTGAGAAATATATGCCATGTATATAATTATTACCTAACTTAACTAACTTTCTTAATTTAATCAAAATAGTTAAATATATCATATATTAAAGATCGGATGAGTATTTTTTTTGAATCCTATTATCAAGTATTCTAGCAACCAACTGCCCTGAATCATATTGATGCTTTACGATCATAATGCCTCTCTCCAAGGGACCTTTTTAATAAGGTGAAACTTGAAACATAATTCTCCCACTTTATAATCTTGTTGATCCATCAATTCACCAAGTATCCTCTTGGTCATATGTCTTCATTCTTTTTTGTAGAGTTTGGTATACGTTCTTTTCTGGTTCAACGAATTGCAGTTATGCTCATAACTATTAGGGTTCGAGTTTAATTTCTGAATTAATTGATTGATTAATTAATTAATTAAGCCACCAGGTCTGTTCATATATACTACATATATATTTTCCCGATGATCTATACTTAACTTATTTTTCTAGAATTATATAGTAAGTGAAATGTCTGGCATGACAGGGTCTGTTTTTTGTTATAAACGCAACTCAATTATTGCAGGAAAAAAAATTAGATGGATCTTTCGTTTGTGATTAGTTATTTATGGTAATGGACACATGGATATTATTGTAGCCACTGCTGTTCAATGATTTTCTTTTTCTTTTTCTTTTTTTTCCCTTTTGAATTTTTATCAAATTTAGGAAGATTAAATCATTTATGGATGTGGTGTGTGTTTGGCACATGCTTATATCAAAGTAGGTCGAATTAACTGGATCAATTTATTAAACTCATAAATTTGACAAGTTATATATTGGTAGACTCTTTTTTCTAAATAAAAATTAAAACAACAGAATGGTCCTTATCCGAATTTAGAAAATTCCATAGAGTGTACAAATTGTATATATAATAAAAAGTAATAGTGGTGAAAAACATTTGGGAAATATCGGGCCTGTTTGGTTTTCTGTTTTTAAAACAATGTTGAAAAATAAAAAATAAAAATGCAATTAATTTATCAACGAAAAATCAGTAGCATAATAGTCTTTTAAAATTTAAAATAAAAATAACCTTTTAACTAATATTTCTTTAAAAAATTAATTTATCAATGAAAAAAATTACAAATTAAAAATTTTAAATTAAATCTTAATATTCATATCAAATTTTAAATAATCTAAATTGTATTATAGTGATAAGCACGTTCTATGGTAAGCACGGAACAAGAATTTAGAAAAGAGATAGTTAATGTTATATTTTCATTGGTTAAAGCCTCATTAATAAAGTAACCTGCTTCTCTCTTTTAGGGTTGAGTATTCAGTTATTCGATTATGTTATCAATGATAATTGAACTAATTAAATAACCAAACTGTACATGTTTACAAAACTGAACCGAAACCGAAATGCAACAACTAACTAAACCAAATTAACTGAATAAATTTGATTAGAGTAGATAGTTTATTTGGTTAGTGGACCTTTTTTGAGCTTTTTCTGTTCCAAACAGCAACATAATGAAAGTCCAAACAAAAGTCCAAACACTAACAATCTGTTTGAACTTTGAAGGCATACAAGATCCATAAGAAGACACAAATTGATGACAAATTTAAATTTAAACATAATAAAAGTCTAACCGAATAAAATTACCAGTTACAAGATAACATATAGATATAGTTTACTTTAGATTATTTTAAATTCAAACACAAGATTTATAGAAGATAACATGTAGAGGTCATTTACTTTAGATTATGTTATATACTTAATATAAATATATCGATAAAATTTTAATATAAAAATTACAGATATAATTATAAATGGAATCTAAAAGCGAAAATTCTGGAAGAAGTATATGAGACATAGGGAGGCTGGCTGGTCAAAGAAAAAAGAAAATAGAGAGAAAGATTTTTAAAAAATAAAAAAATAGTTTTTTCCAATAATTTTTGGTTATTTGGTTATAACTGAAATATTTTAACACACTGAACCAAACATCAATAACTAAAATAACCAAAAAAATAAAAACCAAATTAACTAAACTGAAAAAAAATGAATTGAGATGAGATTCAATTCGGTGTTTGATTACAGTTTGGTTTTACTCACCCCCTCCATCACCCCCATCCTCTGTTGGCAAAGAAGAGGAAGAAATAGACAAATAGAAAAGCAAAGAAATAATAAACAAATGCTTTTTGTATTGCTTCTGACTTGGTGTAAAATGACAACATCACAGGTCCCTATATATAGGCTAAGAACAAATTGAATATCCCACGTATCTCGGTCCTCTAACCCACTAAGTTGTACACTATCACCTTACTTGAGAAAATAAAGGACTCTGGAGAAAATAAAGGACCACTAAATACATTACTAACAGCCTTGAGGATAAAACAAAAAAATAAATTAAACAAATAGAAACGTGGAGAAAAATACGAGCATCAGTTTTGAATTATTCTTCAACACTCCCCCTTAATTCAAAACTACAAACACCAAGTAATTCTCTGAAATAGCAGAACTTCTCTTTTGATAAAGCCTTGGTCAAAACATCAGCCAGCTGCTCTTGTGTGCTGCAATATTCCAATGCTATCTCCTTCTTTGCTACCAGATCATGAATGAAATGATAACGAATATCAATGTGCTTGGTTCTGCTGTGAAATGTTGGATTCTTTGTCATGGAGATAGTTGCCTTATTGTCACAAAATATCTCTGTTGGTCCCTTCTGTTGTTGTTGAAGATCTACAAGCACTCTTCTTAGCCAAATAGCTTGACAAGCTGTTGAAGTTGCTGCATAAAACTCAGCTTCTGAGGTTGACAATGCTACAGTAGCTTGTTTTTTTGAACTCCAGGTGATCACTCCTGAGCCTAGAGTGAAAACATTAGCTGAAATACTTTTTCTATCATTTAGTGAGCTTGCCCAATCACTATCTGTATACCCACACAACCTGAAATTAGAGACTTTAGAGTACCAAATGCCATACTCCAAAGTTCCAGCAATATAGCGTAAGACCCTCTTTGCAGCTCCATAATGAACAGTTGAAGGTTGTTGCATAAATCTAGAAATAACACTGACAGGAAATGCAATATCAGGTCTAGTGTGGGTTAGATAAATTAGACCTCCAACCAAGCTTCTGAATCTCCTTGCATCTGCCATCTCTCCTCCATCTTCTTGCTGTAATTTTTCATTTATATTCATGGGAGTAGCTGCAGGTTTGCAATTAAGCATGTGAAATTTATTGAGAAGGTCCCTGGCATATTTCTTTTGTGAAAGAAATATTCCATCTTTAGCTTGATAAACTTCAAGACCAAGGAAGTAATGTAGTAAGCCCATATCTGACATTTCAAACTCATTCATCATTTGAGACTTAAATTCATCCACAAGAGCAGTAGAGGAGCTACTATAAATGATATCATCAACATAAAGACAAATAATGATGAAATCATTACCTTCCTTCTTTACAAACAAGGTGGGTTCATTTTCACTTCTCATATACCCCTTTTTCTGAAAATATCCATCAATTCTGCTGTACCAAGCTCGAGGAGCTTGCTTCAAACCATACAAAGCCTTTTTCAACTTGTACACCTTTGTTTCACTGCCTTCTTTTATAAAACCTTCTGGTTGTGCCACATAGACTTCTTCTTGTAAGTCTCCATTGAGGAACGCTGATTTGACATCAAATTGATAAACCGGCCATTGTAGTTGTGCAGCTAATGCTAGCACTAATCTCACAGTTTCAAACCGAGCTACTGGAGAGAAGGTTTCTTCAAAATCAACACCATATTGCTGTGCATAGCCTTTTGCCACAAGACGAGCTTTATGCTTTTGTAAGCTTCCATCTGCAGCAAACTTTGTCTTGAACACCCACTTTAAGCCAATTGCATTTTTACCATCTGGTAAGTCCACCATCTCCCATGTTCCATTCTTTTCAATAGACTTCATCTCTTCCACCATTGCTTTTTGCCATTCTTCCTTTTCAGTTGCTTCTTCATAGCTTAATGGATCTGAAACAGTAAGAGCAAATTGACAATTATATATGTCAGTACTATATTTGGGATTTGGCTTTTTGGTTCTTGTTGATCTTCTCAATGGAATTGGTGCAACAGAAGACTCTTCAAGAGTTGTTGAGGAAGAGTTTCTGCTAGATGAATCTGTTGTAAGTGGCTCTTGCCCTTCCTCTTGAGAAACTTCTATAGGAATCACTTGTTGCACTTGCTTAGCATTCCAATCCCACCTAGCACCTTCATTGAATACTACATCTCTGCTGATGGTAATTTTGCCACTTATGGGATTATATAGCTTATATGCTTTTGATTCAGAAGAATAACCAACAAAAATATGTTTTTCAGATTTCTCATCAAACTTTTGAGAGTAAGTTTTAATCAAAGCATAAGCTATACAACCAAAAATTTTGAAGTGGCTTACCGTTGGCTTTCTACCAGTCCAAGCTTCATATGGTGTTTGATTACGAACAGCTTTTGTGGGAGACAAATTGAGAAGGTAAACAGCTGTTGCAACTGCTTCTGCCCAAAAATAAGTAGGAAGTTCTTTCTCTTGCATCATACTTCTGGCCATCTCTACTACAGTACGGTTTTTCCTTTCTGCCACACCATTTTGTTCTGGTGTATGTGGTGCTGTAAGCTCCCTACAAATTCCATTTTCATCACAAAAGTTCTTAAACCCAGTTGAGATAAATTCACCTCCTCTATCTATTCGAAGTGTCTTTATTAAAAGACCACTTTTTCTTTCCACAAAAGCTTTGAACTTCTTGAACCTGTCAAAAGCTTCAGACTTGTTTTCTAAGAAGTAAACCCAAGACATACGACTGCAATCATCTGTGAACAGTAAAAAATACTTACTACCACCAAGAGATCCCATACTCATAGGTCCACACAAATCAGCATGCACTAATTCAAGACATTCAGAGGCTCTCCAAGCCTTACCAACAGGAAAAGATTTTTTACTTTGCTTTCCATAGACACATCCTTCACAAAAGTCAAGAGAATCAAGTTTTGGTAAACCATAAACCATTTCTTTTTGATTCAACAACTTCAAACCACTGATATTTAAATGCCCATATCGTAAATGCCATAGTCTAGTTTCATTATCACCACTAGCAGCCAAAGCATATTTTTCAAGCATTGAAACATCCAATGGAAACATTCTATTTTTGGCCATAGGAACTCTAACAATGATTTGCCCAGATTTCTTATTTCTAATAGTGCAACAATCATCATCAAACAGAATTGAATATCCACTACTCATTAATTGCCCAATACTAAGCAAATTATGAGATAGACTAGGAACATGCATCACATCCAGGACAATCTTAGCATTACCTTGATTGGTTTTAATGCTAACAGTACCTCTACCTTCAACTTGAATATGCTTGTTATCACCAAGGGTCACGTCTGATTTCTGAGACTCATCAAGCTCCTTAAATAGAGACTTGGTTCCTGTCATATGATTGGAATAGCCACTATCCAAAAACCATACATCATTAGTTTTTTCTTTTTCACAAAATAAGGCCATGAACAGCTTACTTTCAGCATCTGCATTGTTTGCAAAATTGGCTTGGTTGTTCTCATCTTTCTGCTTTTTCCAACAGAAAGCTTCTTTGTGACCTGGCTTTTTACAGTAATGACATTGAAAGGTTTTCTTCTCTTCATTTGAACCTCCCCTGCCTTGTCCTCTTCCTTGGCCTCTTCCTCCTCTTCCACGGCATCTACCATGTCTGCCACGACCACAACCACGACCGGCAGAGTTTTGTGGTATCTCTTTCTTCACCTGAAAAGCCTTTTCCTCATGCTTTTCACTAGACCTGAGCAACCTTTCTTCATGGGCTTGCAAAGAGCTCATCAGTTCATCAAATGAGTAATCAGACAAGTCATGAGCTTCCTCAATCGCAGCAACAATATGTTCAAACTTTGGAGTAAGACTCCTTAAAACTTTTGCAACAACAATTTCTTCAGAGATATTTTCCCCATAAGACTTCATTTGATTAACAAGAGAAGATACTCTAGATAAATAAGTCTGAACAGGTTCACTGCTTTTCATAGACAGAGTTTCAAAATCACGACGGTAAGTTTGCAATTTTACCGTAATCACTTTTGAAGAACCTTGAAACTCCTTTTTCAAAATCTGCCAAGCCTCCAGTGACGTTGTTGCTGCTGCAATTCTTGAGAAAATCGTCTCATGGACAGCTTGTTGAATGAAGAACAAAGCTTTGGCATCCCTCTTTTTGGTTTCTTTTAATCTTTCCTCAGCCTCTTCATCTACATCGATGTGATCCACAAAGCCAAATTCCACCAAGTCCCAAAGGTCTTGAGACATAAACAGCGTCTTCATCTTGATACTCCAAAACTCATACTTTTCACCTGTGAAAATGGGTATGAGCGGTTGTGAAGAAGAAGAACCAGCATTCACAGTGAAAGCCATTTTGCTTTTCGTCCTTTCTCTCTCCTCTCGTGTTTCCCTTGGTCACAGACACTCAAAAAAGCAGAGAAAGTGTTCTGCCTAAACCCAAAAAGTGTCTCACACTAATATCCAATGGACCCAAACCTCACTCTATTGCCCACAGAACCAACCTGGCTCTGATGCCAGTTTTGTTGGCAAAGAAGAGGACGAAATAGACAAATAGAAAAGCAAAGAAATAATAAACAAATGCTTTTTGTATTGCTTCTGACTTGGTGTAAAATGACAGCATCACAGGTCCCTATATATAGGCTAAGAACAAATTGAATATCCCACGTATCTCGGTCCTCTAACCCACTAAGTTGTACACTATCACCTTACTTGAGAAAATAAAGGACTCTGGAGAAAATAAAGGACCACTAAATACATTACTAACAGCCTTGAGGATAAAACAAAAAAATAAATTAAACAAATAGAAACGTGGAGAAAAATACGAGCATCAGTTTTGAATTATTCTTCAACATCCTCTACCCCCATCTACCCAAAACATTTTGGGGGTAAAAGCTGAACCATTTTTTTTAATCAATAATCTATCATTACTATTTTTCAGTTGTATCTAATATCCTAAAATAATTTTTAGTGAGTAGCACTCAGTATCTAACAAGATGCACTTTGAAATATTTTTCTAGTAACACTCAGTATCCTAAACTAAGTTTAGGATACTGTGTGTTACTAAAAAAATAATATAGGGTGTTAGATATACTAAAAATTAATTTAGGATATTGAATACTATTGAAAAATATTTTAGGGTGCCGCTTGTATATTAGGTGCCATTGGCAAAATACTTGGAATTTTAAATGTATTTAAAGTAATTTTAAGAATTGAATACAACTTAAAAAAATACTTTAGCGTGGAAAATGTTGGGTTAAAAAAAAAAGTAGTTCAGCCTGTAGTTTTGCACTCAAAAGAGAGTAGTTTTGAGTATAGGAGAGATAGAGGATGGGAATGGTAGATGAGAGAAGCAGGGTTCACTAATAAAGCATACTATTTCATCATCTTTCACTTACCATTTTAGATAAATTTTTTTAAAAATAATGATTCAGATATTTTTTTTTTCAAAACTTATTGTTAAAAATTATTTTATAAAATTGTTCTAGGAGCATAACAATAAAATCAAGGGATGAGGTACATTTTTATCCCGGAAGTGTTCATGTGGGAGCTATGGGTGTCTGAAAGTTTTTTAGGTCTCAATGTCATCCTGAAAGTGTAAATTTCATAGCAATGTCGCCCCGATCTAACTTTCAACTCACAGTCAACGTTAAAATTACATGGTGTAAGGCAAACTAACACAATGGTATATTGAATAAAGACACATAGGTGATGTTTTGATGATGTCATCTGTAATAGGTGGAAATAGGTAAACGAAAAATAAGATAAAACCATGAAAACTTGTTAAAATTCTATTGGGTAGAATTAGGAGAGTTGGGAAAAAAGAATAGAAAGAATGAGGGCAACAGATTAAGGAAGGAGTGTGAAAGGGAGAAAGGAAATTAGGGCAAGGGAAAATTGAATAAGTACGATAGTGAGAAGCTTGTGGACTCTGATTGACATTGCGATCAAGTTAGGTGAAGAGATATCAGATATAGTGCAATCCATGTGAGGAGGGAATCACATGCTAAAGAGATAAGATATTCATCTAATAAAAGGTAAGGAATCTTTTATTTTGAAGAATAAGTTAAATTTGTAGGTTGTGTTTTGTCATACAGTGTTTTTCCTTTTATCACTCTTTTGATTTTTGTCTATTGCTGTTATCTGCAATATTATTTTGTCCTTTTGTATTAATATAGTATTTGGCTGAGATGGCATCGACTGGTGGAGGTGGTCTCGATAAGTTGAAGTGGGATGTTAGAGTTTGTTGAGTCAGTTTAATGAGACAAAGAAGCAAATTGAAGAAACTAGGAGGTGTATTGAGGGTGAGTATATAAGCATCGAAGGGTCATTAAGTGCTCTTGTGGATAGGTCTAGGCATAAATCTAAAGCAGTAAGTTCGGATGCTTTTGGGTTAAGGTGCAAGAACAAAAACAAGGTTGAAGTTAATCGAGCTAAGAAGGGAAAGGCTATTGTTGAGGAAGTAGAGGAAGAAAACAAACAGGACTGGTTTGAGAGAACTATTGAATTAGACAAGGAACCAGCTAAGTTAGAAGAGAGAAGGAGGAAGATTTGGGATGATGAACATGTGGATGTGGATGTGGGTAAGATTCAACATGATAATGGGGAAAATAATGTGTTAAGTGGAGGTGAGAAGGAAGAGTAAGATAAGAGTAGTGAGAGGGAGAGAGAAGATACTGAGAGTGAGGAAGAAGATAGTGAGAATGGGGAAGAAGATAGTGACAGTGACGATAAGGAATTCGAACCTAGAGGAGAGGATTTCTTGATTTCTGATGGAGAAAAAGATAGTGACTATGAAGGGAGGATGTTGACATACAGTTGGGCCTAAGGCAAAGAAATGGGCCTTTACCCAAAGTGAGAGGTGAACAAGTAGGGAATGGGCTGGATGGTAGGCCCTTTTTTATGGTGGGAACGAGCTATGAAAATAAGGAGGAGTTATTAGGAGCCATTGATAAATATATAATAAGTGTGGGTGTGAAGTTAAAGCTCATTAAAAGCAAACCATTTAGAGTGAAGGCCGTGTGTGATAAAGGGTGTCTATTTGTCCTATATACATATGAAGATGGGGCCAATCCAAGGCTGTTATTGAAGACATTAAGCTTGGAACATAGATGCACTAGGGTTTTCAAGAACCCAAGGGCATCATTCAAGTGGTTGGCAACATATTTTAAGAGGAAAGTTCAAGAAAGGCCATGGTATAAGGTTGCAGACATGAAGAAGGATGTGAAAGATGAGTTCAAGCTCCCTGTGAGCATGTACAAGTGCAAAAGAGCGAAAAGGTTAATAATGTAGCAAATGAAAGGGAGCTACGTGGATGAGTTCAAGAACCTTGAAACTAACTATGATGAATTGAGGACATCTAATCTTGGCTCAGATGTCACAGTTGAAGTGAGCAAAGAGGCACTTGAAAATGGTAGAAGAGTATTTAGCAAGATGTATGTGTGGTTCATGGCTACGAAGGTAATTATGCACTTTTGCACCTATAATGTTAGTTGAATTACTTGAGATGTTAATTTAACTACTTTTAATGTTACTTTAATTACTTTTAATGTCAAATTAATTTTTCTCTATTGTTTCATTGGGTAGATTGGATGGAAAGCTGGTTGTAGGCCCATCATATATGTTGATGGGACCTTTTTAAAGGGAACTACCAGAAGGATCATGTTAATAGCAATTGGAGTTGGTGTTGATGATTGCTTGCATCCTATTGCTTTTGGGATCACACAGAAAGAAAACACTCAGAATTGGAAGTGGTTCTTGGAGTGGTTGAAGAAGTCTTTCGATCTTGGAGAAGGAGAACGTGTCACTGTCATGTCAAACATACAAAAGGTAATATTGATTGAATTTGGGTATATTATGTCATAAATTAGTTTATATTGTTGAAGGTAATTACTATTATTAAGTTGTAATTTAATTAACTTGAATGTAGGGGTTGCTTGTGGTTGTGTCTAGTGTCTTGCTTGAGATAGAACATAGGTTGTGTGCTAGGCACATCTATGCAAATTGGAGCAAGAGATGAAGAGGTGGGGAGCTAAAGAAGAAGTCTTTTACATGTGCTTGGAGCACGTTTGAGGAGGAGTTCAATGACAACTTGAAGGCTTTAAGAGCACTAAATGAAGATGCAACAAGGGCACTTTTAACTTACCCAGTACAATTACAGGTAAGAGCTTTCTTTAGCACAAGATCTTTGTCATGGATGGTAGATAATAACATTAGTGAAAGTTTCAATGCCCGGATTGATGATCATAGATATCTACCTATAATTAGGATGATACATGGAATTAGAGTGAAGTTAATAAGCAAGTAGACTAAGACTGAAAAGAGTGTAGACAAGTGGAGAGGGAACTTTAGTCCTAAAAATATCAGTCTGTTTGAACAAAACCAAGAGTTGCCTAGGAAATCTAGATTGTTCTTTAATAGTGATGATGGGTATAAGATATGTAAGGGTGACGATAAGCACACTGTTTTTATAACAAGAAAACAGTATACTTGTAGGGCTTGGGATTTGACAGGTATACCTTAGCCAGCATGGAATCTGTGCCCTATATCACATAAAGATTGATCCTTTTACCTAAATCTGAAGGTTTGACCATAAGGACACCTTCCTTAGTAGTTATAGAATCAAATTTTAACCTATTAAGGGTAAGAGTTTTTGGAGGATTGATCACTTTCAGCCTATAGAGCCACCCCCTATTTGTAAAATGCTTAGTAGGCCGAGGAAAAAAAGGACCTGAACTGAAGAAATTGACAGAAGAAGAAATATTTTCAACTCTCAACCAGGGGTGGGAGAAGGCGGTAAGGGTGCATCTAATTTGCCTCTACCTCTACCAGAGAAGTTAAGCAAAAAAAGAGGTCCTTCACATTGTACAATCTGCCGACAATAAGGCCATAATAGAGCAACTTGCAAAGAAGTCTATATCATAAAACTAAATTTGGGCACTTTTCTAATTTCTTCATATATTCTGTGAATTACTACTTGTTATAAACTTTTTTTTCTCAGAGACCACAATAATCCACCCTAATGACAATATACAAAAGAAGAAAGAAGGCTCACTCTAATATCACTGAATGCACAGAAACCCCACAATCTCAACCAAGCACACGATAATCTGAAGTGACCTCTAGGCCACATGGTGGAAGAGCGTTTTACAGGACTCGACTTGCAACTGGCATGGGAGTTACGATTGATGAAACTATTGGAAAGATAGCATATAATGTATTACTTGTTATGTTTATGTGGTTTAATTTATAACATGTTGTTGCATTTAACATATTATAATTACCATTTTCCTTGTTTGTGATATAGCCTGGGTTGGATTCACAAGTTGTGCTTCATGAGGAAATAGGACAAGATTATATGGCTCACCATGCAGATGTGGAGATACGGTTTTTCATTCCTAATAAGAGGAAACTGAGGTCACAGAGTAGCTCTACTACTTCCAGCAAGCAAGGACAAAGGGTGGTTCAATTTCAAGGTGATAGTGCAAGTCCTCATACGCCATCTAACCTCTCATTCACTCCTCCAGGTTTGATTTGGAGAGGACAATTGGCTGTAACTACTTCAACTCTTTTAGCACACAAACAAGCCATGTCTGTTGCATATTCTTGAAAGAACATGGTTCATAGGATAGGGAGGGGAAAGTAGTTCCATGTGGACCAATTTGTAGTATTTTGTGCTATTGTGGGACATGTAAAATTGGTTTGCACTTTTGCTAATTGTCACACTAACATCGGATCATTTTGGATTATATATGAGTTGTTGGTTGACTTCTCTATGATGTAACATGCTGTGTGAACAACTTATTTAATCACTGTCAGGTTATTTTTATGTTACTCATGTCTCTAATGTTACTCAGGTTATTTTTATGTTACTCATGTCTCTAATGTTACTCAGGGTTTTTTTATACTCTCGACAATTAAATTAACTCATTAATGGATGTTTTATGGTTTAATTAGTCATTAAACTTTTATGAACAAAGAAAATTGGACATTTTACATATACTTCCAATTTCACATTTTTCCTATTGACAAAACTTGCCATTTTATCTTATATTCAATTACTTATCACTTCTTTGTCTTATTCTATTAACACTTATCGATTAATTTCTTACCTTATAGGTGTTTAATTAATTATCTTAATCTAGATTTCTTGTCCATTATAATTATCTTAATCTAACTATCCTTACATGTTGCAAATCTATTGAAATAGACCAACAATAAATCAGTAGCTTTACTATATTTCATTGACAAAAATATCAACATGTCATTGTCATTATATTTAACTCTTACACTTTCTAGTCAAACTAAATTCCATGCTCCAAAATAGTCAGTCATCCTAACATTCATATCCATTCTCCTGTCCCACATTATTCACATTTTAAGTCAATATGAAAGTAAATAACGTGACCCAAGTCACAGCCAGTGCACAGAATGCCATCTTCAATCTTCGTTCTGCCTTCTCCACTCTCTCAGTTATGCAACTCATCTTAACTTCAACATCAGGGCGACCTTTATGGCCATCAGCCATGCTCTACCTTTCATTTCTATCAAACATCTTATCCAAAATGTCTATTAGTTAGTTTATCAACACCGCCACCCTCTCCCCTATCTGTTCATTATACCATTGGAAAAACCCACACCCACCTCCCTGAAAAGATTAAAAAAAAATCAACTCGACAACTTTACTAGAGACAAGGTCGAAAAATAAATCTAAATAAGCCATTCACATCAGAGACTCCACACGGCAATTACACACCCTCGTCAGCCTCTCTTACCTGTTCATAGTTCCCACATCCGAAGAACCTCCTCCCTGGGTTTTGCATTGTCCAAGAAGTTCACAGGGGAGACTCCACACCGCAGTTGCATATCCTCCTCAACCCATCTTTGTTTACCTCTACTTCATGCTGTCTCACAAATCTGACACCCCTCCTTCTTCTTGTTGTCATTGTTGTCGCAGATGTTGTCGAATTCTTTGTCTCATTTAATCCTTCACCTGCCTTTCTTTCTTCGACTTCCTCTGGTCTAGGTTTGCTCCTTTTAACCTAGCATTTGTCATTAATGAGGGCTAACCTATGTTCCATTTTTTGTCTACCCTTTATTTCTAAAATCATACCTGTTATCTTATGTGGGCATATATCTTACGTGGCAAATGACCGTGAGTTGAAAGTTAGATCCGGTTGACATTGCTGTGAAATTTACACTTCCAAGGTGACATTGAGACCAAAAAAACTTCTAAACACTCATAGCTCCGACATGAACACTTCTGGAGTAAAAATACATCCTATCCCTAAAATCAAATAAACTCATTGTTTTTGCGAGCTAGTTGAGATTTTTTTTGACATTATTTGATTTAAGATCTCAATTCGTTTAACTACTAGATGATTTAAATAGATCAATCAACTTGTTTATTACTTAAAACTCTTATTGGGTTGACTTACCACAAATCAAGACGTGCACATGACAGCAAAAAATTTCTTCTCTTTGAAACACACACTTCTTAAATCAAATGGAGGAAAAATAATTCTTATTTAGATTAACAATAAACTAATTGGATGTGGTTCAATATGCATCTCATGCACTTGGATTATAACAAATTTAATTTCATGAAAAGGACAAAAATCTTTTGTGTGTGATTGTCAATCTTTTTTCTTTTTCATGAACTTATGTGTGAGTGGGGCTATTTAAAATTTACAAATATCTTTTATTTTTTATTATATTTCAAGCCATATTTGATAAGACAGTTAAGCCATTTTTCACATGAGTTTATAAAAGCTACTCATTTTATGAGAGTATTGTAATATGTCCTAAATTTATATCGGGATAAAAAACCTTAATGTCTTTTTATTTGCCAACCACTATGTTGATACGCTAATTAAAATTAATGCAGTATATATATTTTTCTTGTAGTGGTGAGGTGGACAAGGAAGTAAGTGGAGCCAATGCAATTTCAATAACTATTTTTTTTGCTATAAATTTTTATTTTGTATTAATTGTAGATGAATTTTTCAAAATTCTATCTTAACTAACTATTAGTGTGTAGTCGTCTGGCAAAAAAAAACTACTAATGTATAAGTCCTTTTTTTAACTAGAAAAGCATACTTCAATTACTAATATAAGAGAATGAAACAGACAGTTTTACATAAAAGCAAAAGGGAAAAAAATAGACAGCAACAAAAGGCAGTCAACAAACAAGCTAGAGAGTTGACAAATTAGCCAACGCCTTCCCTTTTAGCCTTAGAACTATGCTGGCCAGAACTGCAATCTTAAGCAAGAGTGGCTTCACGAAGGATGATAATAGCTAAAGGAGGTGGAGATTCCAAAATCAGACCATTAAGTCCCAACTCCCTTGAAGCTATAGAAGCCAAAAGGTCAGCAAAATCATTTCCCTCATGAGGAATGAGAGAAAAGGAAAAGGAACTTCGATCAGTCACTAAATCAAAGATCTCAGCAAGCCAACCATGTAGTAGCCAGGGGCAAAACCGAGATGATTTCTGAATTAAAGAATCAAAGAGGTCTTTGCAATCCATCTCAATGATAATAGGAAAGCATTGCCATTGCTCAGCTAGAAGGACAACTTTATGGACAGCAAGAAGCTCTACATCAAATGTAGAGGAAGCATTTACTTTTTCAGCCCAACCTTTAGAAAATGATCCCTCTGAATTCCTACAAATCACCCCAATGCCAGCTTTGCCACTAGTTTTGCAAAAAGCACCATCATAATTAATCTTAAGAGAATTTCCTCGTGGTTTCCCCCACTTAAAAGAGGTTTTAGATTCCACGTAGGTTGGTGCTATAGGAAATAGGGAATTAGCATCCCAATGCTCATACATAACCTAATTAGTCATCTTAATTGCATCTTCAGGCCTCAAAATAATATGTTCAAAAATACATTTACAATGCAATTTCTAGATAGACCATAACATAGCTCCAATATAAGCTTTCTCATAGTCAAATTTAGCATCATTTTTCAACAAAAATTGCTCAAGCCAGGAAGAAATGTTTTGAATGTTTAGATGGGTAATAATGAGGTCTACAGCACTCCCAAACCAAGTAGTTTTAACCCAGTTGCAAAGTAAGAAAAGATGCTCTAAAGTCTTGGTATCTTCCCCACAAATTGGACAAACTAGATTTACAGCACACTTAAGTTTAAATAAGGCTTCTTTATAAGCTAAAGCTTTGTTAAGAATGCGCCAAAGAAAGCTTTTAATTTTTGGTATGGTTTTTAGTTTCCAGACTGTTGACAGATTCTTGGCTTTACTTTCTTGGAAGTAGAAGCTTGGGTAACCAAATTGTTGCCATCAGTAGTAGCTTGTTTTAATCTGTAACCATCCCTTACACTATAAACTCCATTCTTGGACAGGGTCCAAACAAGAGAATCAGACCAGGGAGTGCTTCAGAGGGGGATCTACAGCACAGAGTTATCAACCTGCTCAGAGATGTTAGTAAGATCCCACAATCTATCTTGGATAAGTTTAGCAACCACCATATCTTGATTCTGAGATGAGTTGATACCCATAGGCATTCTAAAATTTTTCATGCCAAGGATTTAGGGGTCTTTCCACACATCTATATAATGTCCCTTGCCAACTTGCCAACACATATTCTCTTTTAAGAACTTCTCACTAGTGAGTATACTATCCCAAACCCAAGACGCTTTAGAACACTTTTTTGGTTTCATAAAAGAAGTATAAGGGAAATAAATACTTTTCAATAATTTCACCGAGAAACTATCAGGATTTTGCAAGATCCGCCAAGCAGTTTTGGCATGTAATGCATCATTAAATCCCATAAAGTCCTTGAACCCCAAACCCCCATCTTTCTTGGATTTTGATAAAGTTTTCCAAGCAATCCAATGGGTTTTTCCAGCACTGTTTGAGTTATCCCAGAAAAAATTTGACACCAAACTATTAAGAGCCATACAAGTTGTGACAACCGTTCTTTTAAAACCCATTTAGATCAAAATTTTCAATCTATTCGAACGATTAACCATGATAGAAAAGAAGAAACCTTAAAATTTTAAAATCGCTATCATGGTTAAAAGGAATAAATTTATATTACGAGTCACATCGATCGTTCACTTGGGCCTTGGACTTTCAAAGTCCAGAAATATCATTCAACCATTAGCCCAAACCAAACTTATATTTTCAAACATACAAACTAATAAATCAGTTTAATATAAACTATAGAGCTCATTAGTCAAAAGTCAACACTTTCGAAGGAGCGTTACATGCAGAGTCTAAGATGTCTCGGGCCTCCTCGCGGCCCTGTCATACCAGATAGTACTAATTAAAAGTATTATTTTACATCATGATAGTAGATGAGTCCTATGTGGCAATATATAACAAGTTAGCACATAGAACAAAAGCAGGGAGGCTATACAAGCTATAACAGCACACTATGCCTCCGGAGCCTTCCCTGATGGGCCACCACCTGAACTATCACCTGAAAATGTTAAACCACAGGGTGAGACAAACGCCTCAGTAACCAACTTTCCAACTCATCATACATACTAACATGTACTCGTGAGGTGTCAAGTGGGATAATTATTAAATCTCAATATATATATCAATGAAAATACAAATATGTATATTCCAATAATCTTAATCATCCAAATCCTCATTACGGGAGCTAACACACAAGCCACATAAGTCTATCCCTCACTATAGGGGATCAAACCGACCTATAGGCCTATCCCACACTTTGGGGGACGATTAAATAGTCACAAAGATCCATCCCTTATTACAGGCCTATCCCACACTTTAGGGGACGAATAAAAAGCCACAAGGGTCTATCCCTTACTCTAGGGACGAAGGAAGAAGCCAACCAATGTGCACCAATGGCGGCCTTACCACGTGGTAGGATAGGACTCAATCCCAAAATCCAAATAACAACCAATCATTCACAATATAATAAAAATGTTTCAATCTTTTCTCAGTATAATCCATAAGATATAAATCATATATCTTTTGCAACTTCTCAATCACAATTCCAAAAATCCCACAAGACAATTTTCGTAGCTCAAAAGATATAACATATCTACTCGAACTCCAAATAACAAATATTATTCAAAAATAGCAAAATACTCACAAACAACATATTAGCACATATAACAAGTGGAAAGTGGTTACCTCTCGTCAAGGCAATACTAAGGATTACCACAAGGTCAATCCTTTGCTCAACCAATAATTAATCTATACAATTAATATAACCACATATTAATATAAACTAATTAATTAATTAATTAAACTTCTCTATATTATTTAAATTTCTAATTTAATTAAATTTTTACTCTAAATTCCCGCAACTCTCATAACTCAAAAATTATTAAATATTTTAGAAACAACTTAAAATTTCTAACAACCCAAATTATTTATTTACCACCTCCAAATTATTTACCTTAATAAAAAGGATTTTCCACAATTCTAAATATAAAATTATTATTTTCTAAATTCTAAAAACTCTCTTTTTAAGTTTAAACCTCAAAATCAAACTCTTAAAAATTTAATAATACTTTAAATATTTATAACTAAATAATATAGTCAAAACTTTAATGGTATAACTACCATATATATATATATTTTTTCATAAATAATAAATTTTTTAGCTACAATAATTATTTTAAAACTTCCAGTCACCCAATAAATAAAACTAGACCGATTAAAATCTTAATAATATGTCAAACAATCCAAATAAATTGCTTAACTTGAATTTAATCGGTAAAAACATAATATAAATCATATATAACAGATTTTTTTCAACTAGAGAAATTAATTTAAATACTAAAAACCAACAAATGGACAAATCTAACCGATTAAAATTAACAACTAATTCACTTCTAAATTTCTATAGTTATCTTTTATCAAAACTCAATACTTATATCATATATAAGTTTCAAAATTTTCTCTAATCACTATAGTAATAATGTAAATAAGAAGCTTAAAATATACAGGAAATATTTGTAAAGAAAGTTTGATGAAAAGAAGGAATTTTATGTACCTAAAATATCTTCAAAACTCATTATTTCCCTCACCGGTATGCTCCTTTCGTTCTTGCACACACACACTAAGCTCTCTTTCTCTCTTTCTCTCCTGCGTAGTGCGCACTCACATTTTCAGCTTCCCTCTCTTTCTTTTATTCTTCATTCCCCCAACTACCTTTCATTTTTTTCTTCCCTCATTAAATTCCTCTCCTCCCATTTTCTTCCTTCCCTTTTCAACGTTTCAGCTTTCCACCAAATTCGGTGGAAAGCTGTGACCTTTTTTTTTTTTTTTAATTATAATATATTAAAATATTATTATTTTATTATAATAATAAAATATTTTTTTTGAATTTTTTTTATAATAAAATATTATTATATATATTTTTACATAAATCCTAAAAATTAATTTAGGATATTACACAAGTATTTTTAGGGAATTTAAAGCAGGATATAGGGTAAGTGAGGATAGCACTAACCATAGCTTTAATTATAGTCTCTCGGCCAGTAAAAACGAGACATTTTTTCTTCCAACCTTGTACTTTCCTTCCCATTTTATCATGAACATAAGCTAGAGCAGAATTTTTCGATCTACCCCAGAGGATAGGGAGACCTAAGTATTTCTATGGGTTGTCTACTTCAGCAATATTCATACATTCCACTAAATCTGATCTTACTCCATCCAGGGTATCTTTTGAGAAAAAGAGGCTTGATTTATCATAATTCACCCTCTACCTAGGCACATTACAATAATCCTGCAACAGTTTTATAAAAAGACTACAGTTATCCAGATTTGCATTTAAGAAAACAGTAGTATCATCAACAAAGAGACTGAGTTATCATTAGCACCCCTGTTAGTGATTTTAATACTAGCCAAAGTTCCATGATTTGCATTAAAGGAAATCATTGAGGAGAGAGCTTTGGAAGTTAGGATAAACAAATAGGGGGACAAAAGATCTCCTTATGTAACACCTCTTTGGGGGTGTAATAGAAGCTATCTTTCGTCCAAACAATTGAATATTGAATTCCACAATTTGAATACAACTCATAATCTAGCTTATCCACTTAGAACAAAAATTCATTTTCAACGTGACTCCTTTAATAAACTTCCACTCTAGTCTATCATAGGCTTTGTTCATGTCCATCTTGAAGGCTAGCTCAACTTTGTCCCTTGAGGTTTTGTTTTTCAGATAATGAAAAGCTTCACGTCTTATTATACTATTATCCTGAATAAGTTGGTTAGGCATAAAGGCCCTTTGATGTTCAGAGGCACAATCATCAAGAACCACTTTCAATTTATTTGCTAAAACCTTTGCTATAATTTTATAAGCAAAATTGCATGAGCTAATCGACCTAAACTGGGAAACAGTTTCAGGAACATCAACTTTTGGGATTAAGATCAAGTTTGTTTCATTTAGAGGGCCCAATAAATCACCATTATCAAAGAAACTACTAACCATTCTGATAAGAGAGAATCTAACCTCATTCCAAGAAACATGATAGAAATAACCATTGAATCCATTGGGGCCTGGTGCCTTGAAAGCTGCAAGTTGAAATTTAGCTTCCTTGATTTCAATCTCATAGATGGGTTAAGTTAGGATTTGATTATGGACATCTAGGATCTTTGGTTGAATGTAATAAAAAACTATGTCAGGGTGGTCTTTGGGGTTACTAGTGAATAGTAAAGAGTAAACATTAGAGATGAAGCTTACTATTTCATCTTCCTTATCCACCCAGTTATTGGACTAATCCTTCAACTTAACTACAAGGTTATGCTGCCTTCATACCATTATAGACCGATGAAAGAATTTTGTACTTAAATCACCAACTTGCAACAAATTTTTCCTGCCCGTTGCCACCAGTAGATTTCTTCTGTTTTCTAGACCTCCTCTAATTCAGCACTAATTCTTTCAATGTTACACGTTGATTCAAGCGTATAAATATCAGCTTTTAGCTCTTCAATCTTTGACGTCATACTAGCAATTAGTCTCCTATTATTGGAAACACTTCTTTACTTCATTTGATCAAACTAGATCTGCATCTGTCAAGGCAGTTAACAAAGGATATAATTTCATTGGATCCTTTGTCCACTTCAATCTACAAACGCTTCCTAATATTATTTAAGAAATTGGGATGAGAAAGCCAAATCGCTTCAAACTTGAAAGTCCTAGGAGTTTTAACATCATCATAATGAAGAACCACCAAAAACATATGATGGTCAGAAGCAATTGGTTCCAAGTAAATAGCGAGAGCTTTCGGAAAAGTTCTTTAAACTCAACATTACAACACTCGATCTAACCTTTCTTTGACATGGTCACTTTCAACCCGTTGGCTGCACCATGTGAATCTAGCTCCCTTTGCTTCAATACACACTAATGTGTAGGTCCTGTACATTATATTTTGAGTCCAATATATATATTTATATAAGTTGCACTACCTTTGGGTCTTGTATATAAATTTCAAATAAATTAAACATGAACTTTATGGGCAAGAAAAAAGTAAAGCATTTTGGATGGAAACAAGATAAAAACATAATAAGGGCATTCAAATTGGACCAAAATTATTATCATTCATAAATTTGCACGTTGATACACATTCTTATGATTTTTGTGTGATAAAGGGGTTAATTAGAATATCGCACTTGCTATAATGGTGACCGTATCATCATCAAGTATCTTCACTAAAAGTGGACGATAAATAGCCATGTCATGTTCCACCACCACCAACATCATTCCCATTCCACTTCACATTATCAATTGCTGGCCGCTGTAACTTCAACATGTACACCATGCCCAATTTCCTTTTTTTCTCTTCTCTTCTTCTTCTTCTTTTTTTTTTATTTTGGAAATTCGTTTAACTAGACGTGTGTTTTTGTTTTTGCTTTTTTTAAGGGTTAATATCGTTGCTAAACCTTACAACTTAATTTAATTTTTGTTTTGGTCTCTGTAGTTTTATAAGGACTTAATCTGAGTTTAAATATAAGAAGAATCAAAACCAAAACTTAATAAAAGTACATGGGCCATTTGTTAAACTCAAATTAAAAAAACTATGAAACTATAAGGATCAAGACTAAAATTATCACATTACAATAACTGACAATAGTATTAATATTTTTTTTACATAGATTATATATATAGATTTTTTTAATATTCAAAAAGAAAGTGATACAGAGTAAAGAGTAGCAAACACTACAAAAAAAAAAGAACTTTTAGCGGCAACATTAAGATTTGTTGCTAAAAATCTTGACTATAAATGTTACCGTTGAAAGTGTACTTTTAGTAGCGACTTTTTAGAGTCGCCGCTGAACATAATTTTCAAAAGTGAGACTTTTAGCAGTGATTAGTTATGTGCGGCAAGTCAACATGTCGCCACTAAAAGCACCTTTCAGCAACGACACTAAATATCAGCTAAGAAAGTCTATTTGTAACTTTTTATTATTATTTTAAGTTTTTTGAAAAAGCTATCTTATTTAGACAATAATTTTGTTCATTAATATAACTTGTTATCATATCAAAAAATATATATATAATTTGTTATGACAAAATAAAGCATTTTCACATGTTATTGTGTTAGAAAGAGAGAGAGAGAAAGATAATACAGTGTGTGTAAGAGTAAAAGAGAGGGAAAAAGGAAGGAATAAGTGTGTGTATAAAAGCAAGATATTATAATTAGGTGTGTGAGAGAGTTAAATAATTATGATAAAATTTATAATTAAATTTTATTGTTTTTTAATACTATTTTCATGTTTGATAAATATAAATATAAATATTAAAATAAATAATATAATAGCTTAAATAATTAGAAATAAAAAAACATAACACAAATAATATTGTATGAATTATATTTTTTTATACAAAATTGATATTATAAATAAATATTTTAATCAAATAAGAAAATAAAATATAAATATCTAATAATAATATTATTATTTAACAATGTTTAATATATTATCCTTTAATATTGACTTTTTATCGCCGTTGAAAGTCTATTTCAATATCTTATATATCACTATTATATATATATATTTAATTTTACAATAATTATCATTAGATTCATTTCGGCTCAATGACAAGAAGAAAGGACACAAAAGGAGGAGGTTAGGATTTTGAATCACAAAAGAACTGTATTTAAAGTGATAATATCTAATTGGCGACGTGACACATCGAGGAGGGGACATATGGCATAAGCGAGGTGGTGAGTGACATGGCGATGGTCGGCAATAATGTGGTAGCAGCAATGTTGGTCCTATTTTTCTCCGGTGACACTTTCAGCAGTGAGAAAAAGGTCTTCAAAGGGCGGAATGGTATTTTAGTGGGAACTTTTCTCGCTGCTCAAACTATACTTTCGATGACTCACCTTGTTACTACTGAAAATCAATTTTTTTTTGTAGTGAAAGTATATGTAAGAATATACAAAAGACAGTTTACTTATCTTTTGTCTTGCCCAGTTCTCATGTATTGATCTCTAATTTCTCTTATAAACTCTACAAAAACTTTACAATAAGAAATTTGAGACTCTAGAGAATTTGCCCTCTCTTATTATACTACTATTTGATTTCTTCAAACATCAGCAAAATTGAAATTGAAGTAATAGTTAAATTAAAGAGGAAAAGTAAAGAGATCAAAGACGAGATCCACAAGACAGAGAATCCAAAACATAATGCCATGTTGTGTGTGTCCCTTCCTCCCCCTCTTTCTGTGTGTGTGTATGTATGTATATGAGTTGTAAGTTGCCATCTTTTATCCTAGAAAGCATACTTGTTGGAAAAGCTTAAATATGAATACTCCCTACCTGATAGAGAATAGTTTTAAATCCAAAATGACTTGAGGATCATCTGAGTTATACCCAAAAAAAGTTGCCATCTTTTTATTCAAATAATAAATATATGAATGTCCAAAATTTATTATGTACTGCACACAGTCACATAACTAACTGCATGCATGGAAGTATGAACTTGAAGCTGTCTATACCCAATAAAAACATATGAGTAATTTATCTTACAAAAGTGAATCCACACACATCAGACATCATACTACTTCCGCGGGAGGCTTCAATATCATCATGCATTGAAAAGCTACAAAAGGAAGAGGAACAGATAAATAAACATAATTATGGGATTTATGATCACGAGACGTGCAGACCTCCATGTAATTAAACAGATGCATATGCACCGCGAACAATATATATGAGAAGAATTAACATCGTTGATCCTCTATTTGATTAAAAATTCAGCTTTAACAGTATATGTCGTATGTAAAATTCAGTTGCATTATTATTACCTTGCAAAAATATATGTTGCTTGAATTCCAAAGTGGCACAAATGGAGTTTGAATCCCACCTTATCAAAAAAAATACTCCTGCAAAGAGACATCCTAATTGCAAAGCCTCGATTCGAATTAAACAGTTACTCGAATACCTGATAATAAAATCTAGGAAAAGTGCCGGACACCAGGTGTCCTAAAGGGTTGTAGAAAAAATATATGCACATTAAGCTATAAAGCAGTCATAGGGCAGCTCTCCTTTGGCAAGAAATTCCATGAAAGCTTCATGAACTGATCATTATCGTCATTATATTTCCTGCCAGCAAAGAGAAGCCCTATGTCTACTTTGCTTATTCTCCTTATCTCTTCTATTTGCTTCTGCACTTTCACATCAACTTAAGCATGCACGAGGATATACTAGGGTTTGAGTTGTAGAGTGATCTTTATACTGTTATGGCATCGAGTGGTCACTATCCATGCATGGTCTGGCTTGCTCATCCATGACCGGAAGTGTCCCCTTGATTTCTCAGAAAATAAATTGATTCATGCATCTTTCGGTCCACTTTTGTTCATATGCTTGTGGGGTTAATTCAAAAGGGATAAAAGTTAATCTCTCCATTTTCTGTTAAACAGAATATGCTTTTGTCTTATTTCTTTTACCTCCTTTAGCCCATAGCTTTTCTATAGGCTGGCTTTTCAGTTTAACCAAACCCAAGCATGGGAAACATATTTTAGGTTCTTGAGTCACGTTAACGTAACTAGCCATGTTTATAGCTAGATTCTTAATGTGATTTTGCTTGGTGATTGTGCTTATGATAATATGTTTACTAATGTACTCCTCCGGTCCTTAATATAGGACCCAATTGGTAAGTTAGTTTTGGTCCTAAATATAAGACTCATTTCTCATATTTATTAATTTTCTCTAAATTATCCCTATGGATACCCCTTCAACCGTAATCAAGTAGAAGAAAAAGAGGGGGTATTAAGAAAGATGATTATGATATTTTAAGAAAAACGTGTCATATTTCTTATAATTAACTAACTTAAGCACTCCGGTCCTCAATATAAGACCCATTTAACTAATTTGATTAGATTAAGAAAGTTAGGTAAGTTAGTTAATTATAAGAAATATGACACATTTTTCCTAAAATACCATATTCATCTTTTTTAATACCTCCCTTCCCTCTTTTATTTGGTTATGGTTGGGGGAGTATCTATTGGGGTAATTTAGAGAAAATTGATAAATATGAGAAATGAGTCTTATATTTAGGACCAAAACCAATTCAACAATTAGATCCTATATTAAGGATCGGAGGATTATAACCAATAACTAATCATAATAAAATACCATAACCGCACAATTATTGTGTGTGTCTAACAACTCTTTCAAGCTAGGCTACTAGTTGGCAGTCAATTGTTTAAGGTGTTTGTATATATAACTTACACTGATATATTTGGTTACTGATATTATTTACTCATTTGGAGAAGTTAAGTATCCATTTTGAACATCATGATATGTGGTTATTAACGTACATCAGTATATCAGAATGTATTCTTTCGACAAGCTTTAAAATCTATTGAAATCCTTAGGGTAATTTTGCGTGAAAGTTGCTGCTGATGAACTTGTCTGCAATTGTAATTTGATGTTGTTTATAATGAATAGAAACTCAGATTTCTTAGGGGAAATCCTATGTAATACTCCTCCGGCACTTAATGCAAGACTTAATTATTGAGTTAATCTTGGTTCTAAATGTAAAACTTACCTATCACATTTATTAATTTTTTCTAAATTACCCTTACTGATATTTTCTCAACCATAATCAGGTAAAAGAGGGAGGAAGGATAATAAAGAAAATGAATATGGTATTTTAGCAAAAAAAAAAATTATATTTCTTATAATTAACTAATTTATTTAATGTTCTTAACCTAATCAAATTAGTCAAATTAGTCTTATATTAATGATCGAAAGAGTAGTTTATAAGGACTAAAGAAACATATAATTTCTTGTAAAGTTGGTAATACGGTTCTTTAGGCAAAAAAAAAAGGGTAAAGATGTTAATTCTCTATAATGTGGTGAACTAATATTCGAATTCTTGAGAGGTGTATACATTTAGCACTCGATAGTAACTTAAATAGGATTTCCATCAATTGGAAGATATCTGCACTTAGCAAAAAAATTTCTAACATAAAATAAGATTATATTTGAAATTAAGTGTAAAATAATAAATTTTTTTATTAAAAATAGATAAAATTGTTTTTTTTGGGGGGGGGGGGGGAGCCCAGCCTCCGCGTGCTGCAAGTTAGGCTCACTTCAAAATGGGCTAGTGTTTCGATCGATAAATAGGACCCACACGCTCAATGCATGTTATCTGCTGGGCCCAAAAAAAAAAAAAATTACCTTCTCTGTTTTCTTGCGGTGTTGCATTGGTTTCTCGCCTTTCATTCATGCTTTTAGTGTTTGGTTGGTTCTTTTGGCTCCCTTCATCATCCCAACTGAAAAGGTCTTTATTCTATTATTAAATTATTCATAGAAGGCCAAGAAACTTTCTAATGGATACAGGGACGGTTTTGGCATTACACTTCTTTGCATTTTCAATAATTTCATGACTTTCAGTATACTTTTCTTTCCGAGTCATGGTATTGCCTCCTTTAATTGGGATGATTTCAAGGGGTGGAAAAATCCGACCGAACTGGCTAATTTAACTTAAAAAATGGTGTGAACTGACCAGTAATTCAGTTTGGTTTGGGTATTGAACCCACCAGAAGTTGAATCAGTATCAAATAGGTCAAATCGGCTAGGGTGAACCAGTAATAAATTGGTTTTGATGATTATATTGATATTGATCTTATTTTTTCTTATTCAACTTCTAATATTGCAGTCACTATAGATTTGAATGATTTTAATAATGATTTTAGTATCAATGATTATTAATTTTAGTTATTGATGAATTTTAAAGATTAAAATTCTTAATGTTGTTATACTTTATTATTGTTAAAATCAAACTATTGTTATATTTCCTTATATCTTAATTGTTAGTAGTGATTATTAATATTGTTGTATTTTTTTATTTTCACCTAAATTATATTATTTTAATATGACATGTTTAACTCCGAATTGACCCAGTCTAACCAACTCGCTATTAAACCACTATTTCAACCAGTTTAGTATTCAATTTGGTTTTTTACTTTTTGGTGGATTTAACAATAAGGTGGTAACCTTGCAATTTGTCCTCATATCAGAGCATATTATATATGGCTCTCTATTATAAGGCATCTCCAATCACTTTACTAAAATGAAGAAGTCATGATTAAGTTATTGAATTTATTTGAAAATAAAACTTATGTTGAAAATTTTCGGAAAAGAAAAAAAACAAGTCTCACAATCTCATGTAATCTTTTAAAATTATCTTGCAAAAATAGAAAAAAATAAAATAATATTTTTAAAAATGAATAATAATGATTTCACAATTCATTCTGTTTTCATATAAGTTATTTTCCAAAAATCTAAAATTAAGATAAAAATTAACAAAGTTAAATCTTCTATTTTGAACAAACATATGTCTAAAATTTTTTATTCCAATCTCAAAAAAAAAAAAAAAACGAATGAATGAACAAGGGAAGGAAGGGCGATTACAAAGAAAAATGAAAAAAAATAGTTATTTAATCCTTACAAGTTACATTATTTTTTTTAAAAAAGATCCTAATTAAATCCGGAGGAAATAGATGCTAAAATTTAAGTTCAAGTCTACACTTTTAATATACCCCCCATAATATATTGTTAGCAACATTCTTCACTTCCTCATACAGACATTAACCTCTTTTATTTATATTTTATACCACCTTGGCTTCTTAATATAAAAGTAAGTTAAATAATTGATAGAAATTATGCAATTAAAGTTACTAAATTATTTAATGGGAAAATTGGTAAAAAAAAAATCCTTGGTTGAAATTTTAATTGGCCAAAAAGATCTGAATTTGAGTAAGTGCAACTATGATCCGTGAGGCAACATGTCTATCGCTATGTGCAACATGTCTTCTGTTGGGTGCAAATAACTTCCGTATTGATCATTGTTGCACATTATTGATGATATATTGCACACAACAAAAGATATCTTACACTTACAAATCATAGTTACACTTACTTAAATTCAGATCTTTTTGGCCAATTAAAATTTCAACCAGGGATTTTTTTACCAATTTTTTCTTATTTAATTATACATATATTATATGATCTTTTAAAAATATTTATGCATATCGTTAGGCTATATATCAATTTATAAATAACACAAATAAATTTGGAAAAAAAGATAAATATAAATAATTTAAAATAATTTAATAACTTTTTTAATTTTTTTAAATTAATCAATTAGGTCTTATACTAAAAGCAGAAATTAGTACTCTCTTTTTCTTTTTCTTTTTTACCTTTTTTTTTCCCTCACTCAGTCTTCCTTCTCTTTCCTGCCCTTCCTTTCTGGTCCTTTTTTCCCCCTCATTCTTTTCTCTTGCCTAGACGCTCCCTCTGTCCCAAAAAAGCCTGATTACACACACGTGTCGAGATTTGTGATTGTTCTTAAGGTAATTCCTAGTAAAACAATGTGTGAAAACAATGAGTTAACTTTGGCTCCTGAGATTAAAGAAATGAAGACAAACTACGACTCTCTAAAACCATTTTAAAAGAAATTGAAGTTGAGCCTAAATTTATCCATTTAGAAGCCGAAAGAGTGGAGAACAAATTTCTCATCACAGAAACTATAGTAAAATCCATAGATTTTTAAGAATATGAAAAAGATAAGACTGTATATTAGGAAACTTGTAAAAATCGTATTTTCATCACAATCACTGGGATTATGGCTTTCATAGATTGGAATCATCGTCAAATTATTTTAAAACTTGAAATTAAGGCAGAAAATTTACGATATGAAGGTGAAGTAGGAAAGAAAAGAAATTAGAGATGCCAAAACGATGGGTGAAAATTAAACTATAATTTTAAAAATAATTTTACGAGATATTAAGAATGTGAAAAAACACTTTTAAGAAAGTTTTTTTTTCAAAAAATGAAGTAGTAAACACCCCTTAAAAGTTTTTCAATCCCTTAAAGGTTTTTCAGTCCCAAAAAAAAAATCCCTTAAAGGTTTTTCAACATGGAGAAGTAAAAAAATGGGAGAATAACAAAAAAAAAAAAGTTAAAAATTACTAAATTTCAAATTAGGTTTAATAACAATACTAAATTTCTAAATAACAACAAATTTTTGTTAATATTTCTTATTTGACATTTACAAATTTTTAATTTTTTTTTTTGTCATTCTCTCTAAAAAAAATCTAATCCCTTTCAATATCATCCTTATAATGTAAATTTTTTTATAAATTTGGTCCGAATAATTTGTCAAAGTTAAAAATCAGTCCCTTCTCCGTCATACACGATGCATAGTGCAGAGCCTCCTCAATCTCGTCGTGAAATCTCTTGAAATGCAGAGCAAGCAGGGTAATTGATCGACTGAATAGATAACTGAACATTGAAAGCCTATAGAGAGAGAGAGAGAGAGTTGTTTTTGAGAGAGTTTGATCAAGAGGTCGAGTGAGAAGAAGAGAACAACTGAGGAGATCGAAAGACTGAGAGGTATAATGGTTGAGAACGAGAAGATAAAGAGGGTGAAGAAGAGAAGCAAATAACGAGGATCGAATGTACGAGAGTAACAGAAAGTACTGAAGAAGCTGATTAAATAGCGTGAATTGCAAATGTCCCTAGAGCAATATTTGTCATTTGAGTTTTATGAACCAGCCGTACAGGTATGGGTTTGCACTCTCTGACTTGCTTTCTTTTCTGATAGATCAATAGTGATGTCAAATGATTAATTCACGGATGGATTTGCCTTTGTTTATTTATCTGTAGAACCAAAGTTCCCATAATTTGTGATGGGGATCATGTTCTGGTAAGCATGACGCTGCAATATAGGGATGCCATATAGTCCACATTAAGTTTATAAACTTTCATGATCAACCAACCATGTATAATAGGAATTAGCAATGCATAACATAGCATATATTACCCATGTTTTATTTATTTACATCACTGCCAGGCACATTCATGGCACAACACTATGCTCAAGTTATCTCTGGTGACAGTATACATGTTCATGAACATATATTTAAGTTATTCCCAGATTGAACATACGTACGTACCCTGTACGCCCTATACACATCTATAGATTGAACATAACCTTAATAGCATTGCCACCACGAGCACTAGTTTCAAAAGCTTCTTCCACCTCCTTCTGAGAGAACCCAAACCTATGAGTGATAAGGGGTTTCACGTCTATCTTCCCTCTCCTCAAAAACTCCAGGCAAAGACGCCATGTGTTCTTGTAACAGAAAATTCCAATTACATCAACTTCCCTGTATTTGGGACGAAACAATGTTAATAGTTTTGAATATTATAATGTGTGTGTGTGTGTGTAGAAAAGTTAAAACAAAGTTTAGACAGCTAAGGACATACTGGTATTTAAGGATATCTATGTTTACCAAAACTTTACAATATTGTTACATGGCATTTGTTGATTTCATTTCTTCATGCCTATGTAATCTCTTTACTTTTGATCCTCACAACTCTTTGCCCTCATTCCAAATGAATGTTGAGAATTACTGTTCTCATGTTCTCAAAATCATTGAAACAGAAAATGTTGGGCATCACTACTGCATATAGCATTGTTGGTTAGAATGGCAAGTCTACAAGTACAAGCTTCAAGGATAGTACTAAAGAAGCATGAGCTAGGAGATAGAAGAAAATCTTGAAATTCAAGTGCTTTTTAAAGTATAATATCATTTCTAATGAGTGTTCCTAAAACAAAATATGCAATCTTCAATGTTAAAATTTAGTTCCAATGTAATAAACATTCATGTCCGAAGGAAGCTTTTTCATGCAAAAAAGTTGATCTCTCACTCATGTATACTCAGACCAAGAATCATACCTTGTTGTGGTAGCGTGCATGAGTGGAATAGTCATTTCACTATGACCCATTCCCACTAGGCACACTTTGCTACCTGCATGAGTGGCATTCAATGCAGTAGTCATAGTTTTGTTGAAACCTGCACATTCAAAGCTAACATCCACCCTAACTCTCATAGCCTTATGAATCTGTGCAACTTATTCATTCACATCCTGCAAGGTTGCGCATTTACTTGTTTCATCAGTGTTTAATGACATGGTATGACAAGTTGTTGGACTGTGGAGAGGCATATTAAAATTGGGAGTTACGAGTACAAGCAAAAGGAATAAAAAACGAGTGAAAACAACACTACTTGCTCTGCTAATGCAAAGGTTAGTAACTATTTTAAAACATAGATTTCTGGGAGTAAAAAGGCAAAACGTATCAAAGTAATCGAGTTGCATGTTAGATTAGTCATCTTTCTTCATTCATATTCAAAATTTATTTGCCAATCGACACACCAGCAGATACTAAATGTCATGCAGATTATTAATAACAGTTGTACCTCAATTTTTGTTGAAACTTTAATAATCTCATCAGCCCCAAGTGTTTTTGCAACAGACAAACGATGCTCATCCACATCTACAATGATAATCCTGGGTGCCCCGAAAGCATGAGCTGACAGCATTGTGACAAGTCCAATGGGTCCTGCTCCCATGATCAGTACATTTGTTTCTGGTCCAACGCTAGCTCGGCGGCAAGCATGAACACCAACACTTAGGGGTTCACACAGTGCCCCCTCCTCTAAGCTCAAATTGTCTGGTAGTTTAAAATAGAGGTCTGCAGGATACACTATCTACCAAAAGAAAAGTTCAGCTCAAACATTAGTTTTGATTTGAGTAGATTTACACACTTAACCACAGGCATAGACAGACACATAGAGTAACACCTCAGAAATGGGTTAGAGTAAGGACTTAAAGCATAATCTCAACTTTTTATTCGTAAATATTTTAGACAGTAATTTTTGTCCTATGTAACCAGTATATGCACTTCCAAACTGTTGGACGCTTTCAACCCTGTCAGCATGTTGTTATGACTATTAGGCACTTTACCCGACTTGTTATACCTTCGCATGCCTTCTTAGGTAAAAGTAAAATTATTGTCACGACCAAAAAGGCCCAAAATGAACACATTTTGACACACTAACCATTGAATGAGTTGATGCTTTCCTGGATCAATGATAAGTAAATACAGGAGTGTGTTTTCTGTCCCTAAATTATGTCAGTAAACAGTGTCATTATTACTCCTCAATAAATCATGGACAAGCTACAATTCACACTTGGGCAGTTAAATTTTTTGAAGCCCATCTTCTCCATGTTGTTTCTACTAAATCGACAAAATTTATCATTGTCAACTCTATTCTGGATAGGGTCACCTTTGATTTCTCTTACGTAGAACTGTTAAGAATCAAATGACAAACTGTTTCCATTAATACGAAAGTAGGACCAGAACATATTAAAATATGATCGAATGGATAAGTGTACATATTGTGTTTTGTGCTTTGCTAAGCATATAATCATCCATGTATGTCTTTCTATCATCAGAAATGATAAGCCATATTAACATTATTTAGAGAACTTTGAGGAGCTATGAATTCTTTTAAACCTGGTTAGCAAGGGAACCGTGAACTGGTGGAGTAGCAAAGAACTTCATATCAGGGCATAAATTATATTGACCTTATTTGCAGGGGCCACAATGTGCGCAACTGATTCCAGGCTCAATTGCCACGTGGTCACCGGGTATGAGATTTTTAACCTCACTACCAACTTCTTCTATGATCCCTGCACACTCATGGCCAATCACCATTGGTTCTTTTACTACAAAATCTGCTATTCTCATTGTCTGCACATAGATAAAATCAAAACTTGATAGTGGAAAGAACCTGGAGATATGAAGGGGATAATTTATAGAATAATTATTTCTTGTATACTTTATGTGACATGATTCTGATGCAGCAGAAGAATGTTTACCTTGAGGTAGTGAACATCACTGGCACAGATGCCAACAGCTTTCATTCGAATTCTGACATGATAGGGACCTTTCGATATGTAAAAAGAAGTAAGTCAATGAAATTGAGCAAGATTTCACTGACAAGTAAAGATTGGCTATATTAATGTCAAAAGGAAATAAAGACTCGCTCAAGTGAGGGAGAATAGATACCCAGAGTAGGAAGCTTGAAAGGTTGAATCTTGAGGGTGTTTATGCCAACAAGCCAAGCGGCCATATTTTCTTCTCCATGAGCTTCACCACCCTTGCCCATTGGCTTTCTGCGACTCTCTCTTCCCCTCTCTCAACTAAATGAAACACAGAAACAGTGAGGCCTACGGGGCTTCTAGCTAATCACCACAGGACATCAATTCATGATATTTATATGCTGGTCTCTTTCTATATACAAGTCTCTTCAATTCATTGCATGTTATCAAAAATGATCATGGGCTATGTTTGTGAATGAATCAGCCATTCTCATCCATATATGTCGATCTGATATGTCTCTTCAAATTCAGATGCATCCTTGCGTGGAGCTCAATTAATCAAGAAGTGAGCTATTTCAAACTATATTAGGCTCATTGTACCTCTATGGAATGATTAAATGTTGATAAGGATAGAAATGCTGATATGACCTTCAATAGGATGTATCTGGAAGTACTCAACAATTTAGTCGATAGTTTGATCTCGTAAATACTTTGTATCAGTGATAACACTCTATTATCATTTGCCCTTTTTAGATGCCTCGTTTCGAGTAAGTACTGACTTTTTTAAAATAAAAAGACAAATGAAAGATTATGCACATTTAATTCAATGGTTATCTTCTGGTGTCTATCAAAAGAAATTACACTTTTAACATATCATTTAATGTCTTATCACTATGGCACGAACAATATTGTTAGGTGTTCAATTGTTGGTGGTTCTTAAAACCACCATCAACAAAAATTAGGGCTGAGAAAGTAGTTGTAGATTACAAAATAAATGGTCTAGTATTTTTTGATTAGTTTAATTTTTAAAGTAAACAAGTTTTTTTTCCCCTTGGCTATAGTGTATTAATCTCAAATTTAATTAATTCATTAAAATATTTTTTTGTCGTTTATGATAATATGATTATATAATAATTTTTAGATATATTTTCAAAGAAGGGTCTAGTAAGCATCTTTGGACGTCAAATGGGTACAATGCCTCATAATCAAGTAACAAAAAACTAGATCAGATGCTAAACTAGTCAAAATAGTGATTCAAGATTAGTGGGTCAAATCAGAGTTAGATTGGTAACATTGAAAGTAATATAATTTAATTAAAATGAGTAAAAATATTCATATTTTAATTATAAAAAACAATATTTATTTTTTCGACTGGCTGCTCATATTACAAAATATTTGTCAGGATATTACAAAATATTTATCTATATAAAACTTTTTGCTTATTTTTATTTCTATTTTCTCCTTTTTATCCCCCTCTTACCCAATGAAATATTTTTCTTTTTAGAGAGAATTATAATCAAGTCCCATGCCAGAGAAATAACTACTAAAAGGTCTAATAACAATATGAGCAGCCTATAATTACAAGTTTTAAAACGGAAAATAACAACTTCTGAGACTTGTTTTGTAATTTTTTTTTTCTCATATTGGACTTCATTGTAATTTCCCTTTCTTTTTATTATTTTATCTCTTTCTTCTCTCTTCCATCGGTAACATTTTTCATGACACATATCACGAGGTTAGCTTTTTCTTCTTCTCCTCTTCCTTGAATAATGAGCATGGCAGATTCAGATTTGCTCCTTAAAACACACGTCTCTTCTCTTTCTTTTATTCAAATTAGTTCCTTCTTTCTTTTTCAAACAGAGGCGATAAACAATAACTATTTTTCTTCTCCGTACATCCATTCTACTCTATTACTTATCTTCCTCCTTGCCTTTGACTCTTCCATGAGCATATCGGCTTCGAAACAGCACATAACAGACTTCCAATGGATCTTCCTTTCCATTATTTTCTCTGCTTCTACCACTTGTCTCAGTAGTGTCCATGGCTTCTCTGGCAAAAAGTGAGAAGGTGAGAGTGAAAAAGAACTTAATGAAAAAAAAAAGGGAAGAATTAGCATTGTATTGAAAACTGGACCGGACCGGCCGGTTCAGACCGGAAACCGGTGAACCGGCCAGGGAACCGGTCCGGTTCAGCTGTGAACCGGGTTACTGTGCGACCCGGTGTGACCCGGCTTGAACCGGGGTGACTCGGACTGAACCGGGGTGACCCGCCGGTTTGGTGGATCAACCCGGTCTCCCTTTTTTTTAAAAAAAAAATATTTTGATGATTTTTTTAAAAAGCTGTTGATAATTAGGACTTAGTGATTGAGTAATTATAAGGAGAAATATTTTATTATCATATATCCATTTTGATATTTTGTTAGGATGAATATTTAGTGATTTTAGTAGTATGATATTATAAGAAATTGTAAGAATGTAATTATTTTACTAGTAATTCAAGATATGAAATTGATATCTAATTCTTAGTGAACATTTAAATTATTTTTTATTTTTTTATTTCTCACCGGTTTGACCCCCGGTTTGACTCCGGTCTGACCCACTGACCCTTGACCCATTGCCTTGACCGGTTCAATTGCCGGTCCGGTTTTCAGTACCTTGAGAATTAGAGAGAGGGACCTACTGTGGATAATATTTATTGAAAAGGATTTTAAAAACTATAATTATTTAGAAAGACCAACTACCAAAATATAAATTTAAAAATACTAATATACTCTTAACCGAATCTCCTATATTCTCTCTCACCTCATCCTATTATTATCTTATTTTTAAATGAAATAATGGAGAATTCAAACTGAGCGGAATTACAAAGTCAGGAAGCAATTCTAATTAGTAAAATTAAATTAACAATCAACACTAATTAATTTATTTGTCCATCATTTTTTAATTAACAAAACTCTTTTTTTGGATTTTTGGAATAATGAGCCTATTAAAGTTATAAAGTTTAATGGTTATTTATTTATTTCATACTGTTATTTTATCTCATGCGTTATAATCCCAATTTAGGATTAAATTGAATCCTCTTAAATAATACAATTACAAATTTAAAAAATAATATAATACTAAATAATAAACAACTTATTCATAACTTATAAAAATAAAAAATATTGTAGCAATTTTTTTTAATGAATGTTACCACTTCATATATTTGGTAAATTTTGCCATGTCATGTATGCTTTTCTTAGACTTTGATATCATTAATATAATACAAGTTCAAGTCTTTTTATATACGAAATTGAATGCTGAGAATTTATTAAGAAAAAATATAGAGAGAAAAGATACAATAAACATTGAACCCAAATAAAAAGCTTTTTTATTCAATATTTGATATTTGGTGTCATTAGGTCAAATTTTATCAAGTCTGACTAGAGATAGCTCTTTCAATTTTATCTTTTATATTTAGGTAGACTCAAATTTGAATTTTGACACTCAAACTATTATTGTCACTTTTATTATGATAAATACCTGTTGATATAATGACTTTTATATGTTATTTTTTATTTGAAATTTGTAATTTTATTAACCAATATGATTCAATTTATTTCTAAGGGTTGGATTTATAAATTTATAATTAATGTCCTGAAATAAAATAAGAGTACTTTGGTAAAAAAAAAAAGACTATGAAATAAATAAATAAAAATGTGGTTGATGTGTATAACTTTGATAAGTTCATCATTCAGAAAGCTTAAACAAAGTTTTATTGATTAAAAATGATAGAAAAATAAATTAATTAGTGTTGGTCATTAATTTAATTTGATTAATTAGAATTGGTTTTGACTTTGTAATTCTAATTAGTTTGAATTAATATGAATAAGTTATTATTATTTCATTTAAAAAAGGATAATTATTGGATATGGTGAGAGAGAATATAGGAGTTTTAGTTAGGGGCAAAACAATATTTCTAAATTTATATTTTAGTATTTGGTCCTCCTAAACAATTATAATTTTTATGATCCTTTCTAATAAATATCATCGATATCAGGTCTCTCTCTAATTCTCCCAAAAAAAAAACCAACGACCCACCCAACTCAATGGTTTTTCACTACTTTTTCCCGTGTTCACCTATTTTCTTTTCCGTTTTTGTTCTGGATTAATTGGGAACTGTCGAGCCGGACTAAGGGTTTTTTTTTTTTTGCATTGCTCCCAGTTAATAACAGGTGCCCATTAGGTTTTAGGCTCTGACGGTAAATCAGATGTTTTTATGATATGTTATGTATCCTTGAGTTCAAAACACATGGATTCAATAGATGCATGTGGCTCTTTTATATTATATCTCTGGTGCTTAATATAAAGACTAATTAATTAATTTAAATAGATTAAAAATCTTAGTTAAATTAGTTCCCTCCCTCCCCTACTTAGTCATTGTTGAGGGAATATTAAGAGAGTTAATTTTGAAAAAAAAATTGATAAACATGTGAAATAAGTCTCATATACAGAAAAAATATCAACTCTCTAATTAGATCCTATAATAAGTATCGGAGGAGTACTAGAATCATCCGACCACTATGGAAAGACTGATTGTTAATAAAGGTACGGTAATGCAATATGCATTATTGCAAAAAGAAGACGAGGGCTTGGTATGTAACTCTGATATGTGTGTGTCGCCCCTTTATATATATATACACGAGAGGATTATGAAACGGGCGTGTGTAAAGAAGAAAGTTCGTCCAAAAACGAAAAACAAAAAAGAAGAAGGAAGAAGGCATTTTTAACATCATAATCTTGTAATTTACTTAATAGTTAGAAATATTTAATTAGTCAATATAATTTATGCTTATTTTAATTTCAATTTATTGATTTTCAAGCACTACAAAAAAAAGATGATTTAGTAGCGGTACATTTCTAGTGGTTAAACAAAACCGCTACAAATTCAGACATTTCTAGCGGTTTTCACACAAACCGTAAGAAATCAGTAGCCCTTTGACCAGAAAGCTAGTGGGCCCCACATATTTTTAGCGGTTAGGAGTAAACTGCTAGAAAGTAACCGCAACAACTGTTCGTGCGTTTTGGTGCAAAGTTGGCGCCATATTTCCAGCGTTTCATTTCTAGCGGTTTTGCTGCTAGAACTGCTAGAGAATGCAAATCATCGTTGCATTTTCTAGTGGTTTCTAAACTGCTACTAATGCAACCAACTTTCTAACGGTTTCTCTTGAAACAGCTAGAAATTTTTTATTTTTCCTGAGGAGTCGTGACACGTGGCTGAATGCAAGTGGTGGCGGAGTGTAACAGCTAGAATTTTCTAGCGGTTTAATTTAAACTGCTAGAAAATTCTAGCTGTTCCACGAAAACCGCTAGAAAATTGCGGCCTATATATACCCCACCACCGTGTCATTTTCACTGTTTTGGCAAATTTTGAAGCGAAGCTCTGCCGAATTCTTTCCATGAAGTATATCCAGATCCAGATCCAGATCCAGATCCATATTTTCAGGTAATAATAGTAATTTATTTATAAATAATTTTTGTTTATATTTTTATTTTATTTATTTTATTATATTTTTTTATATTAAGTTTGATAGAGTAGCTTAATTTAGTTAGAGTTAATAGAAATTTTTTTTTAATAATATGCTAGTTTTTATGGAGTTAATAGAAGTAGTTATTTTTTTTATGAGTTAACGGTAAATTTAAATATAAGAATATATGTTTTTCAATTAATATTATTTGATATTATTATTTAGAGTTAATACAAATAATTATTATTTGATATAATTATTTATTTTTAATAATTGTTAGTTGTAAAATATACTTTTCATTATAATTGTTATTTGCTATTATTAGGATGAGTCGTCAAGCAGGGAAGGAGCCGATTGATCCTGAGAGAGCAGGACCCAGTGAGGATTGTGGTGGTGGGGGTCATGATGCTGATGAGCCATTCTTGAGCATTCATGACTACAATATGAACGAGGAGGATATCCTGAGCTTCATGGAGCATGATGATATCCAGTGGACTGAGGAGGCTCATTTCTCGAGGGATGAACAACCCCATGGTGATGCTGGTGAGGAGGAGGACGAGGAGGAGCAAGTTTAGGGGAATGAGACTCCCCATAGTGAGCAGCGTCCTGCTCCCTGTAACATCCTAAGTTTTATCGGGTTTTAATAACCTCTTTTGGTTGATTTTGAGGATAGAATAGTGATTTAATGTTGATCTTGGTGTTTGGGTTGGAATTGAGGTATGTTGGAGGAATAGGTGAACAGACCCCTCTCAGGGTATGTTCGCCGCGGCGAACCGGGAGTTCCAGGGGGATTGTCTTTTCAGGAAGGTTTAGCCGCGGCGAAGTCATAGGGACGCCGCGGCGAAGTTGTTCAGGTGAGCGAGGTTTCCCTCTCGGGAAGGTTTTGCCGTGGCGAAGGTTTTCTGGGCGAGCGAGAGTTTCCTCTCTGGGAGCTTTCGCCACGGCGAAGATTTGAGTTCGCCGCGGCGAAGTCAGGTTTTCAGGCGAGTAATCCCTCTCGGGATTAGTTCGCCACGGTGAAAGGTGCCGAATCTATATAGTCGGGGGAGGGTCTGTTGGTGCAAAAATTAGAAAATCTGAAGGAAGAGAGAGAGGCTTTGCTAGGGTTTCGGATTTTTGGCTTGGAGGGGGCATTTCTAAGGATCCATTACCTCAAGTAAGTGATTTTAACCTCTAATCTACTTTCTTTCTTGGAATTTCTAAGGATTTATGGTGAAACCCTAGAGTTTTCTAGGTTGTTATGGAATTGAGGTTTTTGACCGATTGTTTTAAGTTTAATTGATTGCTTTGGGTTAGTCTAAGTATTTAATCGATGTAGTTTTCTTGGATTTAAAGAACTTTAAGTTTTTGAAGCTAGGGTTTATGGAAATGGGAGGTTTGTGATTGAGGATGATAATATAGAGGTTGATTTTGAGTTTTGTGATTTGGGTTATGTTAAGGAGGGTTAAATTGGATGTTTAATCGGTTTAGAATGTTATTAGGACTTCAATTGTTCTAATGGGATGTTTGGGTGTTGAATTCCTATATTGGGTCCTTGAGGTTATGAGTTTTAATTGATATTTAGAAAAGAATTAAGGCTTTAATGGATTTTTTATGACCTTGGAGTGTTGCCTTGATGGTTATACCCTTTGAGTTTGGTAGAGTTTGGTTGAAATTAGGAATTTTTGTGTCCCCAAGTGTTGTTTTGGCCACATTATTAGTTGAAAGCTAATACATGTTGGTTGTGTACTTGTGTAGACCAGTTGTGAGCCTTGTTGGTGCACGGGGCCGTGTTGTTGGTTTGTTTTTCCTTGCTCAGGTGAGAGATAACCACTTTCCAATCCTTTGTACATGCTTTTGTGGTACTGTGAGTGGATTTATGCTTTGTGCTTCGAGTAGTAACTGTGTTCAAAGTGTATATTGTATATTGAAAAGGAAACCGTCTCGTGGGGTTTAAATTGATATTGATTGAATTGTAACTTGTGAAAGATAGGCCACTGAAAGAAGTTAATTGTGAAATGATTATTTACTCTTTGATTATGGTTTGAGCATGATGCATGAATTGGGAATTGGTGAGAGTTTTGATTGTTACTACCACGTGGTAAGGCCTCCATTAATGCATGATGGTTGGCTCCCTACGTCCCCCATAGTGAGGGATAAGCCTTTTGGCTCCCTACGTCCCCCAGAGTGAGGGATAGGCCTTTATGGCTCCTTACGTCCCCCATAGTGAGGGACAGGCCGGGTTCGGCTCTTGAAAATCCCCCAAAGTGAGGGATATAGTTGATGGGATTGCATCATTGCACTTGCATGACTTGTTGTGGCTATCATTTATAACATGACTTGTGAACTGCCCCACTTGACACCTCACGAGCACCTATTTAGTAGTACCTTGAATTGGAAAGGTTGGTTACTGGGACGTTTGTCTCACCCCGTGGTTTACAATGTTTTCAGGTGAAGGTTCTAGGCAAGTGCCATCGGGAAGAGACGCAGAGGCTTGAGCTTGGTTAGCTTTAGGCCTCTAGCCCTTGTATATGTATGGCTAGCTGTATATTGCCACATTTAGGGTCCTTTTGAAATATTTTGATTGTTGATCTTATTGTAAATTGGAGGAAATGTTATCTCCTTATTTTGGTTGGCCGGAGGCCATTTCTAGTGCTTTGTGAAACTTTAATATACATGGTTGAAAACTAATTGGATGAGCTGATTTTGATGTCTTTTGTAATGAATGATTTTAGTTGCATGCAACAGAGTTTGAGTTTGAACCGAGTTTAAATGTTAATTTCAAAAATTATGCAAATTTCTTTCTACTATGGTAGTTTGTTATAACAGCCTTCCTTTTCTACCATAGTAGTGATTTTATGACGAGTTTATAATGTTTTGTGGGTTAAGGTTTTTTACACTCCCAGACACCAGACCGGTTTTGAAGTAGAATTTGAGGGTAAGTATTTATTTAACTTTTTTAAATTTGACAACTATTTAATTTATATAGAAATTGTTTTAATTAATTAATATATAATTAATTTCTTAATTAAATTTTATAGACTTTGAGGGGAACAGATCCTATAGGAGGCTCACAGCCAGAGAGCTGTCTATGACGACGAGCGGACAGGTGGTTGTACTGCTAAATGAATTGGGCCAGCCGACCAAGAAAGGTGGTCAACTGTATAATATTTTTATTTATTTAATTAATTTATTGCTTATAATATTTTTAAATTAGTTGAATGAAAATATATTTTTATTTAAATTACTTAATTATTTGATTGTGATTTGTTATTGCTATAATTTATTTTTATTTATAATATTTTGAAATTAGTTAAATGAATATTTTTTATTTAAATTACTTAATTGTTTGATTATAATTTGTTATTTATTTCATTAATTTATTACTTATAATAATTTAAATCAGTTGAATGAAAATATATTTTTATTTAAATTACTTAATTGTTTGATTATGATTTGTTATTGATGTAATTTATTTTTTATTTAGAATATTTTTAAATTAGTTAAATAAATATATTTTTTATTTACATTTCTTAATTGTTTGATTATAATTTGTTATTTATTTAATTTATTTTTATTTATATTAGCGAAATGAATATAATTTTTTATTTTTTAATTATAGAGTAAATTTATACTAAGAGATGAATTGAGGGCGGATACGATCAAGAGACTTGGGGTGGCATGGAAGGTTGACCTGTGAGAGGAGAAGAAAGGTAACGAGATGAGGCCCCTGCAGGAGATACTGGCAAATATACCTAGTGGAGTCCCAGAGCAAGACTGGTCGAGTTATATTTATTTTAGGATGTCGACTGACCAGATGGTATAATAGTATTGCATTAATTATAATTTTTTTTTTTGTGTCCAATTTGACTAATTTAATTTAATTTTTTTACATTTTGTTTCAGGCTCTTTCCTAGAGAAATACTGGGAGTGTCAAGTGGCAGACAATACATCATAGGGCTGGATCCAGGAGCTTTGCTATCACCTATGATGAGATTGTAAGTACTTGAAAAGAATTTGTTAAATGTGTATATGTATTTAATTTGTAATTAATAATTTCTTTCATTTTATTTACAGAGGAAAAAGACGCGACAGAAGCCGGGATACACGCCCACCTATGGCGAGATGTGGCAGATTCTGTACAGGCCTTGAGACAGGCCTGCGTCAGATGAGGTTGAGTAGATGGCGGTAAGTAATTAATTAAATATTAATATCATATCACAGTATAAATATTATTTCATACTAATTAATATCTTTATATTAATTTTGATAGGCGCGGATGACTCAGGTCAATACCGAGTTGCGTAAGTCTCAGGGATCTGTCTTGAATCTGACCGCCTCACTTTTAGCGGGTCGTGGCTGAGCGTAGCACCTTGGTCAAGTTAACAGGCTCGGTCTTGGACCCACATTGACTAGGTTGGCCTGCTCAGGTTGCGCTGGCCCTTCATACACTACGGGGAGCTCTCAGGCAAGCGCAAGAGCGAAGTAGCCAGGTTCCTCATCCTCAGACGAGCTACGACAGGAGATCAAGCCAGGATGGAGGAGCATGATCGTCAGTTCTAGTTGCAGCTTGACCAGTTAAAGGTAGCTGCTATGGCCATGCGTGATGTGGTGATCACTATCGCTCTAAACATCTCGATTCCTGAGATCCCTGATGTACGCCTGCCACCAGTCCAGCCCCTACATGACCAGCAGCCAGTCTAGCCCAGCACGATCAGCAGCCAGTCTAGCCCCAGCATGATCAGCAGCCAGTCTAGCCCCAGCATGATCAGCAGGAGGATCCAGCGCCCGACGATCACGATGATGCTGCTTCTGCCCCTCACCCCTAATTTCCCCTGTTTTCCTTGTGTAGGATTTTATTTGGATTTAGATTTTATTATCTTATATTTTATGTGGATATTTATTTAAATTTTATGTTTATTTGTTTACTTTTATTATTTATTTCTATAATTTTATTTATATCAAGTATTAATTAATATATTGTTGCACTATATAAAACATGCTAAACATATATCCTTTTAACATTAAAATTATTTCTTGGAATATGTATTTTAGTATTTAACATATCATGGAATTTTTTTAATTTTATGCATACACATATTATTGACGCCTTTTAATACCTATTTATTATTTTATAATTTTTGTAAAATTTAATTTAATAAATATCAATTTATTCTAACTGATACTTTCTAGCGGTTATAAACTGCTACAAAACCTGGAAAATGTTAACAATTTCTAGCTGTTAATAACCACTAGAAAAGTCACTCGTTATAGTTAAATTCAAATTTTCCTCCTCCCTCAAACTTTATAGTGGTTGTAAACCGCTAAAACATAAATAACTGTTGGCAAAAAAATTTCTAGTAGTCAGAAACCGCTAGAAAATGGATAACCGTTGGCAAATTCAAATTTCTCTCATGGCTCCAAACTTCTAGCGATTATAAACCGCTAGAAAGTCTGTAACCACTAGAAAATCCTTTTGAATTCAAATTTCTAGCTGTTAAAACCGTTAAAAATTTCTAGCGGTTCAGAACTGCTACAAAAATTTGACTGTTATCTATCCGTTGGTAGCCTCCTTTATAAGCTGAAGAACTCCATCTAAATTTCATTTTAACCTCTCTTTGAGCTTCCCATGTCATATGTTCATGAAATTTGAGCAACATTAGTGATGGATAGGTCGTGGATCAACTTGCATCGGTCGACTCTGCAATACTTGGCTGGTCTAAACTATTTCTTGGATTTTACTTTCGTTAATGCCACCGTAAACGGTAAGATTCAGTGTCTATGTACTAAATGTAATTTCAAGAAGTGGCATCCCAGAGATATTGTTAGAGAACATTTGATCTTTAAGCCCTTCTTGCGAGAGTATGTATTTTGGCAACTACATGGGAACGACCAGATATAGTTGCTGAGTCAGTTCCAATAGTTTCACGGATGGGAGTTTAAGTGGAAGAAGCCGATGTCATGAACGATGCTGTGCGTGATGCTTTTGGCTTTCACAAAAGTGAGGATCCTAACGAAGATGAAGTAGAGGGGCCTTAACCGAAGTTTCTTAGAAATGAAACTGCTCGGGAATTTTTTGACCTCATGAGCGAAGCTGATAAGCCTCTTTATTCTAGGTGCACAAAGTATTCTAAGTTGTCATTCTTGGTGAGGTTGTATCATATCAAATGCTTGTGTGGTATGACTAATAAGGCGATGTCCATGCTATTGGAATTACTGGGAAATGCTTTCCCTCAAGCTGAATTCTCTCCATCTTTTTATGAAGCAAAGAAGATTATTAACAAGCTTGGCTTGAACTACAAGAAGATAGATGCATGCCCAAACGACTGTATGTTGTATTGGGGAGATGATGCAAACAAGAAGATTTGTAGGAAATGTAAGATGTCTCGCTATAAGTCGGTACGGAAGGGGAAAAAGCAAAAGAAAAAACCAGCCAAAATTCTCAGGTATAATTCATTAATCATTATAATGTGTTACTTGTTCCGTCTCTAGATATTTGATATTTGAAATTCTCAATACAATTGATTATAATATGTTACTTGTTCAGTCTTTAAATGTTCGATATATGAAATTTTTAATACATTATTTCCTTAGATACTTTCCTTTGAAACCGCGGTTGCAAAGAATGTATATGTCATCAAAAATGGCTCAGCACATAAGGTGGCATGTGATTAAGGAAAATCCAGATGGCAAGTTAAGGCACCCACGAGATTCGGAGGCATAGAAAACATTTGATGTGAAATTTCTAGACTTTGCTAGTGATCCTAGAAATATACGTCTTGTGTTGGCAACCAATGGTTTTAATCCCTTCGAAAATATGAGCACAAGTTACAATATCTGGCCAGTGGTGTTAATTCCATACAATCTACCACCTTGGATGTGCATGAAGCAGAGCTCCTTTTTGCTTTCCATGATCATTCCTAGCAAGAAAGCACCGAGAAATGATATAGACGTATACCTACAACCGTTGATACACAAATTAATCGACCTGTGGACGAATAGTGTTGAGACATATGACTCATATGACAAGCAACTATTCAATCTCCGTGCAGCCTTGATGTGGACAATAAGTGATTTTCCCAGTTTGAGAACTTTGTCGGACTGGAACGTGCATACTGGGTTGGCCTATCTTGAGTGCAATTTTGATGCCGTGCCATGTCGTCTTCCACACAGTCCCAAGTGGTACTTCATAGGACATCGACAGTTCCTCGATTCCAAGCACAGATTTAGATTGCAACGGATTCGCTTTGATGGGAAACAGGAGAAGAGAGATCCTCATGTTACTTTGTCTGATGTGGATATTTTGTGGTAGTTAGAAGATGTTAATGTCGAGTTTGGCAAGAATATAGATCCCGAATGACTAGGACGACGATCTCGTGGGACATCTAATGCGCAACCTATGCAATGGTGAAAGAGAAGCATATTTTTTACTCTTCCTTGTTGGGAATCTAATTTGATACAACACAGTTTGGATGTTATGCACATTAAAAAAATGTGTGCGATAATGTGTTATATACGTTGCTCAACGAAGCTAGAAAGTCCAAAGACCATCTCACAACTAGAAAAGATTTATGAGCCTGGGGAATTCGTGAAGAGGCTTGGCCTGATAAAAACGACAAGTTTCAACCAGCTAAATTCACCTTAATGAAGCATAACAAGGATATCTTCCTTTCAACGCTGAAGAACATAAAAGTACCTGATGGATATTCTAGCAACATCTTAAGGTGTATTGATTTGCAGACTCGAAAGGTTATTGGGTTACAAAGTCATGACTCCCATGTTCTTATGCAATAGTTACTTCCATTAGCCTTGAAAAACACACTTCCTTCTTATGTATCAGTGGTTTTGGTGGAATTGTGTTCATTTTTTAAGAAGTTGTGTGCGAAGATCTTGATAGCAGAAAAGCTTGATCAGCTACAAAATAAAATAATTCTTACACTTTGTCACTTGGAGATGATATTTCCTCCATCATTCTTCACTGTTATGGTTCACTTGACTATCCACCTTGTTCGAGAAGCAAAGGTTAATGGCCCAGTTCACTATCGATGGATGTACCCTATAGAGAGGTACTAGATTATCTTTTATCCTCGCCTCTTTAAATTTCACATTGTTATTTCATTTGCTCGCAATTATTAATGGAATTATATAAGCTCACTAACTTTTACACTTTATCCAGGCACACAGACATGTTTGGCTGCAGTAAGCATTATATAAGCTCACTAACTTTTACACTTTATATTTATTTCTCACTGACTCTTCTAACAAATTACACTTTACTGTAATGAGTTTAGAAGTTACCTCAGGCGGCAGCTACGGGGGTGTGCGCATTTTGCTGACATTGATAAAAGAGTCCATAGAGAGTTTCCTGGTTAGTTTACACGTCGAATACGTAATGACAACAGCTCATACAGAGATGAATTCAAAGCTCTTTCCCTTGGTTCGTTAGACCATGCACGAAGGTTTACCGCGTATAATGTCAACGGCTTCAAGTTCTGTACGGTTGGACGTGATCAAGGATTGCTCACACAAAACTCTGGAGTTTGTGGGACATTCGGGACGAGATGTTATTCTAGTAGCAGTGACGACGATATGCGCTTTGGAGGCATCACTTACTATGAAAAGCTAATTGACATCATTGAGTTAAGTTACTAGCTTTTCACCGTAACTCTGTTCAAGTGCTCCTGGGAAAATATGACAACTTTACGGAGCCTCGCTACTGACCACTTGGGCATCACCTCTGTTAATTTCTCTAGACTTATTCATATAGGGGAATCTGAAGATGATGAGCCATATATTTTTGTTTCCAAGGCACACCAAGTTTACTATGTCGAGGATGAGAAACATAAAAACTGGAATATAGTCATTCACCTCAAGCCACGAGATCTTTATGATATGAGTGATGGTGACATTATTTACGACAGCGAACCCTTCCAACCCCTGAATTTTGAAAACTTCTTTCTTCAAGGAAACGATAATTTGACAATTATCAGGTATATGTCTTTTCTTAAATTATTTAAATAATTAACTACTAATTATTAATTTTTTTAAATATATTATAATTCTAACATAATTTTTCTTAATATCTCCTTTCAGGCCAGATGATGATCAATAATAACAGTTTCAAAAACTTTTATCATTCAAAAAATTTGTCTTTCATAAATAAATATGTATAAATTAAAATTGGTTCAGTTTTTCAAAAAGTAAAAAATTACAATTTGTAGCAGTTATATAATTGCTACAAAATGTAAAACCGCTACAAATACTAGCGGTTATATTATACGCTAGAAAATGCAAAGCCGCTACAAAATGAATTAAAACTCTGCAAAAAAACTGCTACAAATATCTCACTGATCTCTATAAATACCATATCACCTCTTCATTCATTTACCCCATCTCTTTTCCTTCCTCTCCTTTTCTTCTTTATAATTCTCTCTTTTTTTCTTACTCTCTGATATGGTAGTTTTTTTTCTTCATTATATGGTAAGGTGATTTTCATTTTATAAGTCTTAATATCTTTTATTTGTCTTTATTTATAATTTACTAACATATTTATTTCTCTTTTTCGTTCAGATTTTTCTTCTTCACATTTGTCATGCCCTCCTCAACTGATTCAGGCACTTCTCAACATAACAGTTTAGGTTCAATATTATAAACTATCTCATCTTCAATTCAATTATTTTATTAAATTAAATTCACTTCATTTGACACAATCATGATTTAATTACTTATTATTTATTACAAAATTTAAATGTATAACATGTAATACATTGGTCAATATACATATTAACAAAAATTCTATAATATAATCTACTTAATGGTTTTTAAATTTATAATATTATATTTTTTAATAATCAAATATCTCAATTTATTTTTTTTGCCTGGAATAAACTTTCTAGTGGTTCCCAAATCGCTAGAAAATTGGAAAAAAAAAGAGTGAAAAATTTCGTAAAATTTAAATTTGCCACCATATTTCTAGCGGTTCTTAACCGCTAAAAATTATTGGCGCCAATTCCAAAATTTGGTTTCCCGGCAAAATTTAATTTCCTCCAAAATTTCTAGCGATTATTAACCGCTAGAAATTTTTGGCGTCATAATAAAACTTTTTGTTTCAGGGCAAAATGAAATTTTGCCCAGAACTTTTTAGTGGTTTGTAACTGCTACAAATTTCGTCTCATTGCCATTCAACTTCTTTTTTTTTTTAGTGGTTATTTTAACCGCTAGAAAGTTTCTGGCATTTTGACCATATTATGTAGTAGTTTTCATAACCACTAGAAATCTGATTTTTGCACTTGGTTTTCTAGCAGTTTGTCTAACCGCTACAAATGTTATTTATTGCGGTTAAAACCACTAGAAACGTCATATTTTAACCGCTACAAAATCCATGTTTTTTTGTAGTGAAGTAAGTGTGAATTAAATATCATTGATTTCTGATTGCTTTGATTGGACACACATACGAAAGATATTGCAAAGTGAAAGACAAACATTAAACAAGGACTCAAGTAACCTCTTCGCTATCCTTCTCTTAAAATCTTCTGCCCCATGTACCTGCGTCAAAGTTGTGGTAAAAATAAAAAGTCATTTAATAAGCTCCAATTACGACAATTTTATGGACTAAATTTAGATGTTCCTCAATTACTAGACATTTTATTCACTGATTCTACATGAAAAGCAACTTCGAAAAACTTAATTAGATGATCCTCAGCTATGACTAAAACCCAGAGAAAGAAAGAAATAAAGAAAGAAAATCATCCTATATATGATGTTTTAATTGAATAATAAACACCTAAACATTCTAGCAGATTCACAAGTCTATGAATATATATGTTAATAATGTACTTTACCTTCCGAGCATCATTACAGTAGCTTGAGGATTGGTCCCGGGTGCGCTAAAGAAGGTGAAGTATCAATAACTCTCAAAGAATCCACACCCATAACTTTATAATCTCGATCCACAACCTTATCAACAAGACAGCCTCCATGATAGTGATAGATTGTTAAGACTGTGTCTATACAATACTGTTCCAAAGAGAAAGCAGCACTTGGATGTTTTGGCCTCAAGTTCACTGGTAAGCTCAAGACCAAGTCAATTAGGGCTTGCACTGGCATATTCTTATATCGGAACTTTGAGAAAGCTTTGGAGTTTATCACATCAATGATGGTTTTCATGCCTTCAACACAGATCCTAAGGTCTTCGGGTTCCTTGAAGTAGTTGAATGTGACTAACGGATTGTCGTTTGGATCAATGGTATGCAGCTCAAGATGGCCTTTTGAGAGCGGTCCCGTGACTTTTTCCACTATGAACCCCCCTCTAAGATTTACACTCCCAAGGGGTCCAAAAGTTTTTATCCACATAGTCTCATTTGCTTGAGGGGAAAACATGGAGGGTTGGCCCGTCTTCAAATAAGAACCACTTAGGTTATCACTTCAAATTGATAAATTTTTTTCTTAGGAGACACTGTAAGTTTAAAGTTACAAGGATAATTGAACCTATGACCTCCCACTTATAAGAGAACTTTTATGTCACTAAACTATAAGGCCATTAGTTTCTTCAAACATAATTAAACTGTATGCAATTCAATTATACATTATATTGCATGTTATTAAATTTACTTCTTAAGCTATTTCAAAATATATGAATCCATTCAAAGATGTATGCATGGTCATGCTATGTTGATTTGTTAGGGTTTTGTATTCATGAAAATTTGTTTTGACTAAGACTTTTTCTGTTTGACTGCACAAGTATCTTTCTATTAGAATCTATTTGAGATATCATTAAGTACTAAATGTGACTTCCTCTTTTAATGAAAAGGTAAACATTAGTTTGTCATATTGTATAGAACTTAGATTTATTATTAAAGATAAGGTATGTGAACTAACTTGGTGAGTATTGCATAATACTAACCTTATTGGATAAAGTCTCAAGTATCCTTTGAAGTGCAAGAGCCCAAGTAACCCTCAAGCCCAATCCACTGCCACCTTCAATGTAGCTCCCAAACTTCGTGATGCCCACAATTTGGACAAAAGAGAGTTCTACAGGCAGAGGAGAAGGCACAACCAAAGCATTCATTGGGTTATCAGCCATGCCTTGCCCCACCATGGCCTGATCCAACACCACTCTAATACCATGGGCCTGAAGATGTTGGGCTGGCCCAATCCCACTCAGCATCAGTATTTGTGGGCTTCCAATCGCACCTGCTGACAATATTATCTCTCCCTTCCCTTTCAAGTATGCTTGGTGTGTGATTCCATCCTCGTCTTTAAATGTTACTCCATACGCTTGTTGCCTCCCACTTTTTGTGCCTGGAACTTCAACTTTTGTTTGTCATGTTAATGATAAAACTATCCTCAAATTGCTTTTTTCCCCCACTACTGGTGTGTGTTTAACTATATCAAAATACTGTTTAAATATCAGAGACTAAGATTACTTTTGAGTAAAATGTAAAATGGAAAGGGAGAGGGAGAGTGAGCGGACCATCATGGAAAGGGAATTTTATTTTTATTTTTTATTTTGGCTGAAAATGGAAAGGTCATTTTCAGACTAAATTTGTTTGATAATTATAGGCAGGAACAAATCATAATATTTTTTTTTTCCATTTAAGGTTGGATAGAAAACAAGCAAGAAATGAAAGAAATAAATTAAAGTGACTAAATCAGATGACCCAAGTTGAGTTTTCAAAATCATGAACGCTATCTTGATATAAACTGGAAGGCTAATATTTTTAAGAGAATTAGCAGTTAAACATATATAAAAAATAATGGTCGTTTTTAAAAATCTACGAATTAAAATATTTTAAATAAGAAAGGATAAAATTATCAAAATTCTTCATAATCTCGGGCAAAATTGACACTTTTTTATAAATAGAAGGGCTTTCAAGAAAACCTGACATATTAATTTTCCATCCCCATTTTTTGACACTAATTAAGCTCGTCAATCAATACCAACGGATATTGATTTTTAACTTTTCTTTTCAAAATTATCTCCACCTTTAAATAAAAAGAATGAATAGTTTGTATTTAATATTTTATAAAACTATGATTATAATATTTATAAAATTAAATTTTTCTACACTACTTTAGCCCCAACGAGTGATTGTTGTTCTATTTATAAAATATAAATTGTGCAAGTCAAATTTACAGTTCCAATTTATTTACTTATTTTTATAAGGGAAAATGATGAAAAAAGAAGCTGGCAATTAACTGCAATATTCCAATTCAGATACCTAAGAATTCAAAATCTCAAAGAAGGAAGTGGTATCTGATCTGGTATTTTGTAAATGTAATCAAATGATTAAAATGCCCTTATATCAAATTTGGGGAAAAAAAACTATTAAATTTGTCAGTTCCAATATATTTCTTGTATTTGTTATTCAACATTTCTCATTACCAGTTCTCAACTTATAAATAAATTTTTTTAAGGGTATTTTTGTCATTTAACTATATTTGTAAAATAATCAATTAGGCATTACTTCCTTCCTTTAAATTTTGAAGTCTTAGATACCTAAATTGAAATATTATAATTTTTGATTTCTTTTTATGTCATTTTTTTATAATTGTAGTTTTACAAAATATTAAATCTAAATTAAAACATGGAGAAGAGATTTTAAAAAGAAAAGTAAAGAGGAAAATGTCTAAATCCACATAATTATCTCGTAAGCCACGAAACATTGACACTTGAAAGTGTTCTGTTGCACGTACGTGTCACCATATCATATCAAAACAAGTTACTCTCTCTACTACTTATTATTCACATGTACCAATAAAAACAATTAAAAGTATTATATTTATGATAAAATTTAAGTAATTTTTAATATTACTCTTCTTAGCTACATTAAATTCTAACATTATATCAATTCCTGCTCTCCCACTATTCTTGTTAAATAATAACATATGTATAAAATATTTAATGCTAATTAAAAATATCAAATAATCTTATATATCGAACAAAAGATTCAACTAGAGGGAGTAGAACAAAACACAACTTGAAAAAGAACATACTCCTTCTGTTCTTAATATAACACTTAACTTAAAAGTTAATATTAGTTCTATATGTAAAACTTATTTCATGTGTTTATCATTTTTTTTCAAATTAACTCTATTTATATTCTCTCAATAATAATTAATGGGGGAATTAAGAAAAATAATTTGAATGTTTTAAAAAAAAAAATCATATTAACTAATTTAATTAGTTAATTAGGAGGAGTAATTGTGATCAGTTACCTGGACTGTCCCGAAACAAAATCTTTTGCACAGTGGCATGAAGGTAGACAGAAATGGCGTCGGGATCAGCATAAGTCAACAAATCAGCAGCAGTATGCCTACTGCCACTGTCATCAAATATAGAGCCTCCAACCTTAGTCCCAATCAAATGATCATAACTAAAACCATTGTAAGGCAACACGCCCACTTCCTTCAGCCCATCTCTCAGCGCCGACTGCCACTGCCTCACCGTCGGCTCAAACGCCACCACCTTCTCCACCCACTCATACGACTCCTCCACCAGCCCCTCATCCCAGCCGGCTTCCCTCACAAACCCGGGCTCCGCCCGCGAATAAAACCCAGCATTTATTACCGACCCGCCGCCTAGGGCCCGGGCTCTGGCATTGAGAACACCGTCGGTGGATATGAACTGCTGGGCGAAGGAAGATGGGGTGGTGTCTGTGAGGGAATTGAGGAAGTTTTTAAGGTTGACTTTGTCAGGTTGGGTGTAGGGTGAGCCTCCTCGTTCAAGAACAAGGACAGTGGCTCCTTCTGAGAGTGTTGCTGCCAAGGGACACCCACATGTTCCTCCGCCGATCACTATGTAGTCATATATTGATACTTCTGGTGCAGACTTTGCTTCTTTAATGAACGTCAAATATGGGGCTGTATAAATTACACAGTCAGAAAGAAAGAGATCCGATCAGTTTATTTTTTCCATAGCTCACACACCCATCGTATCTTTTATAGAGAATTCAAACTCACAATCTCATCCTAAAAGACTTTTATCACAAGTTCTTGGTGTCACGCTACTGTAAAAAAAAAAAAAAAACACTAAATGACCGGCGGAATAATTTCTGTCGGAAAAATTCACTGAAAACACACGGTGAATTCCATTGGTAAAATTACCAACCGAACTTCTGACGGAAATTATTGACAAAAATATTTTGTCAAAAATTTCGTCGATAATTTTATTTTCTGACAAAGTTAGTCACAAAATTTTTTTATTGGAAATCCATGGCAAACTCCGTCGAAAAATTAATGACAAAATTTTCAACAAGTTCAGATTATCTGAGTCCTCTAATAGCAGTAAAAGTTTAGAAATGAGAGTTATTATTAGACAATTGAGTTATTAATATTTGTGACTTTTGTTGACATTTGAAATTTAAAGTATCCAGGGCCTATGTTTAGACTATACTTTTGAATTATAACATGTCTAGTTTTCAATAAATTAATCATCTCGAAAACTTTCCATCAAAAAGCCATCAATGAATTATGATGAAATGTCCGTCGGATGTTACTCACAGAATTTCAAATTCTATCACAAATAAAATTAGCAATGAAAAAATTGGAGACAGAATATATTTCTGTTGGAAATTCCGTTGGTAGTACCTTTCTGCAGAAAGTGTGCTGGTAATTTTAATTTGCGGGACTAATTCCATTGCTAATCGGTTTTTTTCTTTTGTAGTATCAGTTGAATTACAAAACCTAACAAAAAGATGGGACAAGCTGAACTAGGATAAGGGGGTGGATATAAATATCAGCAAAGAAGTATAATCATACGTGCTGGAAGAACTACTTTTAATTCAACCGAATAATATTGAAATATGACTGAACATCGTATGATTATACAAGAAGAACAATCAATCCAATTTCATTGTATGAAGAGAAAGTTCAATTTCAATCTCATCTTAAAAGTTAGAAGTCAATGTGTGTGTGCATACAAAGTGTTTCAATCTTATCTTAAACCTGTAAGAGTTTGAAAAGATGACAATACATACATACATAAATATGTGTGTGTGTGCACGCGCGCGCTTTAAGGAAAGAGATTCAATCCAAATATAAATTAAAACTCAATCAACAAAGAAAGGGATGTATGGGAGAAAATGAAGAAGTACGAACTGAATAAAATTCATCACTCTCGCTGAAAATACATAGACAGACGTACCCTTTTCGGAGTAAGAGAAGGCATTAAAGAACAAGAGGCTTCCAGTAAGAAATGGCCAAATAAATTGCAGAAACCTCCAACCCATTTCAGCTTCGTTTTCTCTTCGGAAAGTGGAGCATTCACACACACAGATATATGTACCCCTTTTTCTTCACAGAAAGGAATCTCTTCGTGCTTCGAAATTAATGTTACACCAACCTTTGCAATGTTAGTTGCATATGAAAATGATTTCCAGTGTGGTCTTCATTATCTTTTTCTTTTCTTTTTTTTTTTCTTTTTTGGGCGTAGCGTCTTCATCTTATTCTATCGTCCAAATTGACTATCCACATTTATTTTATTTTACTTTTATATTCTTAATATTTTCGGGATTAATAAATACGGAATTTGAAAAAAATTTATAGCGTTTACTTTTTTGAAGGAAACTATTTAAATTGAATTTAAATAATTAATACAAATTCCATCATAAAAATAATTAAGCACGTGTGATTGAAACAGGACAGGGTATAGACTATAGTTAAGTTAAAAATAAAAAGCAATTGGTGAATGGTAAAATGTCGTGGTAAAGTGACAATGAAGAATAATAAATTTTGCTATTACGGAATTAGACTTATTTGACGTTTTATATTTGTCATCAATTGAACAAAAAAGCTTCAAGTATCCTAAGGTGATGGTTGAGCAATGACTTATTTAATAGTTATTTTTTCAATCATCGAATAAGCTACGTGTGAGTAAATATTTGAGTATGGCCAAAAACGCATCAAATTGTTTCTTTTATATTAAAAAATTATAAAAATTTATAGCAATTTGATGGTTTTCAGAAAACTACCATCAAAGAGTTGAGAGTTGACACCCATGAAATGGCGGGGAATTGAACTCGAACTCTGTAGTGGGTACAAAAAATTGTTTGCAGCTAAAAGAATTAATTGAATAATTTAATGGAGGAAGACGGAAAAGGAACATCAAAATAACTCCAACTCGGAAGGTGCTTTCAATTTTCAAAATCAGCCATAGTTTTCTGATTTTAGAATATATAATATTTAAATTGTTGAGAAATCGGAACTGAATGCATAAATCTTTCAAACTTTATATTGCATTATATTGATTACAATCGGAATTTCTGGATTATCTATCAAATTTATATTATAGGTGTTTAAAAACGGAGTTTTGGAAAGAAAAGCATATGTGTGTATCCATTTTTTTAGGTTAGTTGAAGTAACAGCTAGTCTAGAAAATAATTTTTTTCAAATTGATTGTGCAATCGGTCTAAAAAGCTAACTGACTTTCCAAGCCGCTCTTATGTCGCGTTTAGAAAGGTATTTCTTACCAATCTAAGCCAATTCTGCACTAGAGAGCAAGCAATGTACAAATGCAAAAGTTTTCCTTTTTGCGTATTTGATTCGCTATTTTGAGCAAATTGAGTCTTAATCATTTCATAAGCATTCTTTGAAGATTATTTGGGTTTAAATAGTGGTGGTTGCAAGTTATTATTCACAAATCTTTAAACGAAATCTCTCTCCATTTTGCATTTCATGAACATGGGTTTGTTACTTTCCTACTGGCAGATTCTTTTACATCATAGTACTATTAAGTTAATTCATTTCCTATTCTACTATGATAGTTTGTTATTGTTAGGACATGTATTGTTGGGCTCCAATCCTTTCTACCATATAGTACACAACGGTTGGCTGTATTATGATATATTACGTTGGGTGGTTAATATAAAAGCTGATTGATTAATTTGAAAAGATTAAAAAAATTAAATAAATTACTTTAAATATTTATATTTATCATTTTTTAAATTAATTTACCTGACTTAATTATAAACCAATATATAATAATTGATACGTATAAGTATTTTTAAAAAATCATGTAATATACACTATACTTAAGTTATTATTAAATTTTTTCAAACTAGTCAAATAGTTCATATATTAAAAATAAGATGTAATATTTCTGAAAAGTAAGGTGGCCCATTGTGTCTAGGTGTCGGTGAGCTGTAAAGGGTTGGACCATCAATACATGAACACATGAAGACGATTCGCTTGCTGGGAATGGTTGTAGCAATCTCCGATATTAATCCATTCTGAGGATTATCTTGTCTTCTGAAAATTGAGGAACAGTTCAAAATGTAAAATAAATTTATGCATTTATGTTTATTAAAAAATTAGTTAAAATCAGTTTAAAATATGTAAGACATTTTTTTTGTCCAAATATGTTATTATTAATAAAGAGAATAAATAAAAGATGCAATAAATAAATTAAAGAAAAAAGAGAATATACGTGAATAACATTAGAAAAAATATCATTTATTTTCACTAACTTATGTGTGAGTGGGGCTCTCTAAAATTTACAAATATCATTTATTTCTTATTATATTTCAAGCATTATTTAATACGGCGGTTAGACCATTTTTCCCATGAGTTTATAAAAGGTACTCATTTTATAAGAATATTGTAATATGTCCTAAATTTATATCGGGAAAAAAACCTCAATGTCTTTTTATTTGCCACAAACCTCTATGTTGATACGCTAGTTAAAATTAACGTAGTACTCCTCCAGTCCTTAATATAGGACATGATTGTTAAGTTAATTTTAATCCTAAATATAAAACCTATTTCTTATATTTACCAATTTTTCCTAAATTAAGGATATTAAAAAAATAATTATGGTGTTTTAGGAAAAACATGTCATATTTCTTATAATTAACTAACTTACCTAACTTTTTTAATCTAATCAAATTAGTTATATAGATCTTATATTAAGAATCGAAAGAGTATATATTATTTTTTTCCTGTAGTGGTGAAGTGGACAAGGAAGTAAGTGGAGACAATGCAATTTCAATAACTATTTTTTCTACTCTAAATTTTTATTTTGTATTGACTGTAGATGAATTTTTCAAAATTCTATCTCAACCAACTATTAGTGTGTGGTTCTCTGGCCCAAAAAAAAAACTAATGTGTAGGTCTTGTACATTATATTTTGAGTCCAATATATATATATAAGTTGCATTACCTTTGGGTCTTGTATATAAATTAGACGCGTGCTTTTGTTATTTTTTTTAGGGTTAATATCGTTGCTGAACCTTACAGCTTAATTTAATTTTGGTTTTGGTTTCTGTAGTTTTATAAGGACTTAATCTTAGTTTAAATATAAGAAGAATCAAAACCAAAACTTAATAAAAATACATGGGCCATTCGTTAAACTCAAATCTAAAAAAACTACGAAACTGTAGGGATCAAGACTAAAATTATCACATTACAATAACTGACAATAATATTAATCCTTTTTTACATAGATTATATATATAGATATTTTTGTAATATTCGAAAAGAAAGTGATACAGATTAAAGAGTAGCAAACACTACAACAACAAAAAACTTTCAGCGGCGATATTAAGATTTGTTGCTAAAAATCTTAACCACAAATATTACCATTGAAAGTATACTTTTAGTAGCGACTTTTAGAGTCACCACTGGATATTAATTTTCAAAGTAAGACTTTTAACAGTGACTAATTATGTTGCTGCTGAATGAAGCTTTCAATGGCGAGTCAACATGTCGCCACTGAGGGCACCTTTCAACAACAACATTGAATATCACCTCAGAAAGTCTATTTTTATTTTTTTTTTTATTTTAATTTTTTTGAAAAAGCTATCATATTTAGACAATAATTTTGTTCATTAATATAATTTGTTCTGACAAAATAAAGTATTTTCACATGTTGTTGTGTTAGAGAGAGAGAAAGATAATATGGTGTGTGTAAGAGTAAGAGAGAGGGAAGAAGGAAGTAATGAGTGTGTGTATAAAAGTAAGATATTATAATTAAGTATGTGCGAGAGTTAAATAATTACGATAAAATTTATAATTAAATTTTATTTTTTTATATACTATTTTCCTATCTTATAATTATAAATATAAATATTAAAATAAATAATATAATAGCTTAAATAATTAGAAATTAAAAAAAACATAACACAAATAATTTTGTATGAATTATATTTTTTATACAAAATTGATATTATAAATAAATATTTTAATCAAATAAGAAAATCAAATATAAATATTTAACAATATTATTATTATTTAATAATATTTAATATAATAGCCTTTAACAGTGACTTTTTATTGCCGCCGAAAGTCTATTTCAATATCTTATTACCATTATATAATTTGATTTTACAATAATTATCACTAAATCATTTCGACTCAATGACAAGAAGAAAGAACACAAAAGGAGGAGGCCAGGATTTTGAATCACGAAAAAACTATATTTAAGGTGATAATATCTAGTTAGTAACGTGATATATGAGGAGGGGACACATGGCATAAGCAAGGTGGTGAGTGACATGGCGGTGATGTTGCAACGGTCGGCGATGATGTGGTAGCAGGCAAGCAGCCAACGTTGGTCCTATTTTTCTCCAGTGACACTTTTAGTAGTGATAAAAAGGTGTTCAAAGTGCCGAATGGTATTTTAACGGGTGATTGAGCTCAAATTGTTTATACTATTTGATGACATTTTCTATGTTTTTGTCACACTTTTTGGCTCATTTTAATGATATTTGTGCTTAATTGAGATTGAGAGTCTTTGTTCTAAGTTAGTGTTATTTGAGGGTAAAATTGTCATATTTATTCATTAATTGCATTCAATTAATTACTGGGATAATCGATACCTCAAACCATTTCTTTTTATTTCAGGACACTCAAGAAGAAGAGCCAAGAGTGAAGATCAAGGAAGTCCAACACACAAGACGCAATGACGCCTCTGCCAAGGTTCGCCGCGGCCAACTTCTATCTTCGCTGCGGCGAAGACACCACATCAACAAAAGTCCTCTCACCCAAGGTTTGTTGCGGTGAACCCCTCGAATTAGCAACCCAGACCCGAACCATTTTCAGAAATTTTACCTACCCACTCTTATAAACCGACCCAATACATCCCATTACTAGTTTAGAAACCCTATTTTCGTGTAAGTGACATCATTCATTCATACCACAGCCCCCATCTCCGTTCTCTCTCATCTAACCCTAATTTCTTCCATTTTCACTGTCAAACCTCCACCATGGGAAGCTCAGATGCATTCCTAGTTGAGATGCTTCAGACTTTTATGAGTGGCTAAGTGTTTTCTTTCCTCTTGAAGGTGTAGCAATGGCTGGAGTTCAATGAGCTAAGAAGGAGAGTAGTTTAATCCTAGTTCAGCTATGAATTTATGAGTTTCTAGGTTTAGGATTTGTATTTTGTAGTTAAACTATTTGATTATAGTTGTAATCAGCTTTGGATTTTCATTTGTGTAGTGGATTGGTTTCTGTAGAACCTTAAGCTTAAATATATGAAGTTTCATATATGTCAGTTGTAATCTTTTGATTCTCTCTACTCTAACATGGTTGTGTTTTGATATTGAGTGATTTTGATTGCATTTGACCTGTTGCATTAATCAGTCTTTCTACACACACTAAGAGCACTTAACAGAATCTTAAGGAATGGAGTTCATTTATTAAGATTATGGACTTAAAGAGTACTTTAAGGCTTATCATTTTGAAACTTAGTGATTTCTACTCCTATATCAATTTATTTTGAACTATGATAGCCTGATCACACTTTCAAGAGGAATTTCATCATTATTTGGTTATTGTCTACCTGCATTCATCACTTATTTTTCTAAAATCCAAAAATATTTTGTTTACCATTCATTCAATTTACTTAATGATTTCGAAAAACCAAAACCCCTTGTTTATATTCAAGTTTGCATTGCATGACATTTAAGCTAACTTAGGTCCATTACGCTAAGGCTCTGTTTAAGTGAGACGACCTGAGGTTGCATCCTATAATGCAATCCTTGTATAAAAGTTTTGATTTAACCTCCAAAGTCTGGAACAGGTTTTGAAAATCAACGGGGACTTTTATTGCCGCTGAAACTATACTTTCAGTGATGACTCATTTTGTCATCACTGAAAATCTATTTTTTTGTAGTGAAAGTACATGTAAGAATATACAAAAGATAGTTTACTTGTCTTTTCTCCTACCCAATTCTCATGTATTGATCTCTACTTCCTCCTGTAAACTCTACAAAAACTTTACAGTAAGAAACTTGAGACTCTAGAGAATTTGGCCTCTCTTATTATACTACTATTTGATTTCTTCAAACGTCAGCAAAATTGAAATTGAAGTAATAGTTAAATTAAAGAGGAAAAGTAAAGAGATCAAAGACGAGATCCACAAGACACAGAATCCAAAACATAATGCCATGTTTGTGTGTGTCTCCCTCCCCCTCTTTCTCTGTGTGTGTATGTATGTATGAGTTTTAAGTTGCCATCTTTTATCCTAGAAAGCACAATTGCTGGAAAAACTTAAATATGAATGCTTCCTACCTGACAGAAATTAGTCTTAAATTCAAAATGACTTCAGGATAATCTGAGTTATACCCAAAAAAAAAAGTTGCCATCTTTTTATTCAAATAATAAATATATGAATGTCCAAAATATATCATGTACTGCACACAGTCACATAACTAACTACATGCATGGAAGTATGAACTTGAAGCTGTTTATACCCAATAAAAATATATGCGTAATTTATCTTACAAAAGTGAATCCACTCACATCAAACATCATACTACTTCCCCGGGAGGCTTCAATATCATCCTGTGTTGAAAGGCTGTAAAAGGAATAGGAACAGATAGATAAACATAATTATGGGATTTATGATCATGAGACGTGCAAACCTTCATGTAATTAAACTGCATATATATATATATATAGATGCATATGCACCGCGAACAATATATATGAGAAGAATTAACATCGTTGATCCTCTATTGGATTAAAAATTGAGCTTTAACAGTATACGTTGTATGTAAAATTCGGTTGCATTATTATTACCTTGCAAAAGTACATGTTGCTTGAATTCCAAAGGGGCACGAATTGAGTTTGAATCCCACCTTATCAAAAAAAATACCCCTGCAAAGAGACATCCTGATTGCAAAGCCTCGATAATGTGATTTTGCATGGTGATTGTGCTTAACTTTTTTCCCTTCTGGATTAATCCCAACGTTAATGTAACTAGCCATGTTTATAGCTAGATTCTTAATGTGATTTTGCATGGTGATTGTGCTTATGATAATATTTTTACTAATGTATGTTAGTATATATAACCAGTAACTAATCGTAATAAAATACCATGACCACACAATTATTGTGTGTGTGTGTCTAACAACGCTTTCAAGCTAAGCTACTCGTTGGCAGTCAATTGTTTAAGGTGTTTGTATATATAACTTAAACGTACATACTTGGTCACTGATATTATTTACTCATTTGGAGAAGCTAAGGATCCATTTTGAACATCATGATATGTGGTTATTAACGTACATCAGTGTGTCAGAATGTATTCTTTCGACGAGCTTTAAAATCTATTGAAATCCTTAGGGTAATTTTGTGTGAAAGTTGCTGCTGATGAACTTGTCTGCAATTGTAATTTGATGTTGTCAATAATGAATGGAAACTCAGATTTCTCAGGGGAAATCCTATGTAATACTCCTCCGGCACTTAATGCATAACCTAATTATTAAGTCAATCTTAGTTCTAAATGTAAAATTTATCTCTCATATTTATCAATTTCTTTCTAAATTACCTCTACTAATATTCTCTCAATCATAATCAAGAAGAAGAGGGAGGAAGGATAATAAGAAGGATGATTATGGTATTTTAGAAAAAAAATATTATATTTCTTATAATTAACTAACTTATCTAACATCTTTAGTCTAATCAAATTAGTTAAATAAGTCTTATATTAAGGACTAAAAAAGTAGTTTAGAAGGACTAAAGAAGAATATAATTTCTCATAAAGTTTGATAATACGGTTCTGTAGGCCAAAAAAAAAAGGGTAAAAATTCTAATTCTTCATAACATTGTGAATTAATCTCTGAATTTTCGCGAGGTGTCACTACTACATAAAAGTTAAATAGTAGCATTTAAAATTTCAAATAGCTAGCATTTTTCAAGTGCTACGTATACTAGTACTACCTAATAATTAGGTAGCGCTTCAGAAGCGCAACAAAAAAAATACTTCTTTCTTTTTTAATTTAAAAAAAAAAAAAGGACACGGTGGTAGCACTTGGAATTATAAGCGCCACCACTTGTTATAACCTTAGGTAGCACCTACGTCACGAAAGTGTTACTTAAGGCTCTAGTAGTGTGTATACATTTAACATTCAATAACGCCTTAAATAGGATTTTCATCGAAGACATCTGCACTCAGCAAAAAAATTTCTAACATAAAATAAGATTATATTTGAAATTAAGTGTAAAATAATAAATTTTTTATTATAAATAAATAAAATTGTTAAGGGGGAAAAAAAGGTCCACCCTCCGCATGCTGCAAGTTAGGCTCACTTCCAAATGGGCCGGTGTTTCGATCGATAAATAGGACCCACACGATCAATGCATGTTACCTGTTGGGCCCAAAAAATATATTCCCATCTCTATTTTCTTGCGGAGTTGCATTGGTTTCTTGCCTTTCACTTATGCTTCTGGTGTTTAGTTGGATCTTTCGGTTCCCTTCATCATCTCAACTGAAAAAGTCTTATTCTATTATTAAATTATTCATGGAAGGCCTACAAACTTTCTAATGGATACAGGGACAGTTTTGGCATTACACTTCTTTGTATTTTCAATAATTTTGTGACTTTCAGTATACTTTTCTTTCCGAGTCATGCTATTGCCTCCTTTAATTGGGATGATTTCAAGGGGGAAAAAATCAAACTGAACCGGCTGATTTAATTGAAAAACTAGTGAATCGACCAGTAATTTGGTTTGGTTTGGTTTAGGTTTTGAACCGACCAGGAGTTAAACCGGTATTGAATAAGTCAAATCCGGGTGAATGGTGATAAATTGGTTTTGATACTTATGTTGTTATCAGTCATATATTTTCCCATTCAGCTTCTAATATCTCAGTCACTATATATTTGAATGAATTTTAATAATGATTTTAGTATCAATGATTATTAATTTTAGTTATTAATGAATTTTAAGGATTAAAATTCTCAGTGTTATTATACTTTATTATTGTTACAATCAAACTATTGTTATATTTTCCTGTATCTTAATTGTTAGTAGTGATTATTAATATTGTTGTATTTTGTTATTTTCATCTGAATTATATTATTTTAATATGACATGTTTAACTCCGAGTTGACCCCTATTTAATCAACTCATTCATAAACTACTATTGCAACCAGTTTAGTATTCGGTTCGGTTTTTTATTTCTTGGTTGATTTAACAATAAAGTGTTAACCTTACAGTTTGTCCTCACATCAGAGCATGTTATATATGGCTCTCTATTATAAGGCATCTCCAATCACTTCACTAAAATGAAGAAGTCATGATTAAGTTATTGAATTTATTAGAAAATAAAAATTATGTTGAAAATTTTCGACAAAAAAAAGTCTCACAATCGCATCTTATCTTTAAAAATTATCTTGCAAAAATATAAAAAAAATAAAATAATATTTTTTAAAATATAAATAATAATGATTTCACAATTCATTCTGTTTTCATATAAGTTATTTTCCAAAAATCTAAAATTAAGATAAAAATTAACAAAGTTAAATTTGCTATCTTGAACAAACATATGTCTAAAATTTTTTTATTCCAATCTAAAAAGGAAAAAAAAAACGAATGAATGAACAAGGGAAAGAAGCGCGATTGCAAAGAAAAATGAAAATAATAGTTATTTAATCTTTACAAGTTACATTATTTTTTAAGGGAAAATCCTAACTAAATTCGGTGGAAATATATACTGTCTGCAGGTTACACTATCTGCCAAAAGAATAGTTTAGCTCAAACATTGGTTTTGATTTGAGTAAATTTACACACTTAACCACAGGCATGGATAGACACATAAAGTAACACCTCACAAATAGGTTATAGTAAGGACTTAAAGCATAATCTCGACTTTTTATTCGTAAATATTTTAGATAGTAATTTTTATCCTTTGTAACCAGTATATGCACTTCTAAACTGTTGGACGGTTTTAACCCTGTCAGCAATAGCATGTTGTTCTGACTCCTAGGCACTTTGCCCTGCTTGTTATACCTTTGTATAACTTCTTAGATAAAAGCAAAATTACTGTCACAACTAAAAAGGCCCAAAATGAACACATTTGACACTCTAACCACTGAATCAGTTGATGCTTTCCTGGATCAATGGTAAGTAAATACAGGAGTATGTTTTTTGTCCCTAAATTATGTCAGTAAACAATCTCATTATTACTCCTCAACAAATCATACACAAGCTACAATTCACACATGGGCAGTTAATTAAATTTTTTGAAGCCATCTTCTCTATGTTGTATCTATTAAATCGGAAAAATGTATCATTGTCAACTCTATTCTGAATAGGGACACCTTTGATTTCTCTAATTTGCACTTACATAAAACTGTTAAGAATCAAATGACAAACTACTTCTATTAATACGAAAATAGGACCAGAATATATTAAAATATGATCAAATGGATAATTGTACATATTGTATTTTGTGCTTTGCTAAGCATATAATCATCCATGTATGTCTTTCTATCATCATAAATGATGAGCCATATTAACATTATTTAGGGAAATATGAGGAGCTATGAATTCTTTCAAACCTGGTTAGCAAGGGAACCTTGGAGTAGCAAAGAACTTTATATCAGGGCATAAATTATATCGACCTTGTTTGTAGGGGCCACAATGTGCGCAACTGATTCCAGGCTCAATTGCCGCACGATCACCGGGCATAAGATTCTTAACCTCACTACCAACTTCTTCTATGATCCCTGCACACTCATGGCTAATCACCATTGGTTCTTTCACTACAATATCTGCTATTATCATTGTCTAAAAATAAATAAAATCAAAACTTGTTAATGGAAAGAACCTGGATATATGAAGGGGATAATTTATAGAATAATTATTTCTTGTATACTTTTATGTGACATGATTCAGATGCAGCAGAAAAATGTTTACCTTAAGGTAGCGAACATTACTGGCACAGATGCCAACAGCTTTCATTCGAATTCTGACATCATGGGGACCTTCCGACATGCAAAAAGAAGTAAGTTAATGAAATTTCACTGACAAGTAAAGATCGGCTATATTATTAATCTCAAAAGAAAATAAAGACTTGCTCAAGTGAGGGAGAATAGATATCCAGAGTAGGAAGCTTGAAGGTTGAATCTTGAGGGTGTTTATGCCAACAAGCCAAGCGCCCTATTTTCTTCTCCTCCATGAGTTTCACCACCCTTACCCATTTGCTTTCTGCAGCTCTCTCTTCCCCTCTCAAAGCTAAATGAAACATAGAAGCAGTGAGGCCTATGGGCTTCTAGCTGATCACCATAGGACATCAATTCATGATATTTATATGCTAGTCTCTTTCTATATACAAGTCTCTTCAATTCATTGCATGTTATCAACAATGATCATGAGTTATGTTTGTGAATCAGCCAATCTCATCTGTATACGTCGATCTGATGTGTCTCTTCATATTCTTATCTTCATACTTATATCGGATTCAAATTCAGGTGCATCCTTGCATGGAGCTAAACTAATCAGAAAGTGAGCTATTTCAAACTATATCAGACTCATTGTACCTCTATGGAATGCTTAAATGTCGATAAGGATGGAAATGCTACTTACTGATACGACCTTCAATAGGATGTATCTGGAAGTACTTAACAATTTAGTCGATACTCTGATTTCGTAGGTACTTTGTATTAGTCAAAATGCTCTATTATCATTTGCCCTTTTCAGATGCCTTGTCTTGAGTAAGTACCAACTTTTTCTTAAATAAAAAAACAAATGAAAGATTATGCACATTTAATTCAATGGTTATCTTCTGGTGTCTATCAAAAGAGATTACACTTTTAACATACCATTTAATGTCTTATCACTATGGCACAAACAAATATTATCAGGTGTTCAATTGTTGGTGGTTCTTAAAACCACCATCAACAAAAATTAGGGCTGAGAAAATAGTTCGAGATTACAAAATAAATGGTCTACTATTCTTTGTACCCAAAAAAAAGGTCTACTATTCTTTGATTAGTTTAATTTTTATAGTAAACAATGACCAACAAAGTTTTTTTTTCCTTTGGCTATAATGTATTAATCTCAAATTTTATTAATTCATTAAAATATTTTTTGTCATTTATGATAATAATATTATATAATAATTTTTAGATATATTTTCAAAGAAGGTGTAGTAAACATCTTTGGAAATCAAATCAACCGGATGCAATGCCTCATAATTAAGCAACCAAAAACTACACTGGATACTAAATCAGTTGAGGTAGTAATTCAAGATTAGTGGGTCAATATTGAAAATAATATAATTTAATTAAAATGAGCAAAAATATTCATAGTTTAATTATAAAAAATAATACTCCTATGGTTCTAAATATAAGACCCATTTTGTAGTATATTACTTATTTTATAGTATAAAATACACTACAAAATGAGTTTTATATTTAGAACCGGAAGAGTATTTATTTTTTCTAATGCTACTCATATTACAAAATATTTGTTAGGATATTGAAAAATATTTATCTATATAAAAAAATTTCTTTTTTTATTTCTATTTTTTTCCTTCCCCCCATGAAATATTCCTTTTTTAAATTAATTTATCTCTTTCTTTTCTCTTCTACATGAGTATTGCACATTTTCTTTTTCATGACACACATCATGAGGTTAGCTTTTTCTTCCTCTCTCCTCCTTGAACAATGAACATAGCAGATTCAAAATTGCTTCTTGAAACACATGTCTCCTCTTCTTTAGTGAAATTGGTTTCTTCCTCTCTCATAGTCTAATTTCTCTTTCTTTTTCAAAGAGAGGTGAAAACCAATAACCATTTTTTCTCTCTGCACATCCATTCTACTCTGTTACTTATCTTCCTCCTTGCTTTCGACTCTTTCATGAGCATATCGGCTTCGAAGCAGCGCATAACAAACTTCCCAACGGGTCTTCCTTTTCATGATTTTCTCTGCTTCTGCCACTTGTCTCAATAGTATCCATGACTTCTCCAACAAAAAGTGAGAAGGTCACACTGAAAAAGAACTAAATGGGAAAAAAAGACAAAAAAAAAGAACCCATGACCCACCCAACACAACCGTTTTTTCTGTTTTCATCTGTTTTTTTTTTTGTTGGCGTTTGTTCTACGTTGATTGGGAACCGGTGAGCGAAACCTTGGTCCATCCCCCCGGCATTGCTCATAATTAATAATAGGTGCCCATTCGGTTTTGAGGGTAAATTTGATGTTTTTACCCATATGTCTATTTGATATGTATTCTTGAGTTCAAAACACAAGGATTCAATAAATGCATGTGGCTCTTTTATACTAATTATCTAATTTTTAATATAAAAGCTGATTAATTAATTTGAGTAAATTAAGGATGTTAGTAAAATTAGTTAATATGATATTTTTTTCCTAAAATACTATAAGTATCTTTTTTATTTCCTCCCTCCTCTACTTGATCATTGATATCAGTGGAGTTAATTTAAAAAAAAAATTGATAAATATGTAAAATAAATCTTACATATAAGAAAAATGTCAACTCTTCAATTAGGTCTTATAATAAGCAATGGAGAAGTACTTGAATCGTCTGACCACTATGGAACGACTGATTGTTAATAAAGGTACGGTAATGCAACATGCATTTTTGCAAAAAGAAGAAGACGAGGGCTTGGTATGTAATTGTGATAGCTGTGTGTCACCCTTCTATATATTTGCGATATGGGCGCGTGTAAAGAAGGAAGAAGGCATTTTTAACATCATAACCTTGTAATTTACTTAGAAGTAGTGGATTAAATATCACTAATTTCTGATTACTTAGAATGGACACGCAGACGAAAGATACTGCAAAGCGAAGGACAAAACATTAAACAAGGACTCAAGGACCCTCTTCACTATCTTTCTCTTAAAATCTTCTGCCCCATATACCTGCGTCAAAGTTGTCGTTAAAAAAAAAGTCATTTAATAAGCTCCAATTACAACAATATTATGAACTAAATTTAGATGTTCCTTAATTACTAACCATTTTATTCACTGATTCTAGATGAAAAGTAACTTCGAAAAAACAAAGAAAAAGAAAAAAATAAAGAAAGAAAATCATCCTATATATGATGTTTTAATTGAATAATAAAAACCTAAACATTCTACCAGATTCACAAGTCTATGAATATATATGTTAATAATGTACTATACCTTCCAAGCATCATTACAGTAGCTTGAGGATTGGTCCCAGGTGAGCTAAAGAAGGTAGAAGTATCAATAACTCTCAAAGAATCCACATCCATAACTTTATAATCTCGATCCACAACCTTATCAACATGGCAGCCTCCATGATAGTGATAGATTGTTAAGACAGTGTCTATACAATATTGTTCCAAAGAGAAAGCAGCACTTGGATGTTTTGGCCTCAAGTTCACTGGTAAGCTCAAGACCAAGTCAATTAAGGCTCGCACTGGCACATTCTTATATCGGAACTTTGAGAAAGCTTTGGAGTTTATCACATCAATGATGGTTTTCATGCCTTCAACACAGATCCTAAGGTCTTCAGGTTCCTTGAAGTAGTTGAATGTGACTAATGGATTGTCGTTTGGATCAGTGGTATGCAGCTCAAGATGGCCTTTTGAGAGAGGTCCCATGACTTTTTCCACTATGATTCCCCCTTTAAGATTTACACTCCCAAGGGATCCAAAAGTTTTTGTCCATATAGTCTCATTTGCTTGAGGGGAAAACATGGAGGGTTGGCCCGTCTTCAAATAAGAACCACTTAAGTTATCACTTCAAATTGATAAATTTTTTTCTTAGGAGACACTGTAAGTTTAAAATTATAAGGACAATCGAACCTATGACCTCCCACTTATAAGAGACCTTTTATGTCACTAAACTATAAGACTATTTGTTTCTTCAAACATAATTAAACTGTATGCAATTCAATTATACATTATATTGCATGTTATTAAATTTACTTCTTAAGCTATTTCAAAAGATATGAATCCATTCAAAGATGTATGCATGGTCATGCTATGCTGATTTGTTAGGGTTTTGTATTCATGAAAATTTGTTTTGACTAAGACTTTTTCTGTTTGACTGCACAAGTATCTTTCTATTGGAATCTATTTGAGATATTGCTAAGTACTAAATGTGACCTCCTCTTTTAATGAAAATATAAGCATTAGTTTGTCATATCATATAGAACTTAGACTTATTTTTTGCTAAAGCATAAGTATCTTCCTATTGGAGGCAATCCAAAACTTAGACTTATTATTAAAGGTAAGGTATGTGAACTAACTTAGTGAGTATTGCATAATACTAACCTTATTGGACAAAGTCTCAAGTATCCTTTGAAGGGCATGAACCCAAGGAATCCCCAAACCCAATCCACTGCCACCTTCAATATAGCTCCCAAACTTGGTGATGCCCACCATTTGGACAAGAGAGAGTTCAACAGGTAGAGGAGAAGGCACAACCAAAGCATTCATTGGGTTATCAGCCATGCCTTGCCCCACCATGGCCTGATCCAACACCACTTTGATACCATGGGCCTGAAGATGTTGGGCCGGCCCAATCCCACTCAGCATCAGTATTTGTGGGCTTCCAATTGCACCTGCTGACAATATTATCTCACCTTTTCCTTTCAAGTATGCTTGGTGTGTGACTCCATTCTCGTCTTTAAATGTTACTCCATAGGCTTCTTGCCTCCCACTTTTTGTGCCTGGAACTTCAACTATTTGTTGTCATGTTAATGATAAAACTATCCTCAAGTGACCTTTTTTTTCCCCCCCTATTGGTGTTTGTTTAAGGATATCAGAATGTTGTTTAAATATCAGATGCTAAGGTTACTTTTGAGGAAAATGTAAAATGGACAAGGAGAGGGAGAGTGAGTGGACCATCATGGAAAGGTCATTTTTATTTTTATTTTGGCTGAAAATGAAAAGGTCATTTTCAGACTAAATGTGTTTGATAATTATAGGCAGGAACAAATCATAGTTTTTTTTTCCATTTAAGGTTGGATGGAAAACAAGCAAGAAATGAAAGAAATAAATTAAAGTGACTAAATCGGATGACCCAAGTTGAGTTTTCAAATCATGAACACTATCTTGATATAAACTGGAAAGCTAATATTTTTAAGAGAATTGGCAATTAAACATATACATAAAATAATGGTTTTTTTTAAAATATACAAATTAAAATATTTTAAATAAGAAAGGTATAATCAAAATTCTTCATAATCTCGGGCAAAATTGACACAATTTTTTATTTTGGGGCAGAGAACACCTCTTATTCACTCAAATAAACATGCTATAAAAACCTTGGGGATATAAATAGAAGGGCTTTAAAAAAAATGGTACAAGTGCCCATAAATTGTCCCTCACATATTACTTCTCCATTTCCATTTTTTTCACATTAATTAAGCTCGTCAATCCATACCAACGGATATAGATTTTTAACTTTCCTTTTCAAAATTATCTCCACCTTTAAATAAAAAGAATGAATAGTTTGTATTTAATATTTTATAAAACTATGATTATAATATTTATAAAATTAAATTTTGCTATACTACAATTTAACCACACCGAGTGATTGTTGTTCTACATTACAAATATAAATTGTGTAAGTCAAATTTACAGTTTCAATTTATTTACTTATTTTTATAAGAAAAATGACATAAAAAGAAGTTCACAACTGCATTAATTTGAATTCAGTGCCTAAGAGCTCAAAATTGCAGAGGAGGAAATGCGGCCTGATCTAATATTTTGTAAATGTAATCAAATGATTAAAAGTATCATATTTGAAAAAATAGCTGTTAAATTTGTTATTTTTAATAGAGTTTTTGTCGTTTAACATTTTTCATTACTAGTTCATAACTTGTATACTAGTATTTTTATCATTTAACTACATTTGCAAAATAACGAATCAGGCATCACTTTTTTCCCTGAAGTCTTAGATGTTTGGATTGAAATATTGTAATTTTTAACTTCTTTTTATATATATTTTTATAAGTATAGTTTTACAAAATATTAAATCTAAACTAAAACATGGAGATGAGATTTTTAAAAAAAAGTAAAGAGGAAAATGTCTAAATCCGCATAATCATCTCGCAAGCCACGAAACATTGACACTTAAAACTGTTCTGATTCATGCAACATATACGTGTCACCATATCATATCAAAACAGGTGACTCTCTCTACTACTTATTTTTCACATGTACTAATAAAAACAATTAAAAATATTATATTTATGGTAAAATTCAAGTAATTTTTAATATTATTCTTATTAATATATATAAAATATTTATCAAATAATCTTATAAAACGACAAAAAATTCAACTAGAGGGAGTAGAACAAAACACAACTTGAAGAAGAACATACTCTTTGGACCCTTAATGTAACACTTGATTTGAAAGTTAATATTAGTCCTATATGTAAGACTTATTTTACATATTTATCAATTTCTTTTCAAATTAATTCTATTTATATTTCCTTGACAATAATTTAGTATGGGAAGGAGGGAGAGAATTAAGAGAATAATTTGAGTGTTTTAGAAAAAAACATATCATATTAATTAATTTAATTAATATTATTAATCTACTTAAATGAGTTAATTAGGAAGAGTAATTGTGATCAGTTACCTGAACTGTCCCGAAACAAAATCTTTTGCACGGTGGCAAGAAGGTAGACAGAAATGGAATTGGGATCAGCATAAGTCAACAAATCAGCAGCAGTATGCCGATTACCATTGTCATCAAATATGGAGCCTCCAACCTTAGTCCCAATCAAATGATCATAACTAAAACCATTATAAGGCAACACGCCCACTTCCTTCAGCCCATCTCTCAGCGCCGACTGCCACTGCCTCACCGTCGGCTCAAACGCCACCACCTTCTCCACCCACTCATACGACTCCTCCACCAGCCCCTCATCCCAGCCGGCTTCCCTCACAAACCCGGGCTCCGCCCGCGAATAAAACCCAGCATTTATTACCGACCCGCCGCCAAGGGCCCGGGCTCTGGCATTGAGAACACCGTCGGTGGATATGAACTGCTGGGCGAAGGGAGATGGGGTGGTGTCTGTGAGGGAATTGAGGAAGTTTTTAAGGTTGACTTTGTCAGGTTGGGTGTAGGGTGAGCCTCCTCGTTCAAGAACAAGGACAGTCGCTCCTTGTGAGAGTGTTGCTGCCAAGGGACACCCACATGTTCCTCCGCCGATCACTATGTAGTCATATAGTGATACTTCTGGTGCAGACTTTGCTTCTTTAATGAACGTCAAATATGGGGCTGTGTATAAATTACACAGTCAGAAAGAAAGAGATCCGATCAGTTTATTTTTTCTACAGCTCACGCACCCATCGTATCTTTTATAGAGAATTCAAACTCACAACCTCATCCTAAAAGACTTTATAACAAGTTCTTGGTGTCACGCTACTGGGGAAAAAAAACACTCAATGACCGGCGGAATACTTTCTGTCGGAAAAATTCACTGAAAACACATGGTGAATTCCATCGGTAAAATTACCAACAGAACTCCTGACGGAAATTATTGACAAAAATATTTTGTCAAAAATTTCATCAATAATTTTATTTTCTGACGAAATTAGTCACAGAAATTTTTTTATTGGAAATCCATGGTAAACTCCGTCGAAAAATTACTGACAAAATTTTCAACAAGTTCAGATTATCTTAGTCCTCTAATAGCAATAAAAATTTAGAAATAAGAGTTATTATTAGAAAACTGAGTTATTAATATGTGTGACTTTTGTTGACATTTGAAATTTAAAGTATCCAGGACGTATGTTTAGGCTATACTTTTGAATTATAACATGTTTAGTTTTCAATAAATTAATCATCTCGAAAACTTTCCATTGAAAGGCCATCAATGATTTATGATGAAATGTCCGTCGGATGTTACTCACAGAATTTCAGATTCTGTCACAAATAAAATTAGCAACGAAAAAATTAGAGACGGAAGATATTTCTGTGGGAAATTCCGTTGGTTCACTAATCCATCGGAAAGTGTGCTGGTAGTTTTAATTTCCGTCACTAATTCCATCGATAATCGGTATTTTTTTTTTTCAAGTTTCAGTTGAATTACAAAACCTAACAAAAAGATGGGACAAGTTGAACTAGGACAAGGGGGTGGATATAAATATCAATAAAGAAGCTGGTAAAAAAAAAAAGAATAACGAAGTATAATCGTACTTGCAGGAAGAACTATTTTTAATTCAACTTAATATTACTCAGATATGATTGAACATCGTATGATTATACAAAAACAACAACCAATCCAATTTCATTGTATGAAAAGAAAGTCCAATTTCAATCTCATCTTAAAGGTTAGAAGTCAATGTGTTTCGATCTCATCTTAAAGTGCATACAAACTGTTTCATTAATCTCATCTTAAACCTGTACGAGTTTGGAGGGATGACAATACACACACACATATATGATTTAAGAAAAGAGATTCAATCCAAATATAAATTAAAAATCAATCAACAAAGAAAGGGATGTATGGGAGAAAATGAAGAAGTATGAACTGAATAAAATTCATCATTCTTGCTGAAAAATATATAGACAGACATACCCTTTTTGGAGTAGGAGAAGGCATTAAAGAACAAGAGGCTTCCAGCAAGAAATGGCCAAATAAATTGCAGAAACCTCCCACCCATTTCAGGTTCGTCTTCTCTTCAGAAAGTTAAGGATACACACGCACACAGACACAGACACACACAGAGAAACACACACACACACACACCCTTTTTCTTCACAGAAACGAATCTCGTCGTGCTTCGAAATTAATGTTTCACCAACTTTTGCAATATTAGTTGCGTATGAAAATGGTTTCCAGCGTGGTCTTCATCATCTTTTTTTTTTTTTGGGCGTAGCGCCTTCAACGTATTCTATCGTCCAAATTGAATATCCATATTTATTTTATTTTACTTTTATATTATTAATATTTTTGAGATTAAAAATATGGAATTTTAAAAAAATTTCTAATGTTTCCTTTTTTTTCCGAAAGAAACCATTTAAATTGAATTTAAATAATTAATACAAATTCCATCATAAAAATAATTAAGCATGTGTGATTGAAACAGGACAGGGTACAGACTATAGTTAAATTAAAAATAAAAAGCAATTGGTGAATGGGAAAATTTCGTGGTAAAGTGACATTGAAGAATAATAAATTTTGCTATTACAGAATTAGACTTATTTGACGTTTTATATTTGTCATCAATTAAACAAAAAAGCGTCAAGTATCCTAAGGTGATGGTTGAGCAATGACTTATTTAATAGTTATTATTTTAATCATTGATAAGCCAAGTATGAGTAAATATTTGAGTAAGGCCAAAAACACATCAAATTGTTTTATTTTTATATTAAAAAAATTATAACAATTTATAACAATTTGATGGTTTTTAGAAAACAACCATCAAATAGTTGAGAGCTGACACCCAGGAAATGCCTCCTCAAGGCCAAGACCAACCTACCCAGCTACCCTCTACAATAATACATCGTCATTTTGGGACCAAGAATCTCTCTCCTATCCTTCTCATCCTTTTTGCCTCTACTATCTTTCTTAATTTTCTCTCCATAACTATTAGATCGAAATTCCAGTGATCCCAATTTAACATTTTATTAAAACAAATATTATTATAATTTTAAATAAAAAATAGATAAATAAATTTAAACGGTTAGAATTTGATTTGACCAGTTTATAACTGTAGGCTATTATCATAAAACAGATTTTTTCTAATTTTTTTCACCTACATACAGATAAAATTTTAATAGTTTAAATTTATTTATCTATTTTTTTTACTGTTAGTCTGTTACAAGCTTCCAATGTTGCTTTTTCTCATTCTTTCATTGACCAATGACTTCTTTTTTTCAATGAATGATGAATGATTTCTTTAATTTATTCATATTTTTTTGATTCTAAATATAAGACTTATATTTATATTATAAAATAGGTTTTACGTTTAGGATATGAAGAGTATTATCTTTCCCTTTGAAAGAAAGGTGTGGGGGCCACCGCCACCAAACATCACACATTTTTTAGGTTGTCTGACTGTTTCACAGACTACAAATCAATAATTTCTATTAACATTTACAGCTTGTCGGGGGTTGTGATGGAAAAGGAAGATAGCCCATTTGCCACCCTCCATGATGGCAGGGAATTGAAGTCGAACTCTGTAATGGGTCCAAAAAATTGTTTGCAGCTGAAAGAATTAATTGAATAATTTAATGGAGGAAGACGGAAAAGGAACATTAAAAAAACCCCAACCCGGAAGGTGCTTTCAATTTTCAAAATCAGCCATATTTTCTGATTTTAGAATACATAATATTTAAATTGTTCAGAAATCGGAACTGAATGCATAAATCTTTTAAACTTTAAATATATTCATTACAATAGGAATTTCTGGATTATCTCTCAAATTTATATTATAGGCGTTTGGAAACGGAGCTTTGGAAAGAAAAGCATATGCGTGTGTGTATATCCATTTTTTAGATTTGCTGAAGTAACAACTAGTCTAGAAAATTTTTTTTTTTTCAAATTGATTGTGCGATCGGTCTAAAAAGTAACTGACTTTCTAAGCCGCTCTTATGTCGCGTTTAGAAAGCTATTTCTTACTGATTTAGGGGGTGTTTGGATGAAATCAAACCATAGTTTGGAGAATAGCTTCTGGATAATAGATTTTATAAAAAAACTAAAAAAGTAATTCTGATAAAGTGATAGTGTTTGGATAGTTGTTATCAAAAGTACTTTTTATATGTGCAAATTATTAAAAAAGATATAAGTTAATATAATAATTATATAAAAGATCGATTTTATAATATATTTTAATTTGAAGAATTAAAATTGTTAATAAAATAATTTTTACTAACATAATTAATAATATATAACATAATATAATTAATAAATAATTAATATGTGTATATATATTTATAAATTATAAGATTAAATATGTTTATAGAAAAATGATTATTTTTTCTAACAGAAAAATATTAATTTTTTTTTTTAGCAAAACAGAAAAATATTAATTTGCTTTACAGATTTTAAACATGAAATTCTATAACATTTTTTCACAACTAGTTTTTATAACAACATACTACCTCTCATCTTTAATATAATTAATTAATTGTTACTACTTGTGTAAAAACATTTACAAAATATAAGATTAAAAATATTTTTGAAAAAGATGAATAATTTTTTGTGAACAAAAAAGAAATGAATAAAAAAAATGTACCCTAGGCAGAAGAGAATGTAACAACATACTACCTCTTTTTTGGTAAAAAAAAAATAATAATAACATACTACCTCTGAACAGTGAAGGACCGAAGGCGGAAGATGAGGGGTATATATATGTGTCTGGTGAAAAAAAACAAATCCTCATATCTATTAGCAACCATCTGACACTCTCCAATTTTTTTTCCAAAAACATATTCAAAATGATTCTTCTCAAATCATGGTTTTTTGAGCTAAAACCATGGTTTCTGATCTCTTATAAGTGTTTGAGAAATTTTTTGCTCAAACCATGGTTTGGGCAATTACCCAAACACACCCTAAATAGCCAATTCTATACTAGAGAGCAAGCAATGTAGAAAATGCAAAAGTTTTCCTTTTTGCGTATTTGATTCATTATTTTGAGCAAATTGAGTCTTAATCATTTCATAAGCATTCTTTGAAGATTATTTGGGTTTAAATAGTGGTGGTTGCAAGTTATTATTCACAAATCTGTAAACGAAATCTCTCCCCATTTTGCATTTCATGAACATGGGTTTGTTACTTTCCTGCTAGTTGATTCTTTTCCATCATAATTCATTTCTTATTGTACTGTGGTAGTTTGTTATTGTTAGGACACATATTGTTGGGCTCCAATCCTTTCTACCATATAATATATAACGTTTGGTTGTATTAGAATATATTATCTCTGGTCGTTAATATAAGACTCAATTAATTAACTTGAAAAAATTAACAAAATAAATAAATTACTTGAAATATTTATATTATTCATTTTTTAAAATTAATTTACCTGGCTTAATTATAAACTAATATATAATCAATGATACGCATAAGTATGTTAAAGAAATCATGTAATATACTTCTCCGGTCCTAAATATAAGACCCATTTTGTAGTGTAAAATTACACTACAAAATGGGTTTTATATTTAGGATCAGAGGAATACACTATAATTAAGTTATTATTTAATTTTTTAATCTTCTCACTGGTCCTTAATATAAGACTCAATTAATTAACTTCAAAAGATTAAAAAAATAAATAAATTACTTGAAATATTTATATTTATCATTTTTTAAAATTAATTTACCTGGCTTAATTATAAACTAATATATAATCAATGATAAGCATAAGTATGTTAAAGAGATCATGTAATATACTTCTCCGGTCCTAAATATAAGATTCATTTTGTAGTTTATAACTATACTATAAAATAAGTCTTATATTTAGAATCGGAAGAATACACTATAATGAAGTTATTATTTAATTTTTTTAATCTTTTTAAATTAATTAATAGACCTTATATTAATGATGTGATTTCCTATTTCTGAAAAGTAAGGCGGTGCATTATGTCAATGCACGGAAATAGTGGCTTGAGAATTGATCCCCGGATTCCACACGCAGTGCTGCTAGCCACGTGTCTTCTTGCCTATTTGTCAATAATTTGCCCCCACTTGCTAACCATCACTATGTGTCAATAATTTTCCCCCACTTGCTAAGCAGGGGAACGTTTTTATCCTACTCGGACCTTGCCAGCGCAATTAAAATCTTATATTTAAAATTAAATTAAATGCATTGTCTCATTTTTACTCTATTTCCAGTTGTTTTTATAAGATATAAATAACCAAATTTATGTGTGGTTTAAGAAATGTGTTAATATTAGTTAGAAATAATAAATATGTAAGAAATATTTTTTTTAAAATATATCCCTATTTATAAGAGAGAGACATAGATAGGAAAAAAAAAACATGTGCGAAAGGATAATACAATTAATTAGGAGCATGGTAAAAATACATTTAATGTCTAGATCTAACCTAAACCTTATGAAAATTAATAAGTTACTTTAAAAATTTTGATCTTATAATTTTTTTTGCCTGAAAAATTTGGATCTTGTAAAAATAAACGGAGGCAGTTTTATGAAACAGGGGAAGTACATCAAGTAGCCGGCGCTTCAGTTCAGCAAATTGATAATCTTCCAGCACGGTCTTCATCAAATCTTCCAAGTTCCAACTGTCCACATTAAAGTTTTGGCCCAAAAAACTGTCCACATTAAAGGCCAATGCTTAATTTATCTTGTTTTTATATATTTTTTTATTGATATACCGAATTTATAATTAAAATTATTTTCTCACTGTTACTTTTTGAAGGAAAACTCTAATTATTACTTCAAAAAATCAAGAGCAAAAATTTAGAAAGATGAACTATACATCCAAATTAAATTTAAATAATCCAAATTTCATATTACAAATAAGCATATATAGATTATTGGGAATAGCATGTGGTCTAGTTAAAAATTAAAAAAGAAATTCCAATGTCATATGGCATACATAGTGAAAATTCTTCCCTTTAGCGTGTTTAATTGTCTTTAATAAAAGATGAAAGAAAAGAAAGAAAATTGATGAAGGGGAAAATGTTGTACGTAGAACCCAAAAAAAAGTCACATGGAAGGATAAAAAAATTGTGAAGCGACATGGCCAAGGAAGGACCGATGTTAAAAATAAAAAGGAAAATGATAGGAAAAAAAACTAAAAATTACAAATCTCAAATCAGATTTAGTAACACAATTTTATTTGGTATTAACAAGTTTGAATTTGCAAATAACAACAAATTTTTGTTAATATTCTTTGTTTGGTATTTACAAAATTTCAGCTTTTTTTTTTTGTTATTGTCCCAAAATAAAAAGCATATTGATGAAAAGATTTTTAAGTAATTAGCAATATATGTAATTGTAAATTGTAAAAGCTCATTTGTAAATATCAGAAGCTGAGTTATCAAAATAAGAAAATTTGATACAAATAGGATTATAAAGTGCATATAAGTAGTAATTTTTTTTGCAAATCTCACCGGATAAATTATAAATTTTGGGAACATAGTTTTGATCATGAAAAATTAGTTGTAAACATAAGCTGCAAATTGTCAAAAACACGTCAATCCTAAAATTTTTACTGAGAAAAGGAGAACTGCAATTGTTGAAGAGCTTGTTGAAAATAACAAAGCACCTAATTCGTATGCTTGAGAAGTTGACCAATTGACTTTCTGATTTTCATAATTAACTTGTCAGATTTATAATTGAACTTTCAAGATTTACAAAGATTGTACAATTTACAATATGATTACAACTAACTATATAATGTTTGTAACTAAAATTCTAATATTTAAAAAATTAAACATTTACAATTCACTTGTAATTTATTTTTTTAATTTTATAACCAAACCTCTGAAATTTGTAACTCATCTTTGTAAAAATTACTTTTTCTGGTCTATAATATAAAATATTTTTAACTGATTCACATGTGCTAATAAAAATAGTTTAAAGCATTAAATGTATCATAAAATTTAAGTAATTTCTAATATTATTCTTATTGACCATACTCAATTGTAACGTCATATTAATTTTTACTTTCTCTTACTACCCTTATTATATATATGGGAAAAAATATTTAATGTCCCTTTTTTGGCCAAATAATATTAAATATTCATGGAAACTATCAAAACGTTTTAAAAAATGAACCCAAAATTTCTTCTAAAAACTTCGTATAATATCAAAATGTGCATATAATAACCAATGATAGTTAAGTCTAATAGAAGAGGCTACTCTCTTACAATGTGACAAACTACAGTTTGAGTCTCTATTGGAAGAGGTGTCTATATTTAGCACCTAACAATGTCCTAAACAAGATTACCTTTAATAGGATGATGCACAAGAAATTGACTTGGTCATAACTAATAAGTTATTGATTGAAATAGTAAATAGTCTCATCCTATAAGGAGGAGAACACGGGTTCAAATCCTGTGAGGCACACTTATTAAGAAGACTTTAACCTTAATACTCTTGGCTCAATAGAGATTAATCTTAAATCCGAAATAACTTGGAAAAACTCTGAGTTTATATGATGAAAATAATTATAAAAAAAGTATTAGAAGCATTTAGTAAAGGATATGGGATATATCATGCGTGAAAAAAGATGCGTGTAAAGGGTTTTAGAGGAGTGGGGTTTATAAGTTTAAAGGAGTTCTCTAACCCAATATGCTAGTATTTTGGTGAGAGCACTTGACATCCACAACATTTCTCATCGACAAGAGGCTAAGTGAAGTACCATGGACAGGCGTGGTTCTCCCTTTGACCTCTCTCTTTCAATGAAGAGAAAGACGCCAACAAGAGCAAGGAAGAAAGACAAAAGAACGATTCGATAAAGAGGGCCCATTGTCATATGACAACTTCTTTTCTCCACTTCTCAATACAACTTTTTAGTCGAGGGAATCTGGAATTTGTTAACAAAGGTAAAGAAAGGAAAACGAGCTCGTATATTGCTAGTGGATATCCTCGGAATAATGCCAAAACCCTGAAGCATATGCTAGTTATTCTATTCTTCCAATCTATATAAGAGACCGAGGAACGCATATATTGATATAAACCAGAACAAAGAAATGGAGTACGAAACTGCTTCCATATTATTATAAGCAAATCAGCAATAGGACAGCTCTCTCGTGGCAGGTAGTTAGTTATTTGAGGACTATCGACTCGTCGAACTCCTTGTTCAACTGTCAAAGGTCTGTCAAATCTCAATGACTTGGCTTCTTGCCAAAGGAGAGTTGCCCTGTGGCTGCTTTAGCTTAATCTCTCAGTTTCCATGGAATGCTTCAGGTAATTTTTTGTTTTTAAATAAATTTTTCTCCATCTTTTCACAAAGGCTATATATATATATATATATATATATATCGTAATTAATTAATAGCTTATCGATCAATATCAATTTTCCGCACATAACCACAAATGTGCGTCTAGAGATTTTCGTGTACCTCTAAATTAGATGACTTATTGATGTTGTGGTACATAGTGTGTTTTTAGCACGAGTCTTTGGCATTGATATTTTCATCTTCTTCTTCATAATGTTAAAATTAGTTTTTCTTTCCAGAGTATTCAATGTATTAGATACTAATACATTACTCAGATTATCTAGGATATTATATCAGTGCATTTGAAGGGCCATTGATTTTTAGCCAATGAAGAAGTTCATAATTATCAACTAGACCAATACATTTGTCCCAAATAAAAATAATACACCAATAAATAATTCATAGATCATACAAATGCAAGTAACTTTCGGGCTTGGGATATATGTGTGTGTGTGTGAATTTTTTTTATTATACGTGGGCGCGCGCGCGCGCGAATTTAGTGTCACTGATTTCTAATTATTCAAGACGTACAAACATTAAACATTCTGCAAAGTGGAAACATAACAATTAGTTAACGAAACAAAGGACTCATCCTTAAATCTCTTTGGCTACCCTCTATGAAGAAACCTTTCCAATAAAATCCTCTGTCCCATATACCTGCACCAAATTACCAAAGTCATCTCAGAATGTTGAAATAATAAAACATAAAACACGATAGAACGTTTTGATTCGATAGTAATAATCAAACACCTAAATTTGTAACTAAAATTTCTCCAGATTTGCTCTCAAGTCTCTTTGAAGACGTACCTTCCAAGCATCATAACAGTGGCTTGAGGATTGGTGCCAGGTGAGGCAGAAAAGGTTGAACCATCAATAACTCTCAAAGAATCCACACCCATAACTTTATAGTCTCGATCCACAACCCTCCCAACATGGCAGCCTCCATGATAATGCCATATTGTCATCACAGTGTCTATACAGTACTGTTCCAAAGAGAAAGCAGCACTAGGATGTTTTGGCCTCAAGTTCACTGGTAAGCTCAGGACCAAGTCAATTAGGGCTTGCACTGGCACGTTCTTATATCGGAACCTTGAGAAAGCCCTCGAGTTTACCACATCTATGATGGTTCTCATTCCTTCAACACAGATCCTGAGGTCTTCTGGTTCCTTGAAGTAGTTGAAGGTCACTAATGGATTATCGTTTGGATGAGTGGTTAAGAGTTGAAGGTGACCAGTTGAGAGAGGTCCTGTTATTTTTTCAAGTATGACTCCTCCTTCTAGACTTAGATTCGCAAAAGATCCAATGTTGTTCGTCCACTTATTACTCACATCTGCCTTGGGGAAAGACATGGATGGTTGGCCGGTCTTCAGCAAAAGAAGAAAAAGGTTGAGCTTTCATAACAAGGATAAAGTATTTATTAGCTTCTTCAAGAGCAAGACTCTCTTATTTTGTGCAAGTAAAATTAATTACTTTTCTATTATTATATGAAATTAGTCAATTTTTAATTCCTATTTGTTTTCTCTTGATTAAAACATGAGAAGGTAAAGAATTCGTAGTCTAGTGACATGAAAGCTCTCTTGTAAGTGAGAGGTCATGAGTTCAATCCCACTTATAATCTTAAGTTGTTAGTGCCTCACTCTTTATATCAAAACACAAGGGAAGAAAATGTTTTCTATCCTCTTTTCCTTTTCTTTATTTTCTCTCTTTTCAACTTTTTCCCTTCCATTTTTCCTTATCCAAAAAGAAAAAGCTTTAAAAGTGCTGAACTTTTTACAGTGAGAGAAGAGATATGCTAGAAGACTAACCTGGTTGGAGACAATATCATAAATGCTTTGAAGCCTTTGGGGCCAAGAAAGGCCCAAGTTTAATCCACTGGCAGTTTCAATGTAGGAACCGAAGTTAGTGATTCCCACTGTTTCGATGAGAGAGACTTCAACAGGTACAGGAGATGGCACTACCAGAACATTCATGGGGTTATCAGCCATGCCTTGCCCCACCATGGGCTGATCCAACACCACTCTGATTCCATGGGCCTGAAGATGTTGGGCTGGCCCAATTCCACTCAACATTAGCATCTGTGGGCTTCCTATTGCCCCTGCTGACAATATAATCTCACCCTCCCCTTTTAAGTATGCCCTATGCATGATTCCAACCTCGTCTCTGTATATTACTCCATACGCTTGCGGCCTCCTACTTCCTGTGCCAAAAAAGAAAACACCACTTTTTTGTGATCATTTTTTGGTCTTTATATTTTCTGAAGCATGTCAAATTATTGTTTCAATATCAAAGAGATGGACTATATGATATCAACATCATACGATGACGTATTTACAATCTTAAGTGTTTGGTTAACGTTAAAAACCACCATCCAAAAAAGGACTAAACTATTTTGATATACCTTTTCCAATCTTAAATGTAGAAGCTAGATAACTAATTCATAAAAATTAGCTATAAAAGTTATTTGTAACAAATATACATGCTAACTTGCTTAAAATACCCATGCAATTATTACTTTCATTGAACGTATGCAATCAATATGAATAACCCAGAAAAAGAAAGTTTATGCATTTAGAAGACAAAAAAGATTGAAATCTAACACGTAAAATCAAAACGAATATTTAACTAACTCTTATATTTAAAGTTAAAAAGAGTAACACAGGAGTACCAAACATGTATCATAATATGTCAAATGAAAAGCAAAATCGAGATTACCTGGGCTGTGACGAAACAAAATTCTTTGCACAGTGGCATGAATATAAACAGAAATGGAGTTGGGATTAGCATAAGTGAACAAATCAGCAGCAGTATGCCTATGGCCCATGCGATCAAAAATAGAGCTTCCAACTTTAGTCCCAATCATATGTTCAAAACTAAAACCATTGTAAGGCAACACCCCCACTTCCCTCAGTCCATCTCTCACCGCCGACTGCCACTGCCTCACCGTCGGCTCAAACGCCACCACCTTCTCCACCCACTCATACGACTCCTCCGCCAGCCGCTCATCCCAGCCTGCTTCCCTCACATACATGTGCCCAGCCCGAGAGTAAAACCCAGCATTTATTACCGACCCGCCACCCAGGGCACGGGCCCGAGCATTGAGGACCCCATCTGTGGATATAAATTGCTGGGCGAAAGAAGATCGGGTGGTATCAATGAGAGAATCAACAAAGTTGTTAAGGTTTATGTTGTCTGGTTTTTCATAAGGCGAGCCTCCTCGTTCAAGAACAAGGACAGTGGCTCTTTGTGACAGTGTTGCTGCCAAGGGACAACCGCATGTTCCTCCTCCGATCACTATGTAGTCATATAGTGATACCGCTGGTGCAGACCTTGCTTCTTTAATGAACGTGAAATATGGGGCTGCATAAATAATATATATATATATATATATATAGTTACATATTGAAAGGAACATGTGTCAGAAATTAAAAGCTCGTTTTAACGTAATTCACTTGTTGAAAATAGACGTACCCTTTTCCGAGTAAGAGAAGGCATTAAAGAAGAAGAGGCTTCCGGCAAGAAAGGGCCAAATAAATTGCAGAAACCTCCAACCCATTTGTGTTGATTATCTTCTCTTCTGATGATGACTGAGGATAGAATAATATGGGTTTTTCTTTTTTCTCACAGAAAGGGAGCTGTAATCCGTTTGCTTTTATATATGAAATAGCCAGGACTTGAGAGTCGATGTTTCATCACCTTTTGCCCACACGCAAATAAATTTTGATTGTTCAACTAGCTAGATACCACTTCGTACTGCCTCCTCCATGCAAAGATCGATTCAGATCTTCTTGAAGTAGTTTTTTGTTTTACAATGATTAATTAATTTCTTTGACATGCACGTCTCTCTCCACGTTGCTTGATTAAGTTATCACATTTGTATGAGCTTCATAACTTACGTAAGAAGAAAAGCAATTTATGCATGTATTAATAATTACTAGTCCGTAACTTTGAACCGCATTAGGAAGGCTAGATGGCTAAGGCATTTGGGTAGGACTGTTTTCCCAGCCAAATTTGTTTGATATGCTTCGTCCAAACGGTACAGTCACGTTATTTAAGAGGTCCAGCTACTCGGGCTCATCATATTTAATTAAGGGTTAGTGTAAATATTTAACAAATTAATTAGAGGATTCAATTTTCTTTTTTTCTTTTTGATAAAAGTGTCTTTACATCAAGTATTAGTTTGACCCCTTAATTCTATACATTATTTTTAAATCTTTTAACTCTAACACAGTTAGTCTCAAATGATTTTTCTGTCAATCATTGTTATTTTAAAAAATTAAACTTTTTTTTTTACCGGCATAGAAATTAAACTTAATATATTCCGCAAAGGAAACCCCAGAAAAATGGTTGAACCAAACTTTTTTTATTCCATGATGAATCAAAAACTCATGCATTTCACTGGGCTACCATGCCCAATATATATTGGGCAATGACCATATACCCTACCTACGGGCTTTAGTAGTCTAAGGCCCATCTAACTTGTAGCCCAACTAACTGAAGTTAATATGCCCTACAACAGAATAATAAATTAAAGAGTAAAATACATTGACTACCCATCTATTATATTTAAATTGTAGAAACCTCTTTTCTATTTTAAAAATGTATATAAACTTTTCTTTAAATTAAAATGTATGTTACACAAACCTCCCTTATATTTTTAATATTCAATTTCCATTTATCCAACCTTTAAGTTTGACTTTTAAATTTTTATTTTGATCAAAGTATCCCTCTTTAACATAAATATTATTTAAACATTTAAACAAAAAAATTATAATACATGTATTTTCAAAATTTTTAATATGTTATAAAATTTTTAATTTCAATTATATTATAGAATTATATAATTTTAGTTCCTCGTGAAATATTGAAACTCAAGATTTTTTTTAAATGGCCAGAAAATATGTTGAATGCTTATTTTCTTATCACATAATATAAATTATACAAGTTTAGAAACTTATATAAATCATTTAAATTTATGTTTGCATTAACTAAATTACTTAATTTTTTGGCCCAATACGATAAAAACATTAAACAAACAACAATTTTCAAAAATAAAAAAAAATAAAGTTAAGGTAAAGGAGAAAATCTTAAATTTTTTGATATAGTTTTAACCAAGATTTTGGGATTTAGTGTTATGAAGAATAATTTAGCAAACAGAAAATATTTCAATATAAATTTGAATTAAAAAATATTTTTTAAAATATTCTTAACGGAATTAACAGTTTGAATTTAAGTGTATGTTTTTAGAATAAAGGAGAGGTCTGTGTAATTAAGACAAAATGCAAGGGAGGTTAGAGTATTTTACTTTAAATTAAATCATTGTACCAAAAAAAAAGAACAATAAACCATGTAACTAGATTACAGAAATTCTAAGATGTTTAAATTTGTGAATATTTTTCTTAACGTTTAAAATTTTATTTCTGGCATTTTTTTATTAAAAAATTAATAGTGTTAAAATTAAAAAACTAAAAAGATACTTTATAAAATTAAAGGGGCCAAAATAAAATATTGCATAAAGTTGAATAATTAAAACTGTACTTTTTCCTTTTATTTGTTATCAATATCAGAGGATTAATGTTGACCTTCAGGTTGATATCTTTGGGGTGTATTCATTTTATGATTTATCGCTTAGCAACTTTCACGTTTTCAAAATTTTCAAAGACTTCGTAATTATTATATACATCCCCTCTTTTCCACAATGACAAAAACGAAAGCAAATTAAGAGACTCGAAAATCAATTTATTCCGAGTTGTTCACCTACCAAAGTTGACACTGATGAGGACTGATTTTCTTTTCTTTTCTTTTTTTTCTAAGAAGATTACTCATGGGGTGAAAGTGTCACACTGTTACCTTATATTACTTCCGGTTCTTAATATAAGAATTAGTTGATTAATTTGAATAAATTAAAAAATTAGTTTAGTCATTTGTAATAAATATGTATTGTCTTTCCTAAAATATCCTTACTAATTAAATATATTAGCTGAAATTACTATTATTATAATGACTATTTTCAGAAAAAAAAATATATAAATATGAAAAATAAAGTGAATTAAAATCTTATATTTAAGATCAAAATAAAAATTAAACAGATTTTTATATTAAGAATCAGAGGTAGTATTTATTCTAATTTATGAGTTAGCATTAGATATAAGTATGTAACATTGAGGCCTCTACTTATTAAAGGATTGAAAGTGTTATTTGAACTAAAATTTAAGGATTAAGTCTATCTGCAATTTAATATAGTTCATTTGTAACTATTTGGCCAAACAGATATTAAGTATATGCTTAAATCTTGACTTAAATAAGAGGCCGTGAGTTCTATCCTTCATAGTTATAGTTACAATGGGTGTGAGTTGCTTCCATCAACTAAATAATGACAAAAACAATGTTAATAGAGAGGGGATAATGGGATATCTGGTGACAGAAATTGTTTCCATTTCAGTAGTTCATCCATCATTCCTTATTTAAATAAAGGGAAAGTCAGTAGTTTTTCTTATAAAGCCTCGTGACACAAATTTCTTGTGCAAAGTGGAAGGTCGTTGGTTCAATGCCTTGATCATATCCACAGCCACATTCTTACAACTTTATGATTACATTCTTGGAATCTCATAGTGAATTTCTCAAGAATAAATTGTGCTTACTAAAAACAAGAGACAAATGATTTTTTTCCCCCATAAATCACGCACCTATATCACCTTTTATAAAGGGTTTGAACTCACGACTCTACACCTAAGACGTACTCAGAGAAGATTATAACGTTATTGGACTGATATTGAATAATTTGGGCTTACTCAAAACTAGAGACAAATGATTCCCCCCCCCCCAAAATCACATACCCATAACACTTTTTATAAAAAAGGTTCGAACTTACAACTCCACACTCAAGAGAAGTTTGGATGTTATTGGGCTGCAAAATCTTGATAACAAACCGATGTTTTTAAAGATGGAAAATTAGTTTATTTGATTATTAAATAAGAATCATAACATGCACTGAATGTATATGATAATGTTAAAAGTTATATTGTTAACTATTGTAGACAGGTGACACGTGTCATGTATAGATTATTATGCATGCCAAGATACGTTTAGTGGTTGAAAAAATGTCAAAACTAGTTATGCCATGTAAAGTGTTTTCTCCTTTTATATGCAAAAGCAAGTTACCTTTCTTGTCTCTCCCAATTTCAACCCAATAACTTCATTCTGGACTACATTAATGGGAATAGCGCACAGTTCAAGCCTCAATCTATCGGGAAAATCTAATACAATAAATAAAAGTATTGAAATAAAACAACACACACACACATATAGAAACTATGGCTTATCTTAGTGAGGTTGTAAAATGAAGGGTTAAGGTGGATTAGCACCTGAAATATTTTTTTGGTACATCTAGCACTCTAAAATATTTTGTCGTGCATTCTGAAATATTTTTCATATGCGTCCAACATTCTAAATTTTTTTTTTTTGCCTTGATGCTAGATGCATTAAAAAATATTTTAAAATACTGAACGTACCTAAAAAAAAATATTTTAAAATGCTGGATGTATCAACAAATATTTCAAGATGCTAGACATATTGTTAAAAAAAATTCAGGATATTGGATTCATCACAAAATATTTTATAGTGTTGAATGCACCTCAAGAAAATACTTCGGGTGCTAATCTACCTTAACCCTAAAATGAAAATGAGCCTCTCTTTTCTTGTCTTTTTTTTTTTTTTTCAATGGGTGTCTTTCTCTTTGTTCAATATTCATGTAAAATGTGATTCATAAGATTCTGATTCGGTTGTAATCGCTGATCCATAGTAGTGCAAAATACAAGTAATCTTTGGATGACAATATAATGGTGGGATGACAAAAGATGCCACAGACCAAATCAACTTTGTGAAGAAAATCTTTGCAATAGATCATTATACTTTTTTATATGTAAACTTAGTGGAGCCCAAAACATTGTTTATGGTTTGTACATTTTGATGGAAAATCAAAGCAAGAAAGAGAAAGAAAAGAAAGAAGGATTCGATAGCGATAAGAGGGACCATCAGGCAACAAAAAATCTTTGATGCAAATTCAAGTCAGCTTCTTTTCTCCACTTCTCTCGTGTAAAAAGTACCAAGACCAATACAACTTTTTAGACCACAAAGAGGGAATCAGAAATTTATAAACAAATGGTCGACAAAAGAAAAAAGAAGCTGGTATATATATTGTTAATGGATATCCACAGAATAATGCAGAAACCCGCAAGCATATGCTAGTGTTTCAGTGTGGTTTATTCGGCTCTCCCAAACTACATAAAAGACTGCGGGACGTTTTGATGCAGACCAGAGCTAAGCGAGGCACATGAGGAAGAAAGAAATGGAGAAGAAAACTTCCATTGTTATAAGCAAATTAGCTATAGGGCAGCTCTCTCCTGGCAAGAAATTAAGACTGAGGGCTCGATGTCAATAACTTCTTGCCAAAGGAGAGTTGCCCTGTGGCTGATTTAGCTTAATCTGTCAAATTATCGTTTCTACTTCGGAATGGTTGAGGTAATTTCTTTTCTCTACCACTTTTCAAAAGCTATATTGTGTTGAATAGCTTTATGACCATTGGGGATTTTCATTTAAGTGTGAGAGATTATTTGCTGGTTAGACTGTGATTCCTAAATTTTGCAGTTCATGTATATGTTTAAGGTTTTGGTCTGTAGTTCGTCTGGCCAGTCCACGCAATCTGATCATCAGCATAACTAATCAAGAAATCCTTCTTCTATTGAAGAGTACAAGGTACCACTGATATGACAAGTCTAAATCAAAACTGAGGCCTCACTGAAGAAATTTATATGTGCAGAATCTATCACACCTCATTGAAACTATGCTTGTAAATTTCTTTGCAGGGTTTGGTAGTTCCTGTCATCTTGGTTTAAATGTACTGGTAACTCAGTTTTGCAGTGATGGACCTTCAAGTTAATGCAGACACAGTTAGAGAGTTTCAATAATGCCTTTTCAGGTAAAGTTAGGAGGAGAAAAAAAAGCCGGGGGCGGGGGGCGTTCCCTTAAATCCATTAGAAGCATTGTGCTTTGGGTGGACTGCTACTTCGTCCACAAACCTCAATTTCCCAACCTTTATTTGCTCTGGTTGGACAAGAAGCTAAACAAGCACTCAACCCTCTCACTAAAAGAACAGCAAATTTTGTAGTCTTTAATTAAGAGAGATTTTTGGAATTTAATACACACACACACACACAACTATTTGTAAAAGAGTAAATTAGTTTAAACTCATGATGTCATACTTCCATGATTGATTATCCAGAACCCAAGTCTTATTTTAGTGTTTCTTGTTAGAGCAGGTTTAATTCCATAGTATAAAAGAGACCAGAGAAATCAAAGAAAAGAAGAAAGCTCCGAAGTTATTTCTCTTGTAAATTAAGTTTCATTGTCAATTTTTGCTTATTCATGAAACAATACATACATGATGATCGTTTCTATTTTCAATGAATCCAGTCCAATATATATTATCTTCTGAATGTGAGGGCAAGGCACAAAGCCTTACATTTCACCACTTCTCTTTGATACATAATTATTTTTAGTTATCAATGTACTACCCTTGCCATGACATTTGTGTGAGTTTAGGGGTGTGTGTGTGAGATATATGAAGTTATCCCTAGTTAATAAAAACATATAATTATTTATTCTACTATAAGCTTGAAGCTTTAGAATGTTGTGCATAATTTATGGGGTCGGTTGAAAAAAATAATTAATTTAAATGATGAACTGTTAAGAATTGACCATCAATGCAAGTGTTTAAATCAGTTCAAGCACATCTCTGATGAATAGGAAATAATGGCACAATTCTTGATTCATAAACTCCACAATGAAGTGGATTTCGGAGAAAGAAATTATTGGCTTTAACTTGGTGGCTTTGGTCGGTAAACCATAACATCCATGATAATAAAGCCAGACTTTACATATCATACTGGGGAGACCGTTAATAATTACAACTTTTTATGTTCAACCCAAAAGACAGCTTAACATTACTTTGGACCGCTAAAAAAGATGTCTTATTGGAGCCAATCATATTCCAGATACTAACAGATATTAAATGTGGGCATCTTTTATTTCACAAAAAAAATGTGGGTATCTTTTTATGAGAAATTAGTTCTTTTTACTAGATCCAATCCTTGTTGGTTAAAAAAAATATTTTTGAATACATTGAAGCCCTAAAAATCGGCAGCCTATGCAAAGTTTTCTCTGGAGAATTCAGTCTATTAGAGCACAAAGTGCAGCCCAATAAGTTTAGAGCTTAACCCAATATCCTAATATTCTAGAATGATATGCGTACAGTCTCTCTCCCCTTTTATGCGCAAGTAGAGCATATGACACTTGTTTCTTCATGTCTTTATATATTGATATGTAAATCCCTAGCTTTTATCGATGCAATGAGTTTATTCATGATTTTACATTCATTTATGTTTTTGCATCTCTTTAGGGTCTAAATGGAAGAAGAGGCACTTCGTGTTATGGAGAATGACACTTTAGAACCTTGAAATTATTAAAAATATTAACTTGGAAATTACTGAATCTCAATTAGAGATACGGGGATTTTAGTTAGAAATCACAGAATTTTAATTAGTTGGAAATAATTTAAAATGTCACAAAGGGTCATAATTTTTCCCTTTATTTTTTGTATTCAAGATACGATATTATTCATGACTTTTTGTCCGGGAAACTAATGGGGGTGAAGCAAAACTTGAATCAAGGAATATCATCATAATACTACCTCCGATATTTAATATAAAAACTCATTTAACTTTTATTTTGATCCAAAATATAAGACTTTAATCTACTTTGTCTTTCATATTTATTTATTTATTTTCCTAAAGTAGTCATTGTAATTATAATAGTTTCCTTGGGTTAAATAAAAAATAAAACTAAATTATGCAGTAAAGCACAACTCGAGTCGTGTTTCTTGAGGAGCTTTTTATTAATTCCGAAATTAACAAAGTGACAAAAACATTAAAAAGAAAAGGCTTTGAAAAAGGATTTTTTCTTTTTATAAAATTGATTATGAAGATAAATAAATAAATAAATAAATCTAAACTATTTTTTATATATATTTTTAATAAAAAGAGAACGAAAAATGTAAATTTGAATTTTAAGAAATCAATGATGAGAATACTCTTTAGAAATGAACCAATAACTATCTTAGCTTATTGTTTAATAATATGGGAGTAACTCAAGTGATTAGAATTAGTTTGGATAAGTTATTTCTTTTAAATTAATGCTCAAGCAGAAATCATCAATAAAATATTCTAAACTAAACTAAGGACTAGAATTAAGTTCCCTTTTATAGCTCTCAAACTCAAGTCATTGAATTTAATGCCAAAAAGCACATCGCACTCAGCCTTTTATAGTCTTGAACCAAGCTACAATGCGTCCCAGAAATTCAGCAGCCATAAAAAATGATGATATTGGTGACGTGGAAGATGGGGTCACGGTGATATGGGTCTGCAACGGAGGTGGCGGCTTATGGTTGATGGAGGAAAAAAAAGATGAATGAATAAGAGCAAAGAAAAACATGATGATAGTTGCTGCCGCCTCCCAACACGATTCAATCCATATGTAATATAATGAAGAAAAAACCGGACCGGACCAGCCAGTTCAACTAGAAAACAGGAAAATTGGTCTCTGATCCGATCTGGTTGAGGGAAAAAACAGGACACTGCTCGAACCGTGAAAAAAACCGGTTCAACCAATAAGAACCAGTGAAAACCGGGTAACCCGACAATTAAGATGGGTTGCCCAGTTTAATGATTTCAATCTTCCACCCTCAAGAATCAACATCATTTTACGTTTAAAAAAAAATTAAACACAGTGAATATTTGGAGAAAAAAATTGAAAGAGAGAAGAGAAACTCTAAATCTCTCTGCCAGTCTGTCTAGAATGTTAGGACTCATCTGTGTTTGTCACTGCTAAGCCGTGGTTGTGACATCTCACTCTTCACTTCTTGCTTCGTCACCGTCATTCGCATTCCATGGTTGTCAGTATTATCTATCTTCATCTTAGTATTTGACTCACAACTCAACTCATGTTGCTCATGGAAGATAAGGAGAAAGAGAGGGGGAGAGAGAAACTGTGATTAAAGGTAAGAACGAAGAGAGAAGAGAGGGGAGGCTTGGTGAGAGAGGAGATGAGATCGGCACGCAAGTGCAGAGCAGTAAAACAAAAAGCAAGTGGTGTGTGATTTGATGGATCCGTGTGGCAGGAGGGAAAAAATGAGGGAAAAAAAACAAAAAACTGAAAACTTGAAAAAGTAAACCAAGCCACATGAATGAGGACAGAAGATGTGAAATAAAGTAAAAAAAATAAAACAGAAAAAATTTTAATGTATGAAGAGGAGAGAGAATTAAAAAGGAAAAAATTAATTACTTAATTAAATATTGCTTTTTTTGTTGTTGTTAAAATAGGATATTTTTACACATTTAAATTAAATTAAATTATTTTAATTATTACCGGTTTGACCCGGTCTGACCCCAATTTAACCCATTAACCCTTGACCCAGTGTCTCAACCGGTTTACTGACCGGTCTGGTTTTTTATTTCTTAACCTAATGCTTTTAAAACCAAAACAGCGTGCCTCTCTTTTTTATTTTATTTTATTTTTTTCTTTCTTGCAGCTTTTCTAATTTTCTTTTTTTTTTCCTTTTCCAAAACTTGCAAGATAAATTGAGATCATATAATATCACAAAATTCCAAAATCAATCATTTAAGAGCAAATATAAAAATATGATAAAATTTTCCTTTTTAACTCCATTTTAATGCAATCAATCTTTAATTCAAAATACCCATAATAAATGCAAATTATCTCATTTTAATTGATAAAAATTCTCAAAAAGATATCAAATAATATATTAAAATAGAGATTTATCACCAACATACTTAATTAGTAAGAATATTTAAAAAAACAGTACCTATTTCTTAAATAAATAATTTAATTAGTCTCCTTAATATATTCAAATTAGTTAACTAATTTTTATATTATATTAAGGCCGAAAGTAACATTAGATATAGATGGTCATGGATATATAAGAGTAATAAGCAAAGTGACTCTTAATTTATTTTGAAATTGAATAGACATCATAGTTAGTTACTCTATAGGATGATGAAGAGCCAAATTCAGCCCAAGAGCCATAGGCCGCAACCATAAGAAAAAGTTTGTGAAAGCAATGAAAGAAAAAATGGGATATAATATAAACGTGAATATAAGCCTTGTCTGAAAGCTTTGATTTTTTTTTGACCAGAGTCTGAAAGCTTTGATTTTTTTTTTGACCAGAGTCTGAAAGCTTTGATTGATCTGACAGGCAAACGCAGAATGAAATGAACTCTCAATGTCACTAAACAGCCATATAAATACATGCATACACACGCACACAGATATATATATATATATATATATATGGTTTCATTAAAAAAAAAAACGTCTTGTTTTGTTACATTTGCGAGATTCAGGTCACTTAGGTTCATAACTATATAGTCATTTCCCTGGCTTATAAATATACATTCGCGGGTATAAAAAATTACACTTTTTATATCGCTTAATGTTACAACAAGCAGTGTGAAAAGTGAGTTCAATGTCACAAGTCGGTGTAGAAAGCAGATTTTCTGTGTCGGTTTGTACCTACCAACTAAGAGCAAGAAAGAGAGAAAGAAACAATTTGATGCGAATGATGAAAGGGCCCATCAACAACTAAGACTGTTTTGATATTTGAATATTGAGCTTCTTCTTTCCTCGACTTCCCTCTTGTGTATAGAAAATTCCAAGCCTAGTACCAAAATAAATAAATGAAAAGTACAAGGACCATTAGACAACTTTAGACAGCGAGGTGGAGGGAATTTAGAATATGGGAACAAATGTGAAGAAAAGAAAAGCATATATAGCAGCTCGCAAATTGAAATTGCCGGTGGCTATCCCACAGAATAATGCATAAACCCAGAAACCCTGAAGCATATGCTAGTGTGTTTCACTATGGTTTATTCCATTCTTCCAAGCTCTATAGGAAAGCTCTCTCTCCAAACCAGAGCTTAAGCAAAAATCAGCAAAACTGGCTGGTGGGTTCCATAATAAGCAAATCAGCAATAGGGCAGCTCTCTCCTGGCAGGTAAACTAAGGATTGAGGACTCTCGTCGTCGCAGGTGGTTTTGACATATCAAAAAAGTCTGAAATCTCAATGACTTCTTGCCAAAGGAGAGTTGCCCTGTGGCTGCTTTCGCTTAATTAATCTCATAAATTTCTGCAAGGTAACACTTTTTTCTTATTGCGATCAAGCTTAATTAGTGAGGGATGTGTTATTTACTCTTAGTAGTCTTTAATTATTGAGGTTAATCTTTCTTTCACAAAATGGGACATCACGTCTCTAACCGCAGGATGCTGAAAGCTACAGTAAATTTAGTCTAATGCAGTATGGTTGTGGAGGTTCAAGATTTTCTCAATTTGCCAGTGCGTTTCTTCTTTCAGGCGGAAGAATAGTAGAAGGTTAGGTGCAGTACAGCGATCAAAACGCACCGTCTTGCTGTGTAATTTCATTTGATCATATGGTAAAAAAGAAAATGGGAACGAACTGTTTTAGCGTTGATATGGGATGGTGCGTTTCAATGTTGAGTTATTCAACCTCCTACGTGAATGATGACCAATGCAAGAATTTCTCCAAGGATGACATAAGAGGGCATATAGGTAAAAAGAGAAATAAAAAGAGCTTTTAATTATGAGACCCATCAAACCACTTTTTCTTTTTTTAAAAAAAATTCCTTCCAGCTTTAATACTCATCCGCTTTTTAATATAAAATATACTTAACTAATTTGTATAGATTAAGTGAATTAGTTAAATTAGTTGTTTATAAAAATATATGTTATTTTTTTTAAAATATCCTCTTAAATCATTTGCATTAAAATTATCTTTTCATACAAACTCTCTTGACATGCAAAATCGATGTAGATAGTTTGGAAAAGAAAATGACTAGTATGGAGAACAAAATGGATTAGCTGAGATATTATATTTAGGATTAAAGTTAACTTTCAATCAGTGCTTATATTGAGCATCAAAGATATATTTTAATTTTTTGAGCCTATGTGTGTTTTTGTCTAAAATAGTGAGATAAGGTTTATTATTATTGTATGTTTGTCGGTAAAATTATTTACTAACATGCCACGTGTTTTAATTGCCATAGGAAAAAGCACAAGAAATAGATATTAGTCAAGAAAAAAATAAAATACTACGCTCTCTCCGTCTTGACTTTAATTATGTATGTAGAGGAAATTCAGGTTGCCACAACCATTCTCTGTACTTTTATCATGGAATTCACTATTGTTCATGAACTTGCGCACAAAGGAGGTTACATGCACATCACTGCTCAAAATGGGCGCAAACGCAAGAGGTTCAAATAGTCAAATACGGGACACCGTCTTCATGATTGTCAAAATCTGGGCCCTGATATCACTTTCCAACAGTTTCGTCACTTTTTTAGTTTTTACCGCATGCAGCCAAAGGGAAAAAGGCTAAGGAGTTGAAAATGAAACAAAGGAAAAATACAAAAAAAAAAAAGAAAAGAAGAAATTTAATGCAAGGGTACTGCATTGATAATGACTTTTAACAAAGACAGAAAATCTTGTAAAATTGGAAAATGTTTGATGGACTGGTTAAAGATGATTATGAAATGGGGCACTAAAACAAAGAGAAGAAAACGATACTTAACTTTTTTTAAAATTTTTATAATATGGACATTATATATATATATATATAGAGTATAGACTGCATTAAAATAGAATTGATAGATCAGAAATATATTGCAATGTTTTCAACCTATAGATATGATTTTAGTATTATATTAAAGGTAAGAATCTACGAGTTGATATTCCTTTGACACATTTATACAGTGAAAACTTACATATGTATCCACTTCTTTGTAAAATTTTCCTCCGCCATGTTTTGTATGTATTTCTCTAAAAGCTTCAATTCCAATATTGATGTTTATTTTTCATTAATATGTTACATTCTTACTTCTATTAGTAGTTTGGGGATCTAATGTTAATTTTGGAATTTATGTATTAAAATTATAATTAACTATAATGCATAATTACCACTAAACAAATGAATCATCGGTGAAAATTTGAGTTTAATTAAACAGTAGAAGATGAATTTTCCCTTTACCATATTTGTTTGATTGTTACTTCAATACTATTTGAACTAAACAAAATAGTGAATTAGCGAAATTTCGTCGTAAAGAATTATCACTAATCGCTAATAACTGATTAGCAACAAAAATTTCCTCAATAATTTTTTTCCATTTTTATTACAAATTTAAGCTTCACTTTATTTAAGCAGGTGATTAGATAATTAAAATGGGCCATTGGGTTAAGCAATAGTCAACCAAACAGTTTTAATTCAATACATATGCCTCGATCAACCTTCACTTTTGGGTGACATAAAATAATAATTTCAAATTCAAAATGATTTGGGATACCCCGAATTAGGCCCCCAAAAAAAATGTTCACAAAAATTGTCACTACAAAGCAGTAGTAGTGTCAATGATATATGTGAGGAAAAAAATTGAGATTTAATATTAGAATAAAAAATTAACTCAAAAGTTAGTTCTTATATCTAAGATCGGACCTGTGAAGAGAATTAAATTGTACGTGTGCGAGTTTAACATTTTGTAATTACTTTTCTATACTTTTCCTTTCCATCTCAAAATTTACTGCATACAATCTGCCTTTTTTTTATAACAAAAATAGATAATGAGGTTTCGAATTCGGATCAAACGTAATAGAATAAAACCTGTTTTACTAATTAGCATAACACCTTAAAATAAGTTTTCCTCCGCTAAACACTTATTTATTTCAAAATAGCTCAGGCAACAAAATACATGTGGTTAATTATAAACATTTTAATGGCTAATTCCAAGTGCTAAGAGGAGAATAAGTGTCCGGATGTTGGTGGAAATTAATTTAAGATTCAAACTCTCATAATTATATTTTGATATATTAATTTAATTATAAATTATTACCACAGCCTTCCAAAAAGAATTTCATATCGGCCATAGGATGCGAGAATCGTGTGTTACGCGTTCCACACGAATACATATATATATATATATATATATATATATATGCAAGCGTGTGTGTATTACTCTCACACATAAATAATTATTCCAAATGTCTTATTTTGAGTCATGTCAAAGCGTGAGGATTTAAGTAATCTTTAATTGTCCTAATTAAAAAGGATTATGATGACTTAAATACGAAGTGTTAATTTGAGCTCGTGTAAATACCAAAAAAGTCTCTAGAAGAATTATTATTTCTAATTAGAGTTGACAATTCTTAAACTAGCTAATTTAGTAATATTAGATTCAGATAGCCTTAAAAATTACTATTTAATGTATTTGTACGTACAGGTCTCATCTCATATAAAAAAACAAAGAGAATAATAATTTAGTTTCAAATTTAAATTTAATTAAGAGGTCATCAGTTTAATCTACAAATGAGTAAAGTAAAACTATTTTAATGGGAACAAAGCAAGTTTTACGTTACAAAAAACATATATTATACTCAATTATTAATATAAGATCTAATTGAAAAGTTAACGCCGATTACAACATGTTTATTATTTTTTTAAATTAATTCTATTAATTTTTTTAATAATAATCAATCTATATTATTTACAGTCAGTAATTAAAAACATATCCCAAAAAAAAATTCACATGAACATTGGATTTGAAACTCAAGGATGGCATGGATTAATCTTAACTTTCTCTAGCAATGTTATTGAAAGTCTAGTCAGCTTATGAACTAATCATCATTTGTCTTAAAACGTGCAGTCTAACAAAAGCAAACCCATCTCATCAACTTTTGGCCTAGAAATTTGCTACAACGAAAAGAAGAAATTCCAATTCCATGATTACGCAGCTAATTGTGCATGCCCTGTTTCCTTTGTTCCCCACACCCTGCCTTCTTCTTTGGACACTTAGCACTCAGCAGCTTTGCCTTTTCCTTTTCACTAATGGCACGATCTCTTTTCTTCTTTTAAAGTCTCAATGGCATTCTCTTTAAACACAGTCAAATTCACTTTGTTCTTTTTTTAATACGGCCTCAGGCTTTTGTTTTTCTCTCTCTCAAGCATGGATCCATGAGCCCACTATCCGCCAAACCTAACCCCATCTCACATAATTTTAGCTCATCATTCAAACTTATTAAAAATAATCCACAAAATGAATAATTCTCAAACTTTTGTGATATATATCTCAAGAAGTTTTGAGACTTAAGATCTAAGCAAGCAAGTTTTGTACGATTGAGAAGCAATCTAAAGAGTCTTTCTTTTTGACCTCATCGATATTGCTCCCTAAAAAAAGTGTCACTCTGTTTATCCTTCTTTTGCTATGATAGCTTCCTCCATTTCCTTTTCTTTCCTACAAATACTTCCTCCGATCTTAATTATAAGAGTCAATTAACTAATTTGATGATATTAAAAAAATAAGTTGAGTTAATTATTTGTCCTAAATAGTGTTATTTTTCCTAAAATATCCTTACTAATCAAGTGTATCGACTAAACTATTATTATTAGAAGGGTATTTTCAAAAAAAATGTATAAATATGAGAGACAAAATAATTTGGAGTCTTATATTTAGAACCAAAATAAAAATTAAACAAGATTTTATATTAAGAACGGACATAGTATTATTTTTTAAACAGAACAATCATCAAAACCAGTAGTCCAAGACAACTCGACTTTCGCAGGAGAATTTAAAATATCTTTCTGCAACCCTCGTTACTTCTTCCAATGGTTTCTTTCACTAGGGATAACATAAATTGTGCAAATAATATACAATACTACCTCAGGTCCTTGATATAAAATCATGTTTGATTTTTATTTTGGTCCTAAATATAAGAACCCAATCCATTTTGTTTCTCATATTTATACATTTTTTTTCAAAGTAACTCTTCTAATAATGATAGTTCTAGTCAATATATTTGATTAGTAAGGATATTTTAAAAAAGATAATACATATTTAGGACAAATAACTAACTCAACTTACATTTTTAATCTCTTCAAATTACTCAACTGGTTTTTATAATTAAGAGCAGAGTATAGTGTTAGTTTAATGGCCGATAATAAAAGGAACAAACAGAAAGAAGCAGATTTGCAGCCAAATGTAACATCACACTGGTCAGTGGGGACATGATATTAAATGGTCAACTTGGCAAATGCTGCAAGAAAAGGTCATAATTTAGCTCCCCGACCTTATCAATGTGTTCATGCTTCAAACACAGCCACTCAAAACCAGACACATTTATGTACCCCATAACCAAACTTCATTTCTGTAACTTCCTGTGGCTCTAATCAGAAAGAGGGCCAAGAAATGAGAGATCCAACAATATATCATGTATAATCCAGATCTGGGGGTGAGGTTTTAGGGAAGAGAAGAAGAAACAAGGATGCCGACACTTGGACAAAAAAACGAGGCGTCTCTAGTATATTCTCAAGGTTGCTGTCCAACGACTTTTTTCAGTTTACCCATATCTCAGTCTCAGATCACAGTGAGCAAACCCAGGAGCAGCACTTCGGAGTGTCGACACAATTTTGCAGCAACGACAGCTTCCTCAATTTTTCCGAACACCCAATTTACTAACCCTGAATCTCTGCCATCACTTGAGGAATCGTTCACTGAGTTTGTCAGAGTCTATCCTCAGTATTCTGAGACTGAACAGGTGGATCGCGTCAGAGGTAAAGAATACTACCATCTTTCTGTTTCCAACCATACATGCCTTGACTATATTGGAATTGGTCTCTTCTCTTATTACCAATTGCAACGCTACGAAACTGCGAAAACCCAGCTTGCCTCAACTTCAATCCCTCAGGTACCTCAATATTCAGAAGCTCCCTCCTTTAGCATATCGTACAAGACTGGGAATCTGAAGACTCTGTTGCTTCATGGAGGGCAAGAGTCAGAATTTGAGACTGCCATGAAGAAGAAAATCATGGGGTTTTTGAATATCTCTGATAATGATTACTTCATGGTGTTCACAGCGAACAGAACATCAGCTTTTAAACTAGTGGCTGAGTCCTACCCTTTCCAATCTAATCGGAAGCTTCTCACGGTTTATGACTACGAGAGTGAAGCTGTGGAGACAATGATTAGCTGTTCAGAGAGAAGAGGGGGCAGGGCTATGTCAGCAGAGTTTTCGTGGCCACGTCTTAGGATTCAGTCGACCAAACTGAGGAAGATGATTGAAGGTAAGAGAAAAGGCAAGAAAAAAAGAGGACTTTTTGTGTTTCCTCTTCATTCTAGAGTAACAGGAGCGAGATATCCTTATCTGTGGATGAGTGTAGCACAAGAGAATGGGTGGCATGTGTTGATCGATGCTTGTGCTTTGAGTCCAAAAGACATGGATAGTTTTGGCCTCTCTGTTTTTCGCCCAGACTTCCTCATTTGTTCCTTCTACAAGGTATTTGGCGAGAACCCATCTGGATTTGGATGCCTTTTTGTGAAAAAATCTGCCATTTCCGTTTCGAAGCCTCTTCTTGTGGAGGAATTGTCAATCTTATACCAGAAAGGAGGCTACCGCAGCTGCCAGAGGATTCTTCTGGTACTCAAGTAGAACAAAAAGCAACCTCTATCTTACAACAAGAATTAGAGTCCCTGACCTCTTTCTCTGGTCGTATAGAATCCACAAAAGTTGAACAAGGAGTACTGTCTAAGCTTCAGATCACCGAATCGGCTCAAGAAAAAAGCAACCCAGTTGAGAATGCAGAAAGAAGGAAAGCCCCAGATGGTAAAAATGGAAGCTTTGATATTGAATGCAGGTGTTTAGATCAAGTGGACTCTTTAGGGTTAACAGTAATCAATAACAGAGGAAGGTACCTTGTAAATTGGCTTGTAAACTCAATGCTGAAACTGAAGCATCCAAACACAGAAGGCGTTCCTCTGGTAAAGATTTATGGTCCAAAGATAAGATTTGACAGAGGGCCTGCTTTGGCTTTCAATGTGTTTGACTGGAAAGGATCAAAGGTGGAACCTGTTCTTGTACAGAAACTAGCTGACAGGAACAACATTTCTCTTAGCTATGGATTCCTCCACCATTTATGTTTTGCAGATAAGTATGTGGAAGAGAAGGGAAGGATTTTACAGACCAAAGAAGGTGGAGGCAAAGCAGTGAAGGTGGAGAAGAAGAAAGATGGAGAGACAAAGCTTGGGATTACTGTGGTTACTGCTGCAATAGGATTTCTGGCAAATTTCGAAGATATCTACAAACTCTGGGCTTTTCTTGCTCGGTTCCTTGATGCAGACTTTGTGGAGAAGGAGAGATGGAGATACACTGCTCTGAATCAGAAAACAATTGAAATTTAACAAGTTTCTTTTTAAGAAAGTTTTTGCTTGTTCCTGTGGATTGTAAAATCGGCTGAAGATATAATAAGATTAAGATTCAATTCACACACTTGTATGATGTGTTCAGCAACTAAGTGTCATTCTTTTACCACAGCAAGAAGATTGGATGGATTAGCGGTTTCCTTGGCCAATTCTGCTATAAACTTTCTGTTTCTGTGATCATGCTTTGATGATAAACATGGCTTTCAGGTTTCAAAGAAAAATCAATCCAAGAGTTTCTTATTCAAGACATGAAATGATGAAGGATATATATGAAATTTCCGTGTAATACACTATAATCATATGAAATATCCATGTAATACACTATAATCATAGATTTGATTGATTGGTAGGCTGTCACACAAATTGAGATTATAAACAGCCTCAAATAGTTTGATGATCCTTTATAAGTAATTTCAGTTTTTTCCAGGGTAAACCATTTAATTTTGAATTTCAACATCAATTTTGCGTCAACATAAAAATATTAAATCCAGAACAAGTTGTACTTCTCAAAGTTGTTAACAATGTGATTCATTTTTCTAGAGACTCAACTACAACAATAAATAGGGTTTTTTTTAATCTTATTTCCCTATAAATTTAGGTAAATATTTTATGTATAGTTAGAACAAAAAAATTCACCTACATAAAATTTTAAAAAAAAATCATACATAGTACTTCTCCGGTCTTTAATATAAGACATATTCAACTAATTTAATTAGATTATGAAAGTTTGGTAAGTTAGTTAATGGTAAAAAATATGACATGTTTTTCATAAAAAACCATAATCGTCTTTTTTATTTTCCTCCCTCCCTCTCCTACTTAATTATGGTTGAGGGAGTATTAATATAAGTAATTTAGAAAAAAACTGATAAATATTAGAAATATGTCTTATATTTAGGATCAAAATTAAGTCAATACTTAAATCATATATTAAGGGTTGGAAGAGTATAAGATTATTATTAGTCACAACTTTTTTCATTCAAAGACGTAATATATTTATATACACATATTACTCCCTTAATTTTCATTCATATGCACATAACCACCATAACTTTTAAATTTAAAATAATGAATCTACCTCATTATTTTAAATTTTAGGATTCCTCTATTATACATATGAATCATCACTTTCATATACAAATCCAACTTTCCACCACAATTACCTCATTACCTCGTGTTGATCAAACAAGATGACAAAGTAATTAAATTACTTTCTTCTAATTCTATACAATTGTTGAGGTTCGTTAGTTGAATGTCACATTTCAGAGTGTTGTCATCATTTACAGTGTACAAGAAAGTACCATCTTTTCATTGAAAAAAATGATTAACGCGACGCAACTGAGGACCAATGTTTAATTCCATTAAAGGAATCCAAACTAATTACTTGTATTTTCCAGGGATAAGTTTGACAGCGTTTTTTTCTATGTCCTTGATCGTGATTGTGATCATAATCTTGCATTTAATTCCACTTTTGAAAAAGAGAAATTTTAGGGCAAAAAGTCTCAAGAATCGTAGCATATTAATTCACCCAATTATAGATATATCTAGAACGTTGATTTTGTAAAAAAGGTGGAAAGCAGGTCAATATTGATTTTAGCATTCAATTGGCGCTCAAATACCGTTCATCTCGCCTTGATCTTGAGTGGAATTAATTTTGAGTAAGAAATTAAACTCACTGTTTTTAATTTAATTGTTGATGTTACCCTTTGGTCTTGTTTCAAAACAATAGTTGCTGAGTTCCAATGCTTGCTTTGTTATTGTTTTTTTTTTTAATTCAAATTATAGCCTCATTCAACTTTGTGTAATCATGCCTCTTTCTCTATTTAAAAGGAGAGCGGCTTTAGGTTCTACACTTAGGACCTGTTTGGGTGACCCTCAAAATGATGGTTTGGGAGGCAAAACCATGATTTTGGTGAGATGTCACCTAAACACCATCAATTTTGGATCAATAATCTGAAACCATGGTTTCAGGAGAAATGAATTCATTCTGCTTCTGGCTCAAATTGGAGAGATGATTGTGCCTGTCAAAATAGATCTCAACAATAATATGACTTTAACATTTCTTAATTATTTTTATAAACATATTTAACCTTATATCTTATAAACATATATACACATATTAATTAATTATTAATTACATTATATTATGTATTATTAATGATGTTGGTAAAAAATATATTATTAACAATTTTATTCCTTCAAGTTAAAATATATCATAAAATTTATCTTTTATATAATTATAATATTAATTTATGTTTTTTTAGTAATTTGTATATATAAAAAGTACTTCTGATAACAACTATCCAAACACTCTTACTTCTCAGAATCACTTTTTTACAAAATCTATTCTTCACAGAATCTATTCTTCCCAGAATCTATTCTCCAGAAGCTATTCTTCAAACCATGATTTGGTTTCATCCAAACACACCCTTATATGGACGTGTGATGTATGTAACTTTTTTAAGTTAAAGCAATAAGTACTAACAGTTTTAGATTATATACAGGATTGAACTTTGAACCCATAACTTTTTTATTTGTAAAATTTTTTTAGGAAAAATAATAAAAAAATACTTGTTGAATTTTAAATTAATAAATAGGTGATTTTGACAGATTTTGACTTATCAAAATTATTAGAAGATTAGTCAAAATCATTACGAGAGTAATGATTAGCATGACCCATTTATTTTTTGAAAATTTAATAGGCATTTTTTTGTCATTTTTTCAGGTTTTTATGTTATTACACCACAATGTTATTGGCTATGTCTGACTTTTTATTTCTTCGCTGCAAAAATGGGTGCAAGTGATTGTTCCTTATACCAAAAATAAAATTAACAAAATCAAATAAATGGTGAAAATAAAACTATTTGGAATTATTTGGATTAAAAATATTGTTATCTTTAAGATTCAAAATTTCCTGGTATTATTGGTGTTTCAGAAATTCAAATCTTCTAGTTGTAAATTTACTTTATAAGTAATAAGATAGAGATGAAGGGAAAAAAAGTACCTATCCAAAGAAAAACAAACTTCATACACAATTTTTTGTATTTTTGTGGGTCACTTTCTTATAAAAGTATATGATTTTTTGATAATATAAATATTAATTTCTCTTTTTCTTTAAGGCTTATTATTTAGACATCCATGAAAGCTACCATATAAACAAAGCATAATGATTTAATTGAAAACCCACAAGTAGAAATGGTCAAGTCTCTTATATATACATTATTTATACATTTTTAAGCATATTTTCAAACTTGGGCGTTACAAGGGGAAAAACACAATATTTCTTGTAAAATCTCAAAATTATTGTCAATAAAAGTGATTAGTTTAAAGAGTTTAATTAGTTATGAAGTTTTATAGTTAGGAGTGAAAAAAATTGACACTTAAAATAAAATATATTATTACATTATTAAATATGCAAGATGTCCATATAATAAAGATATAAGGAAGTAATATTCTAACTGATAGAGACCTTCTTTTTTAACAGACCGAGACATATTACTGATTTAATTTCTTTTATCATTTATTTGTTTGATCAACTTTGTTTATTATTATTGACTATACAAATTTTCCGGGTTTGATAAGTCATCCAATAAATTATTTATGAAAAGACTGTCTATGAGCATAAGTATGAACGCAGAGTACCAAGATTTTTCGTCATTTAAATATTAAGATTTTACCAAGGCATCATTTAAATAGGCAAACTGTATATGTTTTTCTATTTTTTTAAATTAATCGATTAATTAATATATATTTTTGGTTCGCATTAATTTATTTATATTGTTGTTGAGAAGTCTTTCTTTTGAAACATAAACCAGAAAGGTGACGGTGACTTTAAAACTAGTGGGCTTTAGGACCTGTGGATTTGAGATTGGGCTCACCAAAACTTCGTCCTTCGCAAAGTTTATAGCCTTAATATTAAGCACGGGTGGCAGTATTTAATAAGCAAATTGTTGGTTTTGCTCAAACTTTTCACTATTTTTTTTTTTAATTTTTGACCTTCTCAGTATTTTCTTTTATTATACTTAGATTTTATCATATTTGTAATCTATAAGTCGTACACAGACCTGCACGAATGACGAATGATTTTTGAAATTTCATATGATAAAAAAATAAAGTTAAAGTGTACATTTAGTCCTTTAACTTTATGTAAGATTTTACTTTGATCTCTTAATTTTAAAAAATATATTTTTAGTCCTTCAGTTTCAAAATTGTTAGTCTTAAATAATGATGTGTTGTAACGATCATAGTTATTTTTAATATTAAACTTAATATGTTAGTATTTAGCAATGTTTTATCACTATTTAAGAGTTCAATATCATTATTTTTTTTAACAGTTTTAGGGTTAGAGAACTAAAAGTTTGCATTAAAATAAAACCTTATGATAAGTTAGAGGACTAAAATATACTTTAGTCAGAATGATCATGAAGACTTGATGGGACCGGTGCCAGCTTGGGGACTTAAAGGCAAAGCATAATATGAAGGATATGCTAGAATGTAATAAAGTAAACTTGGTGGCACTTATAAATGATTCATTATCTGGTTAGGTTGCTAGTAATTGTGTCTATCATCTGATAAAAGTTAGGAAGGCAATGGGAAGACATCTGAACCGGTGCATTAAAGATTTTTTAAAAAAAAAAAACAATGCTACCTCAAGTTTGAATAGCATTTTTATTAAAAAAATATGCTTAAATATACTTTTTTTTTCCGATACCAATATCATTTTAATTTGGCTCTTAAGTAGGAAAGCAAGGAGGGAAACCTGTTCCAACGAGAAGAGTTTTGAATTTTCAATTGCTATTATTGGATGAATGTGGCTTAACTGATTTGAAGTTTAAGGACTCTAGATTTACTTGGAACAATGAGAGGTTTGGAGATGCTAATATCATACTCCTTCTCTAAGGGAGTGTTTGGATAAAAACCAAACCATGGTTTCAGAAGTGCTTTTACGGATTACGAAGTAAATATGTGGAGGAGGTTATCTCGTTTTGCGGAAAAGTGCTTCTGAAACCACAGTTTTGGAGCACCCAAACAGAGCTTAAGTCAATCTTGATAGCCATAAAACTGTAACAACATATCCTCTGCCACATAAAGTGTATGATTTCTTATGCAAGAATGATATTGTCTGTTCCCTACCGGCCAAGCACAAAGCTACTTTAGTTAGCGACAATTTTCTTAGGTATGGTCTACTTTAGTCTATTTATCAGTGTTTTGGCAACCATTTTGTTTATGGGATTGCAAAGGCTAATCACGCAAAATTCTTGAATGTCCCTGGAGCATCTCTCTTTGGAATAACAACTATAGACATGTGAGGAAAAACTAATTTCAAAGTCCTTATAATTTGCTTTGATTTTGAATCAGGTCCTCATACTTTTTTGTCTTTTTTATTGAGTCCTTCAATTTTGTATCGTTAAACCCGTTAATCCTTTAAGGTTAAGACTGTTAGAAAAAAGCTAACGCTGTTCAACATTTATGTTAGCAAGAGCTCGTTCAGTCTCCTTCTGCCGCAACCCAAAATCTCAGAATAAGCCATAGTTTAGTCTCCTTCCATTATAACCCAAAATCTCAGAACAATCCCTCCTCTTGTTCACTGTTCCTCAACATCTTTGCCTTCCCTATCATTAAATAGCTCATAGGTCACTGCTCCTTCCCCAACTTGAATGGGCTACTAACTCTGTTTTCCTAATACTAAAATAAGGATGAAGGCCTCACCTCACTGCGCGTCTCTGTTCTCAACTTTGATAGTTCATCTCCAATTCCAAATGCTTGCATTGCATATTCACACTCAAGATTATACTTAAGCCTGCTTCCCTCTATCTGCTCATCGCTATTTGCCTTTGCTTCTACGATGAATAATATAATAAACAAATAATTACACGCACACATATGTACAAACAAATTTAAAAAAAAAAAAAAGAGAATTCCTTTTCTATAAAAATACCAAACTAGATCACAGTTGAGCTAATCTTGAAAAGAGAATTAAACATGATTATCAGCCATTTTGATGTTTCATATAAGTTTAACAATTAAATAGTATATATAGAAAAATATGAGTGTCAATCATTTTTTATGTTTAATGAGATCCAGTCATCAAAATTATTAATGAGAGGCATCTTTCATCATGCTGTTATTTTGTGTGTATTTATAGTATGTGTATTCCCCTGTTCAAGTATTAGGAAAACAGAGTTATTAGCCAGAAGAATCCACCACAGGGATGACATTCAAGTTGCGGAAGGAGGAGCGACCTGTGAGCCATTTAATGATAGGGAAGGAGAAGATGTTGAGGAACAATGAAGGAGAGGACTTAAATGAGATTTTGGGTTATAATAGAAGGAGACTAAAAGAGGGCTTATTTTGCGATTCTGGCTTCCATTGGAAGTAGGCGCTGACGAGCTCTTGCTAACAAAAATGTTAAACAGCATTAGTCTCCCCCCCCCCCTAAATAACGGTATAAAACTAAGGGACTCAATAAAAAGAATATCGGAATAAATAGAGAATGGATTAGAAACGTACCGGGTCATATCTCGGATGGGTTCAGGTCAGATCTTCTGAACTCACACTATAAGCTAGACTACAAAAGTCTAAGTTTTGAATACATAGCAGAGCATTTCTTTGCTAGAAAGAATAAGAGAGATAGTAGGAAAGCTCAACTACTGAAGTGAGTTGGATTGATGGGCAGAAGCCTCTATTTATAGTTTTTGTCAGGGGTATTTTGAAAGCTAAAATATCCACTGAGCCATTAGGTTAAATCTGAGTTAGGATATATGAATATATCCTTATCTCATAATATCATGATATTTGAATTCAAATCTAGAATCAATTACAATTAATTCTAAATATATATACTTAATATATATTTAATCTATAAAATATAAATTAATTAAATTTATATATAATATAAATTAATTAAATTTATATTGTAACTTATTGGATTTGATTTAGGATGTTTGACCGAGTCAAACATATCATAATCCTGCTTGGATATTTGACCGATATTTCTCTTAATATCTAGTGAAATAGTCCGGCCCATCAAGGGCGAATCCAATCTCAAAAATCCAATAAAGAAAAAAAACATAACAACCTAATTCAAAATCAAACCAAACTACAAAGACCTCCAAATTAATTTTCCCTTTATACTTCTAATCTGTTCTACCTCTTAATCTCTTTTAACCTTTCGTGTGATTGATATGCCTACCGTCTGCCATTGGTTCTGGTAAAAGAGGGGATTCAAGCCATCCCGCTTAGGTGGCTTTCAAGGGGCACATAGCAAATAGCGCAGCCTTGATCTCATGGTCAATCACATTCTCCTTCAAAGACTTCAAGTTTGCGTCGTTCGCTTTCGGGTATGACTTTTCAAATCTTACGCCTAGACCATCATACTCTTCATCTTTGTATAAGTTTTCAAAATGCTCAGTTCCTTCCTTCATGATTTTGTCGGCCTCATAGGACCAGTTCCCGTTTGCATTGACCATTAACAGCGGCATGGAAATATCGATCCCCAAAGGAATTAGTCGCCATTCTAAAAGGCTTGAGCAAAAGTAGGGTGTGATTCGATTTGAAGCACGTTAGATCGAAGACCTGTGCATACCCAAAGCTTTGCATATGCTCTTTGTTAACAACAGGCCTATCTAAAACGCAGAGATGCGAAAGATGATTATAGAAAATGTTTACCCAGTTAAGCAGGTTGATTGAGATGTTAATTATAGAAGGAAGTGAAAACAAATTTTTAAAAATATGCCTGTTAATTAGTTATGTAAGTTTGTTAATATATTGACTGCAGAAAAAATAAAATAAAATCAAGTTTTTGAAATGAGCCTGTTGGCTAGTTAATTACAGGTTAACTTGTTAACCACAAAGTATGAAAATATTTTCCACAAAAAATCATTCTTCATTCTTTAATAGTTCAATTTAATAATTAATACAGTAAAATATAAAGTTTAAGATATACTCCTCTAGTCCTATTTATAAGTTACTTATAACATGTTTCGTATAAATTATTAAAAAAAACTTAAACTTTATTAATTCTCATTTAAAATTCAATAACTTTTCAACTTTATCCATATTTAGTATATATTATATCTTATGTAAATAAAATCAACACAATAATAAATAAATGGTAAAATTCTACATCCATATAAAAAATTTCTCTTGGTATTCTATAAATAGGATCAACAAATGTCTTCTCTCATTGCTTTATAAATAAGATTAGAGGAGTATATTTCATAAAAACACTTCATTAACATGTTAAGTAGTGAGATTAATGCTGGCAAAAAAAAATAGTGAGATTAATGCTTTATTTATATTTTGATTGCTGTAGTTATGTACTCCTTGGGGAATTTTGGGGAAAAAAAAGTTATTCATGCTTATTATCAATTTAATATTTAGTTAATATGATTTCTATTAACTTTTTTATATATTCTCCGTTACATGGAGGATAAATTCTAGTTCGAGACAAAGGGCGTATAAGATATTCTGCGAAATTCTAAGTGCGATTAATGTCATTTTACCTAGGCTATTCCCAAGAATATATTCCATCTGCTTCACAATGCTAACATGCTCCTCGGATATTTAAAAAACAAAGTTTGTGGGTTGGTGTTATCTTATTTATAAAAATAAAATACAATAAAAAACTATAAAATTTTAATAAAAAATTTCGATCATAAACTATATCACTGTATTAATTAACAAGACAGTCTCTCTTATCTTTTTTTTTTCACTCATTCTTTTTTTTTCATAAATAAATGTATTTTTAGTTAAAAATATATTTTAAATTATTTATTGAATTAATTAATAGTTGTTAACATCGTTATATGACTTGTTAACCAAATTATTAAAGTTATAAAAATATCACTTTTTGAATTTTTCAGAAAACTTGTTAAATGTTATACCAAGTTTGGTAATAGCATTACAAAATTTGTTAACCAGTTTACTGAAATTGTAAAAATATCATTTTTTGAATTTTCTGAAAAAATTATTGTTAACTGTCATATTAAACTTGTTAATAACGTTAAAAAGCTTATTAATTATATTACTGGACTTGACAAATTTTTCAAAAAATAGTTGTCGACTACTAGAGCTTTGACGATCGGTGGTTGTTGCCGATACTGGAACTTTAACCACTTTTCGATTGGTGATAGGCTTGGTGGGGTTTTTTTTTTTTAAAAAAAAGGGTAATATGGTCATTTTAGTAAATTTGTAAATTTCAATCTGATTACCTATACCTAAACTAAAATTTTGCTTATTTAGATGATTATTTGAGTTTGAGTTTAGCTATCATTTTTCTCTAATATTTTGGTCAAATTTGGGGTCTTGAATTTCATTCATATAGAATTAAATGGGTTAGGTGGAACGTGGAAGATCAAAAATCTACCACAGTGGCAACTCTCGCAAATACTTCATCCCTAACCTACCTTACAGTCCACCCTCCAGATCCAGCGACGACCTTTATGGCCTATTTCATGTGTGTGTTTGCGCGCGTAATAGACGTGCACACGCGCACACATATACGGTTAATGTGGGGTTTCGGTTCCTAAGATTTAAACATATTTTAATTTTAATTTTTTAAATTTCAAAAAAGACATGATTTTAGTTTATGAAATTTATTCTATCTTTAAGGATTAGTTTATGAAGGTATAACAATATTAAACTCTGTTGAAGTGTCGTAAATAATCTTATGTGAAATTATCAAATGATACTTACCAGGATTTTGTGTAGGTAATAGGGGGAAAAAAAGAACACAAAATGCATGATCGTACAAATGGGGATGAATTTTCAAAACCTAGTATAATAAACAACTTTTTAAATAAAGAGTAAGTAAAGAAGCGGTTAAATAGTTGTGTTTTGAGATTTTTTTTTTTCAAACCCCTGTTATTCATACAAGATTTAAATAGGTGTTGTTTGGTAAGTTATCGTCACTACTTTAATACTGTTTACAAGTAATCAAAATTAAAAAAAAGAATCCATATTTTAAGGGGGAAAAATTATAAACCTCTCTCTCTCTCTCTCTATATATATATATATATATATATATTTTTTTTTTTGATATATTTCGTTCTTTTGATTGATTTTGATTTACCTCCACGGCTTCACGTTCTTTTCATTCGCCTTCCTACAAGGCCCTTCTTCCTCGCCACGCTCTCTCTTTGCAGTCGCACTATCGCATTTCCTTCTTCTGCTTTCTCAACAACCGAAACCGTCAACATCACAGTCATGGCTTCGCGTCCCAAGAACGTCGGAATCCTTGCCATGGACATCTATTTTCCTCCTACTTGCGTTCAGCAGGTCCACACTTCTGTGCTCTCTGTTTTCTCGATTTATTCACTGTGCCTTGAAATTGATGGATCTATGTAGCATTTCAGCTCAATTTCTTGCTCGATACTGGATTTTCTTGTGAAGTTGTGCTTAGAATGGATTTTGTTTTTGGCTGTTATTTGCATCTACAGGAAGCTTTGGAGGCTCACGATGGCGTGAGCAAAGGCAAGTATACTATTGGACTTGGGCAAGATTGCATGGCCTTCTGCACAGAGGTGGAAGATGTTATCTCAATGAGGTCAGATACGATTGGTTCAGAATACAATAGTCAAGTCTGAGTGTTCTGTGTTAGAGTCGGCTTCTTCTTCTTGCTAATCACTGCTTACTTCTGCAGCCAACGCGTTTACTCTATTTTGTTAAAAATTCTGTTAGGAATTAACAGTATATTCATGTTAAGGAAGAAGCAAGTTATGAAATACCGATTTAAGGATTGCTTATTTATTTCGAGAATAAATAAAAAACGATTCGCTATCGAACCGACGGAGTTCGTATTTATTTTTATATTCTAATTTATTAATTTTTTTTAGCATCAACTGTAGAGTTCGTGCAGAGAACTATGTAGCTTTCCGCAACCAGTGATAATTTTCATGTTCTTGTTGCTGATTATCTGCTATGATAACTAGATTGTGCAGGGAGATTGTACTCATTCAAAGCATAGATATACATCATGGCCTATGAATAATATATTTTAATATAGATTTTATGTTATATGTAGGATGTATTGAATAGATACTGCTTTTGGGTGCATATTTACATGATATACAGTGCCTATCTTTATTATAGATTTGTAGAACAAATCTTCAGATCTGCAACAGCTTTCTTGCATTTATTCTGATTCGTTCTTTTACTGTCAATACCAGCTTGACGGTTGTTACTTCACTTCTTGAAAAATTCAAAATTGATCCAAAGCAAATTGGACGCTTGGAAGTTGGTAGTGAGACAGTAATTGACAAAAGCAAATCCATTAAGACCTTTTTGATGCAAATTTTTGAGGTATCCTTTTCTTGTGTTGGTTCTTACACCAGAGACTACATTCCATGGGATTGACGTACTTCCATAAAATCACAATATGTAGGCTTCATTAAGATTGGCATTTCAAGTTCAAGCATGTAGCGAAACTAAATTATAATGGTTGTTGCTGTTTGATAATTGAGATTTCATTTAGCATTTACATTGTTTCCTGTGATCTTTGACTTTATCACGAAAAACATATAATCATGGATATAAAGATAAAGGATGTTGTAATATTTGGCAAATATGAAAGATTCTTGATTTGTGCAAATATTAAGCCCTCTTGCTGGTGCCATTTCTTTTTGCAAATTGATTTCTTTTAAATACTTGTGCTTCTCCAAGTTAAAAGATTGTATATGACTAAATTTACTCACTCTCGTCATGTTTAAATCTAGCCAAAGTTTTAAAATGACTTGGATAAATCCATTTGAAAAGCAAATGACCAAAAAAAAAAAGGGGAAAGAAAATCCACTTTAAAAGCGAGTTTGCACAGAGCTCTCATTTCTCTTTCTTGTGTTAAAATCTTGTCAAAATCATGAAAGAGATACTTTCTGGCATAGAATTTTGATTTTGCTCTGAAATTTCCTTGTTAACTGAACTTATTGATGAATCCCAAGGACAAAATAAGAGAAAGAAATATCTTGTCTGTGTTCATATGTGTATATTGACTCATGTAACAACCAGGAGAGCGGTAATACAGACATTGAAGGTGTTGATTCAACAAATGCATGCTATGGAGGAACGGCAGCTTTGTTCAACTGTGTGAATTGGGTGGAGAGTAGTTCATGGGATGGGCGCTATGGACTTGTTGTTTGTACAGATAGTGCGGTATGAGCTCCCAGCATTTCTGACCTTTATTCCATTCTCCTTTCTTTACCTAAAGTTGCAGTAAATTACAATTAAATGGAAAAGGAAAAATTGATTATTATTATTTTTTTTTTTTTGCCTTTTGTGACAAATTTATGGAAGTAATTTTATATTTGTGTCAGAGCCTCTAATCAACCCTATCATTTTTAAATAGATATCACCATAAACAGCATATCAATGGTAATCGGGAGAGTGTTTGAATGTATACCATAATCCTTCTCTCTGCCACTTCCGTGTGTTCTCATCCTTGTCACTGCTCACAGTTGGGACAGCATTTTCCATTTCCAATCTCTGCCAAAAATCATGTCCCATATGAATACAAAAATCAAGTTTAAAATAAATCATGATAAAATTTCAAAATCAATAGCCAAGCATATACACGTAAGGAAGCTTGTTAGAATAAGATACAAATTTACTATTTTATCTGCATATCATGCATAATTGCATATCTTGTGTACACAGAAGATGCTAGCCTCATTATTCTGGATTTCTGGGGAGGTTAGAATACTCCGCAGTTTAAGTAGAACCATAAAACTATCTATCTGCAGAGAAAACGTCAATGAGAATAGCCTCAAATAGGTAAATTTGTCATCACCAGAAACCACGAACTAAAATGTTTTGGGCAATAAACTAAATAAGTTGAAAACGGAATCACATTTATTGCTTTATTCTTGTAGCATGTTTACTTTCCGAAAAAGCATATGCAAAAACTTTTTTTTTTTGGTTGCAACAAAAACTTCAACTGCTAATAATTCTTACCTTATGAAATAACAATTGTATTTGAAGTGCCAATACAATGGTTAATTTTCTATCTTATGCAAGGCCGTATTGCTTATGGGACTACAGAATTTAAGGTGCCAGATCAGAGAGTACTTGTCCAATTTATCAAGCTGTAAAGGGAAAATTTTAAGCTATTTCTGTTTTATAAAAATATTGCTGAGATAGTGTTCCCAAATTGAAATTCTTTTTTCTGGCTGTAATACACACGTACAGATACACACGCACACACTTTCTTTTTTTCAAAAGAAAGAAAGTAAAACCTGCTAATTGCGGTAGCCTCTCTGAGCTAAATAATCTGAGGCTGCATAATAAAGTTGAACTTTCTATAATCCAATGTTGGTGCGAGGCATACATCCAAACTTTCTGAGTGTCGTTGCAACACATGCTGTATCAGATGAAGTGTACATCTTTAAAACACACACCAATATGCTCACTTTGACCTTTCTTGTTTCAGGTATACGCTGAAGGACCTGCCCGTCCTACTGGAGGAGCAGCTGCAATCGCCATGCTTATAGGGCCGGATGCACCAATTGCTTTTGAAAGCAAATTCAGAGGCAGCTATATGTCACATGCCTATGATTTTTACAAGCCAAACCTTGCAAGCGAATACCCAGTAATGCTTTATCACTTATTCTCCGTTTCTTTTTCAGATCAAAAAATAAAAATTGAAAGATTCCTTTTAGGTTTTTACCGAGCATCTTTTAGCATATGACTAAAGCATTCTTAGTTTTATAAACTGAAGAACTCCACTGTGGTGATGATGCCGTCCAGTCTAATTTCCAGTGTCATGTTTCATTGGTTTGAATTGTGCAAGTAGTGACCCAAAAAAATAAAGGAGAGGAAAAAATAGTTAAGTGATTATTTCTTGGGAAAGATTTTTCTAAGACTTGAGTCAATCCCACCTTTTTTATTTCTTACAAGTCATTTTCTAATAATAATATGGTTCATTTTCCTCTGCCCCTCCCCTTGCATGTCATATTCAAACTCTGGGTGTTTTATTACCCTAAACATAGTAGTAGTTATCCATTACTGGTCTTTTAGACATTTTGGTGCACTTATTAGGGTGATTGATTTTAAACAGTCCTTTGCGACTTGCAAAAATTCTTGCTTGCATACTTTTTTCTGCACACAACTAGATGTTACTTTAATGATATTTTTTCTTTTTATTTCTTTCCTTTTAAAAAAGTTGTTGCATTCTTCATAGGTTGTTGATGGAAAGCTCTCCCAGACCTGCTATCTTATGGCACTTGATTCCTGCTACAAGCATTTTTGTGAGAAGTAAGGATATTCTGAAATGAGAAAGCCTTTCCTTGTATCTTATGTAGAATGGTTATTAGTACTGTTTTTCCTTTTGTTTGTTTTTGTATACTTAGTATTCTGTGTACAGATTTGAAAAATTGGAAGGGCGGCCGTTTTCCATCTCAGATGCTGATTATTTTGTGTTTCATTCTCCATATAACAAGGTAATGGAAGGGCAGCCGTTTTCCATCTCAGACTGCTTGAATGTTTTACTGTAGACAAGCGCATGCACTTTGAGCAAATAGTTGTTTATTCATTCTCCACTCAATGTATTGCAGCTTGTACAAAAAAGTTTTGGTCGGCTGTACTTTAACGACTTCCTGAGAGATCCCAGGTGTTTATCTTTTGCTTCAGCTCTATCTTATAAATGTATGAATTTCTAATACAAGATGCTAGTTTATATCAATGATCAGTTCTTTGGAATGGGTAATTGCTGCATTAATTTTTGGAACCTTTTTGCAGTGATAGGTCAGTAGACTGCATGCACTGAGATTTGCATATACTTGTTTTTAATTTCCACCCTAAGTTACAGACATTTCCTAGAAGAGAAGAATTAAAAACTTGGGATGTTTTTAACTAACGTTTACAACTCAATATATGTTTTTTCCCTCCATTTCCCTGAATCTGAGTAAGCTATGTGTACCAGATCTGTGGATGAAGTTGCTAGAAAAATCCTAGGACCATTCACGGCTCTATCTGGTGATGAGAGCTATCAGAGCCGTGATCTGGAAAAGGTAGCTACTCTGGTTGAATCCAAATCAAGTTCTTTGACTAACATGATTGCCATTACCAAGATCGTAGATTATTTATGGTCATTGTGAATTTGTAGGCAAACCAGCAAGCCGCAAAGCATTTATACAACGAGAAGGTGCAACCCACCACATTAATCCCAAAACAAGTCGGTAACATGTACACTGCATCTCTCTATGCAGCACTTGCATCTCTCCTTCACAATAAACGTAGCTCACTGGTAACGCTTTATATTTCTTTCCAGTGCATAACTTTCTGGGTGCCGCATCTTTTATGTGGCAGGATTGATTTAACATTGCTCATTAGGATTGTTCTCTTTATTTGCAGGTAGGTAAGCGGATGGTTATGTTCTCATATGGAAGTGGTCTAACAGCTACGCTGTTCTCCTTCCATATTCAAGAGGGTCAACATCCGTTTAGTTTGTCAAACATTGTGACGGTGATGAATGTTTCTGGCAAGTTGAATCAGAGGCTTGAGGTATGGCTCCTCTAATCATATAACTCTAATAGTAATGTTTGTCCATCCCCTGGCAAATTGGCGTCGAAATTTGAAACTAGGCGTAAGCCAGAACTTGAATTTTTAATGCATTTTCCTGTGTTACACCTATAACAACCCATTTAAGTGTGATAATTTAATAGAATTTTTGGAAGTAGAGTTTTGATAATCAAATGGACGGTTAAGATTATTTGAGTGCTTCAACAGCTCAGATCTGTTTTTCACTTTATAAAATGCAGTAGCTTTTGTTTGGCAAGTAGCTGTAAGTTTTCCATGAGAACTTTCAATACGAATACTGTCCTAGAAAAATTCATAATTTATTCCCAAAAAAAAAAAGATTTGAACATTTTAACAATTTTAATTGCTAAGATCAGATAAGTTTTTAGGACTTGTAAATATAACATTTAGACTGGATGTAGAGGTGTATTAGTGTATGCAGCATGGGTAAAACGTACTAGAGATTCGGAATCCAGGATGGACCAGACTTATGGTATTAGTGATTACTCAATGACTGGATGGCTGAAATGTTAAAAGCGTTTATAGTTTTTCTCCTACCTAAATTATTAGAGTACTTAGTGGTAATACTACATTTATAGTAAATAGGAGTAACAAGTAGGTGTTTCAACCATAAATTGTTGGTCGTTAGCGCAATTAATGTGACTTGAAACGAAAATTTATCAATTTTTAAATGCAGTTTCCTCCGGAAAAGTTCGTCGAAACTTTGAAGCTAATGGAGCATCGTTATGGGGCCAAAGATTTTGTGACAAGCAAGGACTCTAGCTACTTACCTCCTGGCACATATTATCTCACTGAAGTTGATTCCATGTATCGTCGATTCTATGCCAAGAAATATGATGACGCAAACTCACAATTTGCTCCTAATGGTCACTGACATCTCCGAATTTAGAGGTCTCCTTTTTTGCCTCACAGAATAAAATTGTATGGGGCATTCTTAAACTTTGCCTCGTCCAAATTCCGGGGGTACCCAAAAAATTAGTGATTAAAAGTCAAAATTACCAGTTTGATATTTTTTTCCCCTGGTAGAGCTGATATTGTTTGATAGACTAAGCCTTCGTGGTAAGCTTCTGGATGCGGTTAAAGTTGTTTATTATATCTGATAGAATATGAATATATTTATAAAAATTATTAAATGCCGTATTATTAAGTGTGGCTTAGTTTATTCTTAGAATTTGAAAGGTTTAGTCAAGCTGTGATGTGATAACTGTAAAAATTATTTCTTTTGGAGGGCAAGTGGTGTTTTTATTAAGAATTATTATAATAATAGTTTTTGACCTATTCAAGTATGTATTTGTAAGTAATTTGACGTTAAAATGTGAAGCAAGTCAAGATTCGTGAAACAGGTAAATATGTTTTGCAGTTTGATTTATAAAGATTGAGTTTTGTGCAGTGCATACCATTTTTGGAAATAAGTGTACCTTATACTGATGCTGATTTTATTTAAAATAAAATGGTTTCCCTGCGGAATAAAAACTGTAAAAACTGTAAAGAGCCTTCCAGGTCTTAAAATAAATAAAAAAGGAAGAAAAAAAAAACTGCGAGAGTCTCTTGATCCTGGACATTTCTTGGGGTCATGTATCATTTTACTAGCTAAGCAAATAATGGACGCATGGGCCCGTGCCTAGGGTCCTTTCACAAGATGTTTTTAACTAAAATTATGCAAATCAAGAAAAAGGAAAATGGCCCAAAAAAATGCCTGTTAAAATTTAAAATAATAAATAGGTGATTTTATCATGTCGAAATTTAGTTTGACATTCTAAAATTATCCCTCCATTTTCTCAAATGTCACAATAATTTTCTCTATGCAATAAATATCGTTACAATTCGATCATCAAAGGTTTGTTTATTAAAATAATTTTCAAAGTGATTTTCCAACTCAATAATGAAGAATGGAATTTTTGGAAGAACACAATAAATGTTTCACTATATTTCATTAAAAAAAATCTTAAATTTAGAAAAAAGAAAGAGCGTGAAAATGAGTAATCTTTTTTGTTTAGGAATAGAAATCTTCACTCAGGATCCTTTTAGATAATGGGCTCAAGAGATATTGAGCCTAAACATTCATCATGGACTTTTAGATCGGCTTTCAAAGCGGTCTTCCCCATGTATTTCTTTGATTTGGTCTTCTCAAGGAGGAGGATTTTATACATTTTGTTAATTTTGTTCATCAGATTCAAATTACTGAGTATGCAAGTTAGTAATTACAGAGTGGTCTATTCCAGGGTTTCTCTTTTTAATTACTTTCTAATTACGCAGCCTCCCACTAATAAGAACAACATATATACCTGTAAAATAAGGCACATTCACATTTTTGGTTCATATAACTTCTACTCAATCTTTCATCACCAACTCTACAAACTCAACTAAATTGATAAGTATAAGCGAACAGAACCATATGTACTACAAAAACAAACCTTAAAATCCCCTTAATATGCCAAATAACAAATATTTTTTTTTTTGAAAAAAAAAAAAGAAAAAGAAAACCTTGATGGTCACTTTCAGATACAGGTAGGTGGGGATAGACTACTTGGTCTTAAAGCGCACAACAAATGCTTGAGTCAAAGTTTTGTTGTGTTTCTAGACTTTGCCATAACTTATAACATTGAGTGACTTTAAAGGATTATGATGATTCTTTGTTAAACATGCACTTTGTTAGTAGATTCAGTTCTATTTATACAGCTTCATGCTTCCACGGATTCCTCACAATCACAACCTCATCATTTCTCAGTTCTCGTGTTCTTCTTCTTCTTCTGAGTCGTATCAGTTCAGACCAAAAATGGCTCATAGTCTGCCTCTGAAACACTTGTTCTGTACAACCATTTTGGCTTTCTTAGCATTGGCTTTGTTATCAAAAGCAGAGCTTGATGCCCATTATTATGACCATTCATGTCCCCAGTTGGAAAAAATCATCAAGGACACTGTTGTTAATGCCTCTAAGCATGACCCTAAAGTCCCAGCTCGTATTCTGAGGATGTTCTTCCATGACTGTTTCATTAGGGTACGTATGATCTTTCTTTTGTTTGTGTGTGTGTACACATCTTTTTTTTTTTTGGTGGCTAATTTGTTAATGTTTATTCTTTTGTGCAGGGTTGTGATGCATCAGTGTTATTAGACTCAACTCCCACAAACAAAGCAGAGAAAGATGGCCCTCCAAACATCTCTGTTCGATCATTCTATGTGATCGACCAAGCTAAAGCCAAGCTTGAAAAGGAATGCCCACACATAGTTTCATGTGCTGATATTCTTGCCATTGCTGCTAGAGATGTGGTAGCCCTGGTAACTAACACACTTCAACTTCTCTTATATATTCTGTTTGTCCGAGGAAAAATTGAATTTTTTGGTCCCTATAGTTTTAATTCGATTATAACTTAGTCCTAAAACTTTGACTTAGTGCAACTCAATCCCTATAGTTTCAACTGAGTTGAAACTCAATGATTAAACTTTAACTCATTGTAACTTGGTTCTTATAGTTTTAGCCATTTAAAACTTTGATTATTAAGTTTCACGAAATATATAATTTAATTTTCTAAAACATAAGGAATGATATTTTAATTGATTTAACTATAACAACCGAGTTGTAGTAAATTAGAGTTCAGAGATCAAGTTTCAATTGAGTTAAAATTATTGGAGAATGAGTTACACCGAGTCAAAGTTTAAAGATTGAATTACAGAAATTAAAGTAAAATTATAGAGACTAAATTACATTAACCAAATAAAATTTAGATAGAGTTATGTAAGAGTCAAAAAGTATAAGAATAAGAAGATTAATTTTTCGTACAAATTAGTGCGCACACAAAAGACACAAAAGTAACTTTACTGATATATCTGTTTCAGTCTGGGGGTCCATCATGGGATGTTCTAAAAGGAAGAAAAGATGGAAGAGTCTCAAAAGCATCAGACACAAGAAACTTACCAGCTCCAACTTCAAATATGAGCCAACTTATTCAAAGCTTCGCCTCAAGAGGGTTAGACATCAAAGATTTAGTCACTCTATCTGGTGGTCACACTTTGGGATTCTCCCATTGTTCTTCATTTGAAGCTCGTCTCAGAAATTTCAGTCTGTTACATGACGTTGATCCAAGTTTGGACTCTGAGTTTGCACAAGATCTCAAGAAGAAATGCCCAGAAAAAGCCTTCAGGGGCCATAATGCCGGACACTTCATGGACTCAACAGCTTCAGTGTTTGATAATGACTATTACAAGAGATTGCTTGCTGGGCGAGGACTGTTCATATCAGATCAAGCCATTGTTGGAGATTACAGAACCAGAAGGATTGTTGAAGCTTTTGCTAAAGATCAAACCTTGTTCTTCAACCAGTTTGTTGCTTCCATGTTGAAGCTTGGCAATGTGGGTGTGTCTCAGGATGGAGAAGTGAGACGTGATTGCAAGGTTGTGAATTGAGAAAGAAGCCGGAGACTAACTATCGTCCAAAAAACATTTTTCTGTTTTTTTTTTTCCCTTTCACTGCTTCTGTGGTTTGCAAGGTGGTGATAATGTGTTGTCATGACTCAAGACTAAATAAAATAAGAATGTCGTGAAATGAAAAATGTTGTCGTTTTCTTTAAATAATATGTCTTACTCTTGATGATCCCCAAGTCTCTGCCTGTATTACTAGCTTGTTTTTTCTTTTTTAACTTTTTTCGTTCAAGTTGGGAGGATTGAATCAGAAGCACAAAGTCAAGGAAAGTCATCTTCGTGAAATTAAAGGAAGAAAAAGATTAAGGCTGCTTTTGGATTGGCATTTTAGATGAAAAACATGCATTGACAATAGCAAAATCTGCATTGCTTAGAAAACATATGTTTATTTGGGCTTTGCTCAAATTAACCATATGTGATTAGTCGGCTTTTTATATGTAATCTTTTTACTTAGTTTGAATAAAATTGTTTGATTAAAAAAAAAGCATATGTTTGGATTAGTTTTTGTCCTAATTGACTTTTGGGGGAAAAGTATCTTTAAAACAATTGGTAATTTGAGCCACATTGGATTGAGATGGATTGGTTTATGCAAATTCCTCTGGAGAGAGAAGGGATAGCACACTTGCAGCAGCTTATAGATAAAAGCTGAAATTACTCTAAATGTTCAGCTAAAATTATTATAAACGACCCAATTGACTCTTAAAAAAAACAAAAATCTATCCATGTATAACTTTCACCTTTTTTTTTTTATATAACTAAAGCGCAGGTATCGTCCTATTAGAGGTAATGTTATCTGAAACACTATCAGACACTAAATATGAAAACTTCTCCGAGCAGAGATTCAAACTTTTTGCTTTTTGGTTAAAAAGACAACTTCATTAAAAAAAAAAAAAAAGAAAAATCTTAATAGCAACCACATGAATGATATTTTGAGCTGAGCCCAAACAGAATATGAAGTCCGGCCCAACAGCTGAAATAAAGAAAACCAGAAAGCAACAAGAAGATAATCCAAAGGCAAAATCCCAAAAAAGAAAAAAACTTCTAAAATTTTAAAATTTCAAATCAAGAATAACTACAAAAATGTGTTGTTATTTATTTTTCATATGTTATCAATTATTATTAAAATCTAATAAATAAAATTGATTTAAAATTTTAAAATTCAAATTTTTTTTTTTTTGGATTCTCTAATTCAAACAAACCCAACCAACCAAACTGAAAAAACCACCAAAACAAAACCCAAAAAATAGGCACGCAACACGTTGAACTCAGCAGAAGTCAATCGAACATGGAAGGCTGGGCTGAGCAGCTGATTAACTCCTCGCATCTCAATTTTAATTCGCAAAAGGCACGAAATAAAAGTTACTTTTACTATCGTTAATTTAAACAAACCTTAAGAGGTCAAAATAAATGTCAATACTTTTTTTTTCTAAAAAATCTTTATTAGATTCTCCACTTATCAGCAGAAATCTATGTTTCTAAATTGTGGAAGGCAAACTTTGACATCCAAACAAAACCTGGTAAATGGGGTCTACTAATCTAACATTCTCATCACTACATCTGCTGCATTGCTATTCTAATTGACACAGGTTAAAGTATTAAATAACATCCAATGTTGTGATGCCGTTTTTCAATAACATTCAATACTCTCATTTTATTTATGATTCATCTAGCAACTTAATGCTATTTTTTAATACATCTAGCGCACCCTAATATTATTGTCCAGATACATCCAATACCATAATATTATTTATGGTTTAATATGTGTTCGAAGCAGCAAAAAAATAACGTCAGAGTCTTAAATGCATCATAAATAAAATTAGGATACTAGATACAATTGAAAAATAACATCCGGATGTTTCATACTATTTTATCCATTAACATACACACACATATATAAACGGTATAAGTACAGTGCTAGCTTTGATCCCATATATAAAAATTAATTTTTTTCCTTTCAAGTTTTGCCAATTGATAAATACTCTTTTTACTCGTTGATTTTCAAAACATTCAATGGTTAGTGGGAATATTTGTAAAAAAAAAAAAAACAATTTAATGATATAAAGGTACTTCTTTCAATCTTAAATACAAGGTCCAGTTTAAAAAATTTGTCTTGATTTTAAATATATGATTTCAACCTTCTTTATCTTCTTTATTTACTTTTTTCTTTTTTCAAATCACCCATATCAATTTTATAATTATCTCACTTTCTTTGTATTTATTGCTCGCTCTTATTTCTTATAAGGTATTTTATAGAAGGTGACAAATAGACCTTTTCTATTAATAACAAATAACCAACTTTATTAATTTTCTTAATTTTCATGAATTAGTTTACTAAATCTTATATTTAAGATCAGAGAAAATAGTAATTTAAAATTTTGGATCCTAAGACCTTAAAAGATAACGTATATTTGGGACTGAAAGTAGGATTTATTATTGCTCGTAAACCTTGAAGTTGGTCATATGCTAAAACAACCCTCGTTAAGTTTTATTCCATTTGTTGTGAAACAAAAATCACTTTGTATTTATATGTGTGTGTGTGTGAAGATTTAAAAAAAAATACTATCTCTAATTCTTATTATAAAAGCTCGTTTGATTTTTATTTTGATTTTAAATAAAAGACTCCAATCCACTTTATCTTTTATATTTATAGAAATGTTAGTTCTAGCTAATATACTTGATTAGCAAAGATATTTTAAGAAAGACAATATTTATTGTAAGATAAATTTCAGAATGGATCGAAAACATACCGGGTCGGATCTCGGGTCGGGTCGGTCGGATCTTCTTAGCTCACGCTTAAGCTAGACTATAAAAGTCTGAGCTTTTAAGTGCACAGCAGAGCACCTCTTTTGCAAGAAAGAAAATAAGAGAGAGAGAGAGAGATAGTAGGAAAGCTCTACTACTGGAGTGATTTGAACTGATGGGGGGAAGCCTCTATTTATAGCTTTTGTCAGGGATATTTTGGGTAGCATAAAAATATCCACTGAGCCCATCAGATAAAATCTGAGATAAGATATAATATATTCTTATCTCATAATATCATGATATTTGAATTTAAATCCAGAATCAATCACAATTAATTCTAAATATATATACTTAATATATATTTAATCTACACAATATAAATTAATTAATTAAATATAAATTAATTAGATTTATATCGTAACCGATTAGATATGATTGAGGGTGTTTGACCAAGTCAAACATATCACAATATCGCTTGGATATTTGACTGATATATTCTCTCTATACCCGGTCAAATAATCCGGCCCATCAAGGGCGGATCCAAGCCCAAAAATCTAACATCTCCCACTCGCACTTGATGGGCTGCCCATCGTGCGATAGCTAAATCTTTCATTGCTTCATACTAGGTGTCTGCCGTGACCGCGTGGGCATGACGTCATCGATTCGGGCGCCTGTGCACTAGGAATCCTTTATTCAGGACCAGCACACAAGAACACCCTTGGTGTACCTGCAAATTATATGCTTGTTGCCTCGAATACCCTAGTTTTATCCATACACTTTACTTGTGGCATATCTAATCCCTCTCGAGTTATTTTGTTTACTCAGATTGCCTTCTCATACGTATGGTATCCACACTTGCTTAGTTGTTCTGTTCAACCTGCAAGGGACATGTCACAGATACCAACGTAGATGTGTATTTCAGGATAAATCTTCCTTCTGACTGTTCATCATTTAGTTTTGACATAGTCGCTTTCTCAGTCTTGACCCGTTAGATCGCATCATTCTTGACCATGGGGTTTAGGCTAGAGTAGCTGCCACTAAACCAAAACCTTGTGATGTTGTCTAGTCTTAAGGGCATTATGAAAGTTTTATTTCCTTTCTGGGACTCACACCGTAATGGATCAGGGATCTTCCATCTACGTCCCTTGTTGCGGATTTGAGTGAGCCCATGCAGTATGAATTGCATGTTACGGTGCTCAATCCACCAAGTGGAGTATGTCGCTTTTGGTTTTAATAGCACCATACAGACTTAAGTTCTAAATGCACTCCAACATTTGAACCAGGAGCTCTTTCATCACAACTATATATGACGTCTCACTAGTAAAGAGTTCCTTGTCTGGCTACAGGTCTCATGGATGACACATTATCCATGATTCGGCCCAAACTTTTATGGGTCTCATCTCAGTCTAGCTGAGGTGACATTTGTGCAGTGATTCTTCTCTACCATCTCATGGTGATCATCTGCTGTCAAACCTTCTATATCCCATGAGAACATAGCGAGGCAGTTGCTCGTGTGAGTGAGCCAACCTTGTGACTTGTACGACATATTTGTATTGCATACCTTGTGCCTATGCATGTATAAATACACAAATATACAAGAAAAATTTCTTTGAACTGGATAAAATGCATTGAATTACTAAGTAAGAGGAAAAAGGTTCAGTACAACATGCCTTGTGCCTGCGTATTTGAACAAAAGGGATCAAAAAGAAAAAAGGGGTTCAATACATCATGCTCTACGCATGCCCAAGGCCTTTACATGCTTGACGAAAGGATCTCTAGCTATAGGCTTGGTTAGGGGATCTGCCAACATCTTATGAGTGGACAAGTATTGAACTGTCACTTGTTTCTTAGCGATCATATCCCTTACAAAGTGATACTTTATGTCTATATGCTTAGTACGATTGTGGTACTTAGGGTCCTTTGCATAGGCTATTGCTGCTTGACTATCGCAGTGAATCAGAGTTGGTCCCTCACTCCCACTATGGATTCCCAATCGTACTAAGAATCTTTTGAGCCACACAGCTTCTTGGACAGCTGCAGAACAAGCTACATATTCTGCTTCCATGGATGAAAGAGACACACACGTTTGTTTCTTGCTGCTCCAGGAGATTGCTCCGTTATTCAGTAGGAAAGCATAGCCTGACGTCGAGTGTCGCTCGTCCAGGTCTCCTGCCCAATCAGCATCGGAATAACCCTCCGCACGAAGGCCATTTCCTTGATAGCATAGCTCATAGTCCATGGTTCCTTTTAGATATCTCATAATCCTCTTTACAGCTTCCCAGTGTTTGACTCCTGGATTGGATTGGAATCGACTCACAAGTCCGACTGCGAAGCATATGTCTGGCCTGGTACACAACATGGCGTACATTAGGCTGCCAACGGCACTTGAGTATGGGACTCTCTTCATGCGTTCTATATCGCATTGTTTTGTAGGGCGCATTTCCTCACTTAGGTTATGTCCCTTAACCACAGGGGTATCCATAGGCTTGCAGTCTCTCATATTGAAACGCTCAAGAATCTTTGCTATGTATGCCTTTTGTGACAATGACAGCAATTTTCTAGAACGATCTCTTCTTATCTTAACACCTAAGATATATTCTGCTTCGCCCATGTCTTTCATCTCGAAGTTCAAGGATAACCACTCTTTGATCATCTTTATTAGTTTCAGATTGGTACCAGCTAGTAGTATGTCATCGACATAGAGGGATAAAATGACAAAGTTGTCTCCAAAACGCTTGATATAAACACAGTGATCTTCCTCGATCATTTCAAAGTCATAGGAGCTTATGGCTTTGTGGAACCTTAAGTACCACTGCCTAGATGATTGCTTGAGTCCATAAATGGATCTCAAGAGTTTACAAACCTTTTGTTCGTTCCCTTTCTGTATGAAGCCCTCAGGCTGTTCCATATAGATTTCCTCATCTAGTTCTCCATTCAAGAAAGCGGTTTTTACATCCATCTGATGTAACTCTAAGTCTAAACTTGCTACTAAAGCCAGTATCAGTCGTATCGAGTTGAAACGTACAACAGGTGAGAAGGTGTCTGCGTAATCCACTCCTTCCCGTTGTGTATACCCTTTGGCAACTAACCTTGCTTTGGGTTTATCAATTGATCCATCAGCCTTACGTTTGTACTTGAGAACCCACTTGCTCCCAATTGCCTTTCGGCCAGGTGGTAGATCAACTAATTCCCATACTTGGTTGGATTCCATGGAATCCATTTCCTCTTGTAAGGCCTTCTGCCATTTTTCCTTAGCAGGTCCTGTTAGTGCTTCTTTAACACTTACAGGGTCTTCTTCATCGTGTTCTGGACTAACGATGAAGGTTGCTCCTTCAATTGAGAAGCGTCTCTTAGGAGTTTTATCTCTGTTACTTCTCCTAAGTGGGGTTGTTGTAGGACTTACTTCCTGTGACTGGGTTAAACCTTGTTGTGAAAATGGCTCAACCCTCCCACTCGGATCAGTAGACTGAGGAACACTTTGTTGTACCTCATTGCCATCATCCTCATAAAGACGGCTTGTTCGATCAATACTCCCTTGCTAGGATATTCGGTTTCTATGAATGTTGCGTCCCTTGACTCTATCTCAGTCACTGAGCCGTCATCATTTTCACCAATGAAGACATAGCCCTTAGAGTTCTCAGAGTATCTTATGAAGATACACTTTTTGCCCCTTGGTTCTAGCTTGTCATATTTATGGGAAGAATCACGAATATAGGCCGCTGACCCCCATGGTCTTAGGATGCTTAGATCCGGTTTGCGGTTTGTCCATGATTCATAAGGGGTTGTAGTGACTGATTTAGAAGGCACTCGGTTAAGTATGAATGTGGCAGTTAAAAGAGCATCTCCCCAATATGAGGTTGGAAGCTCAGCTTGTGCCATCATTGATCTAACCATATCGAGGAGAGTTCTATTTCTCCTTTCAGCAACTCCGTTCTGTTGAGGAGTGCCAGGGATTGTTAGTTGTCTAACAATACCCCTTTCTTCACAGAGCTCCTTGAACTGATCAGAGAGGTATTCTCGGCCTCGGTCAGTTCTTAAGGCTTTGATTCTTGAACCTAGCTGATTTTCCACTAGATTGAGATATTTTCTAAAGCACTCTAATGCCTCAGATTTGTGGGAAATCAGGTAAGTATAGCCATATCGGGAAGAATCATCGATGAAGGTAATAAAATACCATGCTCCATGACGTGCCCTAACACTCATTGGTCCGCAAATATCAGAGTGTACCAACTCAAGAGGATGGTTAGCCCTGGTTGCCTTTCCGAAAGGCTTCCTTGTGCTCTTGCCAGCAAGGCAATGTTCACACAGAGACATTTCCTTTTTGGACACGTTTCCTAGCAAACCCTCTTTTGCCAGTTTGGTCATGCGTTCTTGACCAATATGTCCTAATCTAGCGTGCCATATATCGTAATTGACATCGGAAGAAAGCGCATAGCAAGAACTAGAAAAATTATCATTGAAATTTTCTAAAACAAAGAAACCATCCGAAACATAACCAGAAACTGAAAAATTGGTCCCATACGAAATGTCTACTGTGAAATCATGAAAAAAGACATTGAAATGAAATCTAACTAAGGAAATAACAGACACAAGATTTCGTCGGATTTCCGGAGCGTAGAGGACATTTTGCAGGACTAGGGTCTTTCCTCCATGCAGGGTCAGCTCACAAGTACCGATCCCTTTGACTTCTACTCTCGCGTTGTTCCCAACATAAAGCCATCTGCTTCTTGCTGGTAACCGACGAAATTCTGTGAAGTTCCCACGATCCTTGCTCACGTGGTCTGTGGCCCCTGAGTCTTTTTCTGCTCAGGGCAGTCCTTGGCATAATGCCCCTTTTGTTGGCAAGCATAGCATTTGATGGTTGCTATGTTCCGCTTCTTTGCAGGTTTCTTGCCTTTCTTGAAGGAACTATTTCCTTTCTTCACTTTAGGGCTGCCTTTCTTATTTTGAGAGCCTTTGCTTCTCTTGGACTGGTTTTGGGAGGTTGCCCCTCCCTTTCCTTCAGTTAAATATGCCTTATTGACAGGCTTCACAGTTTCCATCCGATCATCCTCCAGTTGGAGGTGGCGAGCTACATCAGCAAAGGTTTTTATACTCTCATTATGAGTAATGGTGTGCTTCATGGTATCCCAACTTGCTGGGAGAGATCTCATGACAGCTTGAATCTGTTGCTCATCAGATAAAGCGCCTCCGGCTTCCTTAAGCTCCCTTATTAAGTTCTGCATTGCCCTTAGGTGATGCCTTATGGGAGTGTTAGGACCCAGCTTGAAATTATCAAGTTTGACGGTGAGTCTCCTAAGCCTCGCAGCAGAGGTACCGTCAAATTCGGATTTCAATGCTGCCCACATGGCAGAGGCTGAAGGGTGTGTTTCAAATTGCACCAACACATCGTCAGTCATGGCACTTAGCATGGTTATTCTGGCGATAGTGTCCCTTCTTTTCCAGGCCGCGTAGCCGTCCTGGTCCCTTCGCGATGCATTTGCCTCAGGCTCTAGAAGAAAAGTAGTCAACACATCAGTGACTTCTTGTTCTTCAAGGACATACGATATCTTACGACGCCACATGCTGTAATTGTCTCCGTTCAGCTTGTCACCTCCTACGAGGTCAGCTATGATGGACTTGATTCCTCTTTGAGACATCGTGCTATCACATAGACAACAATGCATTTTAGTACGGTATGCAGTATACACACTTTATTCAAGTAGGTCATAGGTCGTCCGGATAAGAGTTTCACCATTTTCATGATCAGGAGACAACTAGGTTGGCTCCCATCCCATTACTCCTGGTTAGTCTCTTACCTTTCTTACCTCTGACTTTCCTTGAACATATCCCTAATTGGAGTTTTCCTCCTGAAACTCCCACTCAAATAAAGCATTTGAAATAAAAAAAAATTTATTTATTGAAGCATAAATGTTTACAAAAGAAATTTGGATAATTCCAAAAAAAGGTCTCAAGAGTAAACATTAAATGAAAAGGAAAAAAATAAATGTGAACAGAAACTCATTCGTTCATGATATATTTTATCATTGTTTCTCTCAAACTCTCTTTAACACCTTTCCAGCATCTACAGAGACATTGTTTAAAAAATGCTTCACTAAATATGTGTCCCCTCCTCGCCAGTTCCTCTCTGTATTGGATTGCAATATTTGAGAAAAAGAGTGCGTCTTGCTCATTGACAATTTGTTTAGCATAATAAGTCAATTTTGAAAAGAGGCACTTTTGATGCTTGTATTCATCAGCATGCTTTTCTGCTATCTGTTCTATTAAATTTATGTCCTTGGGTCTGCAGACTTCTTCCTCTTGTTGGTCAGGAACACATTTCCTTTTACCACTGCTCCCCTCAGGTACATTAGAGTTTACTTGTGATTGAGGCGCTTTTCTTTTATTTGTACTTTCGGCAGCATAATAATTTGAAGATTTCGAATCATCAGAAAGAGGAGAATAAGTTGGATATTTTCCAAAAGAGGAGTTAGAATTTGAGTTTGAGTTGGCCATTTCCTAAACCCAAAAAGAACAAGTTAAGAAAAATAAAAATAAAATTCAAAAACATTTATTTGCTATTTTTCGTACCCAAAAAGTCATAAAAAATCAGCACATAATATATTAATTCATAGCTCATGATTTTAGAAATATTTCAGGTCAAACAGGGCTCAAAAATAGCCCCTCACGCGCCCTCACGCGCCCCAATAAGCAAAAAAAATTCCTTTTTTTTTTTAAGGGCTAGGTTCGCCCACTCTCAGGACCGGCGCGTGTCATACACGCGCCGCCTTTCCGGCCTCTCGCCGTCACCTGACCTATTCCAACTGATTCCTCACGTCTCAAGGAGTTTATATATGTGCTTTTTATGACCAAAGGGTCCCTAGGTGGACCCCACGCGCCCACATGGCACGTCCAAAAAAAATTTAAAAAAAAACCTTTTTTTTATTTCAAAAAAAAATTTTAAAATAATTTTTAAAAAAAAAATTTCGGTGACCGACCCGACTTCCAGGGGATCCGGGTCCACGGACCCAAAACGCAGCGTTTCACTTAAAGTGAAACGCTGCGTCCTGGCCAGCCCAAAACGACGCCGTTTGTCCCTGACCTCCAGCCGGGTCGCCCCAGATCCGGCTGGAGCTCCGGCGGGTCCGTCGCGACCCGCCATTTTCGAACCGCCGTATCTTCCTCCTCCGAGCTCCGTTTTATGCATTTTAAGTGTCTATGGACTCGTATTTTCGTGCTCTACAACTCTATGGGTTTATTTTCTTTAAAAAACATCAATTTTAAAGACCCAAAAAAATGGTTCGAACGGCCGACGTTGGAAGCTTCAGAAAGTAGACTTCGATCACGTTTTTAAGCCTTACAGAATAACAGGTAATGTTTTCGAACTTCACTTATATAAATGGAGTGTTTATGTGAATTTAAAACACAAGCATATAGAGTTCGAATTGCATACGGCATATTCACGATGCAGCGGAAAAAAAATGAGCGTGTAATATATATATATATGCACACATATATTGAGAGCCTCAAGAACATCTCGGCTCTGATGCCAATGTAAGATAAATTTCAGAATGGATCGAAAACATACCGGGTTGGATCTCGGGTCGGGTCGGTCGGATCTTCTTAGCTCACGCTTAAGCTAGACTATAAAAGTCTGAGCTTTTAAGTGCACAGCAGAGCACCTCTTTTGCAAGAAAGAAAATAAGAGAGAGAGAGAGAGATAGTAGGAAAGCTCTACTACTGGAGTGATTTGAACTGATGGGGGGAAGCCTCTATTTATAGCTTTTGTCAGGGATATTTTGGGTAGCATAAAAATATCCACTGAGCCCATCAGATAAAATCTGAGATAAGATATAATATATTCTTATCTCATAATATCATGATATTTGAATTTAAATCCAGAATCAATCACAATTAATTCTAAATATATATACTTAATATATATTTAATCTACACAATATAAATTAATTAGATTTATATCGTAACCGATTGGATATGATTCAGGGTGTTTGACCAAGTCAAACATATCACAATATCGCTTGGATATTTGACTGATATATTCTCTCTATACCCGGTCAAATAATCCGGGTCATCAAGGGCGGATCCAAGCCCAAAAATCTAACATTTATTTATTGTAAATAACTAACCTAACTAATTTTCTTAATTTACTCACATTAGTTAACTAATTTTTATATTAAAGACCAAAAATAGTGGTAAATAGTCTAGATTGTAACAAGATGCAATTGATATTTTACTAAAATATCTTTATGTTTTAATGATCTAAATTAACAATTGTTTGAAAACAAAATCAAAACCCTTAAACAGACTATTGTTTAAAGGAAGAGGGATTACTATATATCAGTTTCTTCCCATCCAACAAACTTTCGTTTTTTTTTTCCTTTTTACATATCAATTAATTTCTTAATATAGATAAAGTTAATCGTTAAGTAAATATTTGCTGAGTGGTTAAGAATATTTTGCAGTTTTCAATATACAAAAAGTTGTTGCGCACTATACACCTTTATTTGGTCATTTTATAAATAAATATTTTCTAATTTCTTTTTTAACATATCAAAATAGTTGATGATGATATAGTAACAAAGATTTTTTTTTGGTTGAGGAAAAATATAGGGAAAATTACAAAAGAAGACCTTGAAATTGCAAAAACACAGATAGGGACCCTTGATAACTTCACTATAGCTTTTGACAATAATAATATGTTATAAAGTTATCAAAACCCAAAGTGAAATTGTCAAGGATTCCTATTTGCGTTTTTGCAATTCCAAGGTCTTTTTTTGCAATTTTTTCAAAAGTATATGCTGATAACAATGGCTACGGTTTTGTTTTCCTTGCCTTGAACATAATGTTTTGAAGATTTTTCCCCCTAAAATACCAAGCACACCCTTAAATGCAATAATAAGTAGTTGGAAAATAATACAATCAAAGTCGTGGTAAAAAATGGGTTTCATATTCATAAAGAATATTTATTAATGATGGCATCCACTAGGTTTCACATTTATAAATATTTTCATTATTCTTGGTAATCATTTCCCATTTTCAAGGAGAGAAAAAATAAAATAGACATATTTGAAACAAGATTTGTTTAATTATTTTAGTCGTTGGTCTTTCTGGAACCTTACCGAGCCAAGACATTAAAAAGCAAATCTTGTACTCCACCATTCCTCATCAACATAACATCTTACCTACTAAACTGAACCTGATCATGTTCAATATCCAACAGAACTGTAGTTACAATAACACATTTTGCTTATTAGTACCTAACCTAACTATTGTACTTTTTCTGGTACACGTTCATATCATACAGTTTTGTTGATTGGCGGCTCAGGTACTTGGTCTCCAAACCAGCTTTTCAAAAATTCTCCCCTTTTTCCCAATCATTGAGTGGCTTCAAAGCATCACGGTCTTGCGTTTAAGCATTTGTTAGTGAACATATAGCTCACTTCCCTGTGTGTATATATATATGCACCAGACTCTCCTCAAGTTTCCATTGTATCCTGGTCAGTTTCAAATTGCTTTGTGCATTATAATTAATCTGTTTCTTCAGATTGATTCTGAAAGAGATTATGGCTCCAAAATACGTCGTCGTTCCGATCTGTTCATCACTAATCCTCTTGTTGACATTGCTTTCAGTTCCATTGGTGTCCAAAGCTGAGCTTTATGCACATTATTATGACCAAACATGTCCTCAGTTGGAGAAAATCATATCAGAAGCAGTCCTCAATGCTTCAAAATATGACCCAAAAGTGCCTGCTCGTATACTCAGGATGTTCTTTCATGACTGTTTCATCAGGGTATTTATTATATATAACTCCATTTATTGTGGGACTTATTGTTTCTGTAGCAGTTTGCATTTATCTTCATATTAACTCACACTTGCCTTTTTATTTATTATTTTGTGTAGGGTTGTGATGCATCGATACTTTTGGACTCAACTCCAATGAACAAAGCAGAGAAAGATGGCCCCCCAAATGTGTCAGTCCGATCATTCTACGTCATCGACGAAGCCAAAGCCAAGCTTGAAAAGGCATGCCCTCGTACAGTTTCATGTGCTGATATTCTCGCCATTGCAGCAAGAGATGTGGTAGTCCAGGTAGCATAATACTCTCTACACTCCTTACTTAAGTTGAATAGATTAAAAATGTTAAATAAATTAGTTAATTATAACAAATGTTGACTTAATCACCCCAAAGTATTGCTATGTATAACACTAGACTATGTATCAATTTATAAGTTAAATAAATTAATTTTTAAAAAAATAATAAAACATGAAAAATAAAGTATATTGAGATATTATATTTGGGATGAAATCCAACCTTTTATCTAGCTCCTATGTTTGGAAGTGGACCGAGTAATTGGTACTCATGACACCTCTCTCTCCCCTCCGGTGTGGAACCTCATTATGTGTTTTTGTTATATGTTGATGATTTCTTGGACAGTCTGGGGGTCCATATTGGGAGGTTCTAAAAGGAAGGAAAGATGGAAGAGTGTCAAAAGCATCTGATACGAGGAACCTGCCAGCTCCATCTTCAAACGTCACCCAACTCATTCAGAGCTTCGCTGCGAGAGGATTGGACGTCAAAGATATGGTCACTCTCTCAGGTGGTCACACTCTGGGATTCTCACACTGTTCTTCATTCGAAGCTCGCCTCAAAAATTTCAGTCTGCTACATGACGTTGATCCCACTTTGAACACTGAGTTTGCCAAAGATCTGAAGAAGAAATGCCCAGCAACCCCATTTAGGGACCATAATGCTGGACACTTCTTGGACTCCACAGCTTCGGTGTTTGATAATGACTACTACAAGAGATTGATTGCTGGGAAAGGTGTGTTTTTGTCAGATCAATCACTTGTTGGAGATTGGAGGACCAGGTGGATTGTTGAAGCTTTTGCTTATGATCAGAGTTTGTTCTTCAAGGAGTTTTCTGCTTCCATGTTGAAACTCGGAAATGTGGGTGTCTCTACAAATGGAGAAGTGAGACTTCATTGCCGGATTGTGAACTGAGATTTGAGAGAGAGACATAATAACCAGATTTTACTGTCTTTTTTTCCTTCTACTGCGTATCCTTGTGGCTTACAACGATGTCACAAGTATAACGATATTGTTATTACCCATGTTTCGATTAATGTAATTTGCTTAATAAAAGGAATGAATTTGAAATTTTCAAAAATTTTAAGTTTTTATTATTCATTTGTACGTATATGTCGTGCAATGCAAGCCACATGGAGAGAAAAACTAGTTGGAAATATAAAAAAGTATATTCTTTTTTAGAAAGTACAAATATATGGGAAAATCTCAAAACAATATTTCTTGAATTTTAAAATTTTAAATCACTCTTATTTATTACATTTTAATGGCAATTGACTACACTTGAGAAGAAAATAACAACACACATTTTTGTAGTAATTTCTGATTTGAAATTTTAAATTTTAATAAGTTTTTTTTGGGAATTTTTCCTAAATATTACTAGAAATGTGGAGTTATTTGAATAACATAATTTTCTAAATTTCAATAAGTTTTTTTTGGGAATTTTTCCTAAATATTACTAGAAATGTGGAGTTATTTGAATAACATAATTTTCTATTTTATATTTTATATTTCTAGGTTGAACAACACATACTTGCTTTTATAATTTCGTTCCACTTTTTTTAATTTCATTCCCAGAATAAGGAGTCACGATGCACATAATTCCATTAGAGTCTATATTGATCTTCTATACCAACATTTGAATGACAAAAATTAATTACAACAAGCTAGCAATTCAATGTTCTTAAATTTGAAGTTTACATTAACTTGATTTTTATAGTATATTATTATGGAGTTAAATTATTTTTTTAATATACTATGGAGTTAAATTATTATACATTGATGTAAAATTCTTCAAGAATGATGTTCATTATAAGAATTGTTAATATCCCACTTTACCGCCCTTTTCCTCTCCTCTTTCGTAAAGCATGCCTGTAGGAGTACTGGGATCATATTTAATGCGCATTCCAGTCAGTGTAACTGTATTACTGTTGACAACTAAGCAGAGGACTTTACCTTTTTATCGAATAATTCTCGAGTTGGGAAGGAGGCTTTTACATGTTGGGACTCTCAAGACGATGCTCATTTCTTGCCAGAAAGTTTACAAATATAAATCAATAAATCCATTTGTTCATGTATTGACGACGTAGCCTCTTATTCAAAAAGAAAGAATGCAAGCAAGCAAGCAGGCCTACAGTGGGAAAGTAACACTGCTAGAGTAATAGGAGGATACCTATGTTTTAGGGGGAAACAAAAGAGTGATTAATTGTAATGTTGACCATAAAGGATTTATAGTATAACTGAGAGGTTTGGTCAATAATGTTGCCTGTCACTGGTGCCTTTTGCCCCTAAAATGTGACCACACAATGCACTTTCTTTTTGTTTGGCCAATTACACAACACACATTGAAAACAACAGAACTCAGAACGTCCATTAAAACAAGCACAACAGAGAAACTCGGACCAGTAAATGATCCTCATGCTCGTGTGCAGAAACAAGTTCAAGGAGGCAGTGATCATATTCACAGCCACAAATAGGCAATCTACCAATGACCAGTAGACGTAGTTAGAGTTGCCAGAGTCAAATTCAATATATGCACCTCTTTCTCTTTCTAAAATTCTGATTGAAGAATCCAAATCTGGTGGAGAAAAGAACAGAAAAAGACTCAAAATATTCTGCCATAGAAATGAAATCAGAACATTGCTTTTTTGTTTCATGCTTTCCTGTATTCCGTTTCCATTAAGTGAACAGATGCATGCACAGTGTAATGAGACTTCAGAGAAAAGCATCGTATGTCAAAGCTAAGAACTAAGTTCCCAAGAACTTGGTTGTGGTCTGCCAATTCGTAGGAAGAAACAGGAATGGAAGAGAAAATTGTCAATAGTAGGAGGTGCTCACAGGATTCGTAATATAAAGATAACATAATACATTCAATAATTGAGAGGGATATTGAAAGGAAAGAGAAAACTGTTATCTGCTCAAACGTTGATTTGGATCACATTGAATACATCTGCGAGCAAGTCAACAGCTATCTCAGCAAACAAAAATCAAAGTACGATCACATGGCATCTAACACAAAAATTCAAATATTACAAGATCTTACTTTCCCTATTTGAAAAGATGAACTCCTAAACGAAAGTCAAGCTCAGTGAAGGTGCTTCAGATTAGCCAAAACAGTATATTGGGGTGGGTAAAATAAGTCAAATACCTCCCTGCAATAATCAGGAATTATTGAAGGCCTCCAGCGATGATGCAACAAGGGATATAGAGCAGTGGAATTGTACTGTGACTGGGCCAAAGTCAACAATGAACGTCACCCACACAGTAACATCATCTAGCAAGCTAAACAAGCACTTGGCAGAAATTGGCAGACATATACTAAGTTCATGAACAAAGAAACTAACCAATGTCCGAATATGCTAGCTAGAATATTTCATGACATAGACATTGATTTTTGTCCCTAAGATCAACTCCCACCTCGCCGTACAAAGTTGGTGGATGATGATAGAAGAGATAGGATTTGGCATGAACCCATGCAATATGCTTCTTTATTTGACTGAATGAACACGTTTATATTTTTTCAGAAAAAAAATTGACAGTCCATGAATTACAGCACTTGTTGCAGACGATAGGCACATAATTGATAAGCGTTTATTCTTACAGCAGAGTTATGGGGCTGCCTCATGACTTTAAAACGCGCTTGGGACAGAGGACATCGGAAGGCTGCCATACACAGCGACTGTGTTGAAGCTATTCAACTGATTTGGTCGGACGTTCCTGAGACCCACATGGACTGGCAATTGATACAAGAAATCAAGAGCATGCTTGCGAGAGTGGGCGTGCAACTCATCACTGTTAAAAGAGGGCGTATGCAGATGGCAGACTTGCTCGCAAAGAAAGCGTTGAGTGAAGCAGGAGGCCTGCTTCTTTTCAGCCCAGAAAGTTTAACTACGCATCTGGAAGCTCCTCCGACTTAGTTGTTTGCTTTTGCTTTCCGTTTGCATCATGGCAATAATTAATCAACATCTCATAGCTTTAGAAAAGATCAGCAATAGCCCCTAACGCGATTTGAACCAGCCAACAGTCACAACCATCTCACTCAACATTCAACAATAACAGACTCGATCAAAGAATTGGAAGAGGAAGACATTATCCTCTATGCCCAACTTGACCTGGCTCATTTTGGCTCTGTCCGGCTAGTTTCTCAGGTTACTTGGGTAGTGTGCAGTATTGACTACAATTATTTACTCAACTAAACAGGATGCCAAGAAAATGCCAAAGAGCCCAAACGCAGTCACAACATACAACTTTGTAGAGCGAAAATACTCTGAAGGAAATAAAAATCAGAACAAAAGTCAATAATAGTTGGGTTAAGTGGAAGGCACTTAATCCTTTTAAAGAAAGTCAAGACTTAAACTTTGTGGATAGAAAAAACTATGCTGGAAAAGCAACCTCTAAATGACTTCAAGAATGATATAATATAACCTAATAGTATGATATATAATTGTAATTAATTAGGAAGCAAGTTGGTTAGAGTTAGTTAGTGGAATTAGTCAATGGATCCCTAGGCTTATAAATAAGAGGGGTTGGACAGATCGTAATGAGGCTATGAGAATGACAATGAGTCCAGTGAATGAAGTTTCTCTCCTAATTCTCTCTTATCCCTTTCTGTTCTCTCTTTCTCCCTCATTCTCCTTCTCTCTCCATATTTGACACTCATTCCCAACGTTTATTTTGTATTATAGTACTACATATTGGATAAATGCAATAAAAAAATTGAACAAAATTGAGAATTTAATGAAATCCATACTCAATAATAATAATTGCTTATATGCAGAATCAGTGAACATCACAAAATCATTTAAATAGTGAGGCTCGAGCTTGTTAGCCTGAGGTTCGATCAGTATATGAGAACATGAGATGGACTGATGATACCTCGCCTTGCCAGTGTCCTCATGGAACTTTTTATAAACCAGTTCAGAAATATCAAATTACATTCAACTTTTTTATTGCCTATTTCAAAGTTGAAATGGTTAACTAAGATGTTTACGGCAGAATTGTTTTATGGTTTTCAAGATAAGGAAACAAGTAAGAAAAAGATAGAAACATATAATCTGAACAGAATACAACAGAGACAGTCATAATATATCTCCCTAAACTAGAACTTCCTCCTTCAGTGTTGCATAATCTTTCATGCAACTCACACCAAAATAGAACAATCATGAGAAAGACAAGAAATCAGAAGTTGGATGCATCACCCAAGGCAACAAGCATCACATTAGAGTTTTGGGCATCGTAATGTTCCAACAACAACATGAAGTAAAACTAAAACTGCAAAAATTTAATTACTAGTTCTAAGTGTTTATCCGGCAGAAAAAGATCAAAGGCATGAATCTCCACACGGAAATGAATTTCCGCAGTGCACCAACATTAATAATCATGATCATAATAATAATAATTTTCGTTGAGTGATCAGCTAATAAGGATAAATCCTTAAAGGATATAGTGTCGTCTGGCAGAAGATATATGCCATTCGTCAAGCAAATACTATGTCTGAGCGGAAAACATATTTGACACCCTTTGTGACATTTCTGGCTTCATGCAACAAGCATTTATCTCCGTGAAGGTGCAGGAGAGCCATCCCTTCAGTAGGAGTCACCTATAAAGTCAATTTTGTATTAAAACTCAAATCATAGAGCATATTCCACAATTTGCAGGAAGTAAAATTTTGCCATCACTATGAAGGGGAAAGGAAATATGCATATCCACATTTTTATTAAGAAAATGACAGATCTACCTCAGCCACAACACTATTTCTTGAACCATAGAATACAGTTTCTCCTCCTGATAGGGGATCAACAGACAAATCGCCTGGCTTTTTTGTCGCATTTTTGGGACTTGATTTAAGGCCACCACTCAAATACACAAGCAACGTGTAATAAGTGCAATTTCCTTCTCCAAGATCAACACTTTCATCAATATGACGTCCAAAACGTTGACCAACGTTGTATCTAAAATGCAGAAGTAGATGATCATTAGCGATGGTAATGCATCTCATTTACCTCAACACCGAATTCATGGAGATAATATTTGCTATTTGTCAAGGAGACTACACCAAATACACAATCTGTGTCCTGAAAAATCTTTTATTTATTTATTTTTTCTTTTTTTTTTTGGCCGGGGGGGGGCATCAAGGTAGTCAAGAATATGAAATACCAACCTGTAGAGTCTTATATTAGGATTTAGACCAACAGCAACCTTCCCTCGTATTCTTATATCAGAAAATACTTTGTCAAGTCCAGACTCCCAAATTGTATCTGCAAGTGCAGGGTCGTGAACAGAAATTCGATCATTATCCCTGTAAGCTTCACCTTTAGTTGGACCAAGACTCCCTTGATGAGAAAAACCAATTGCTTCTGCAACTTTAATGAATGCCTTCGATTCAGCGGATGAGAAAAAACTCTGAACCTGAAATCTTGAAGAGAAGATTAACAAAATAAGAAGACTTTATGGAGAGAAAAAATCTGAACCTGAAATCTTGAAGAGAAGATTAGAAAAGTAAGAAGAATTTATAGAAAGATTTTAACCGATGCATGCGTGGCAAATGAACAAGAGTTTTGCGAACCTTTTATTGGTTTCAGAACACCGAAAATTTGCCTCTCATCTTAATTATGTGGATCAAGTTGAACAGCAATGTCAAAAGAAAAATAAAACACAATGGGACAACCAATAATAAAACAAATTAACCTCTTGGCCCAATCTTCAACTCAACATCATCATCAAGGTATGCACCAATACATGGTTGATGTTCCTCCTTACAACATGAATTGCTGCCATATTTGCGGTTATGTTATAGTACATACATGATGGACTTTCACATCGACTGGACATTTTCCCTCGGCCATCCTAAATTTTGTAATCCATCGCTGATCCTAGCTCTCAAGGGCAAAGGCAGCCTTATACAAGGGCTTTTCCATTTCCAGTTCTACAGGGCCGGCGGAAGAAATTCTTACTAAATTTGAAGCTATCCACGGCCTATATCTACATTCCACTCAGTAAACAGCATAGAGAAAACATACGCGCAAGGAGTAGCATCCTTTAATATTTGTTATTTTTCATTTTACTGCTGCTACAAAACCCTCCGATATGATCTCATTTTTAAGCAGCTGGATTGAAATCCTAATTAAACATTTACTCTTCTTATGGTCCCCATTCTGATATGAATTTCTGAGAATTTAAGCATTAAAGTTAGCTATGGTGAGTATTATTGTTCTCAATCAAATGAAACATGGAAGTAGACAACTATGTGATAGTGAATTGGATCAAACGCAGCTCACGTATCTCATAATTATCTTATGAGACCCAACCAAATTTTACAGAGCAAAGATCAAGCTAAGATGTCGAACACAGGCATGTCTGCAAATACAAAAGATTTTCGAGGGTGTAGGTCAAAATTCCTACCGTGAATAGATCGCTATCTTTGAGCCGAGTAATCTGGAGATTCTTTTTTGGCTTGATGACAGGCCATTTCTGTGCTGTTTTATTCGAATCTTTCTCCTTCCTGTCTCCCATTTTTCTCTTCTTCGTCAGCATTTCAGCGTGTTCGCCATTAGCTTATGGGGAAGGGAACCATCAATATTCAACAATATATTAGTCGGCAAAAAAAATAGGGAAAATTTTATTTAAGGACTGCGTAAGGGAATTTATATCAGTCAACCCCCAAAACATTCTGAAATATCATTATAAGACTAAGAAACCAAATTGAAATTAAAATTAAGAATAAGATTATAATAATACCCCTCACTTTTATTTTTTAAAAAAATAAATATTAATAGACATAATTGTTCGGGCAACCAGAGTTACAGTAACGGCCACCGGAGGTCCGATCGCCGCATGAGGTTGGACCTCCGGTGGCTGTTAGTATAGCTCTGGTAGCCGGAATTTTTTTTTTTTTAAACAAGGTGGCCAAGAGAAGGTTTGAACCCATAACCTCTTGGCTCACCAAAAGTAATGTAACCACCAAGCCAAGCAAGTCATTTAATCATGTAATGCAAATAAAAATATATATAACAAAACAAACACAACTGTCCAAGTATAAGTAAACAAGTGAAATTATACGATTTACAAGTGAAATTCATCAATTTACAACAAAAATTAGACAATTTACAAATAACATAATAAAATTTACAATCCCAAATGCAAGTGTTTAAGTGCAAATGAACAAGTGAAATTTAAAGATTTACAACAAAAATTTATAGATTTACAACCTAAATTTGGCTATTCACAAGAAATACAAGAGAATTGACAACCCACAATGTAAGTGTTTGAGTATAAGTGAATAATTGAAATTAGACAATTTACAAGTGAAATTCAACAATTTACAATAAAAATTAGGCAATTTACATATAACATAATAAAATTCACAACCCCAAATGCAAATGTTTAAGTGTAAATGAACAAGTAAAATTTGAAGATTTACAATAAAAGTTTATGGATTTACAACCCAAATTCGGCTATTCACAAGAAATACAAGAGAATTCCCAATCCAACATGTAAGTGTTCGAGTGTAAGTGAATAATTGAAATTAGATGATTTACAAGTGAAATTTAGCAATTTACAACAAAAATTAGGTAATTTACAAATAATATAATAAAATTCACAACTTCAAATACAAGTGTTTAAGTGCAAATAAGCAAGTGAAATTTGAAGATTTACAACAAAAGTTTATGGATTTACAATCCAAATTTAGCTATTCACAAGAAACACAAGATAATTCACAACTCAAAATGTAAGTATTTGAGTATAAGTGAACAAGTGAAATTTGAAAATTTACAAATGAAATTCAGCAATTTATAACAAAAATTTGACAATTTACAAATAACATAATGGAATTCACAACTCCAAATGCAAGTGTTTAAGTGTAAATGAGCAAGCGAAATTGTCGAAGTTTACTTGTAAATCTATAAACTTTTGTTGCAAATTTTCAAATTTCACTTGCTCATTTACACTTAAATATTTACATTTGGGGTTGTGAATTTTATTATGTTATTTTTAAATTGTCTAATTTTTGTTGTAAATTGCTGAATTTTACTTATGAATTGTCTAATTTCAATTGTTTACTTACACTCAAATACTTACATTTTTTGTTGTGAATTCTCTTGTATTTTTTGTGAATAGTCAAATTTAGGTTGTAAATCCATAAGCTTTTGTTATAAATCTTTAAATTTCACTTACTCATTTGCACTTAAACACTTACATTTGGGGTTGCAAATTTTATTATCTTATTTGTAAATTGCCTAATTTTTGTTGTAAATTGCTGAATTTTACTTGTAAATCGTCTAATTTCATTTGGTTATTTATACTTAGACAGTTGTATTTGTTTTGTTATATATATATATATATATATTTATTTACATTATATGATTGAATGGTTTGCTTGGTTTGGTGGTTACATTATTTTTGGTGAGTCAAGGGTACTGGGTTCAAACCTCCCCTTGGCCACCTTGTTTTTTTTAAAAAAAATTTCAGCCACCTGAGCGCTGACTGCCGGACCTCCGATGGCCATTACTGTAGCTCCGGTGGCCGGAACAGTTATGTCCATTAATATTTATTTTTTAAAAAAATAAAAGTGAGGGGTATTATTGTAATCTTACTCTTAGTTTTAATTTCAGTTTGGTCCCTTAGTCCTGCAGTGATATTTCAGAATGTTTTGGGGGTTGACTGATATAAATTTCCTTCTGCGGTCCTTAAATGAAATTTTCCCAAATATATATATCTATAAATATATATTTATATATATAACAAAGAGAGAAAAATAACAACAATGTCCAATTAGTAAATACTGAACCATATGTTTTTTCATAAAAAGATAATTATATTTACTCCCTTCTTATGAGAATTAAAATATGCATTTGGTTTTTTGTATAAAATTATAATTCAGTCCTTTAATTTTAAAAATTATATTCTTACTTATTTAGTTTTAAAATTCTTGGTGTTAAACTTGATACTTCTCCAATCCTTAATATATAACATAATTATTGAATTAATTTTGATCCTAAATATAAAACATATTTTTCATATTTATTAGCTTTTCCTAAATTATTCCTGTAATACTCCTTCAACCATAGTCAAGTAGAAGAGAGAGAGAGGATATTAAGAAAAATGATTATGGTATTTTAGAAAAAATATATCATATTTCTTATAATTAACTAACTTACCTAAATTTCTTAATCTAATCAAATTAGTTAAATAGGTCTTATATTAAAAACTATAGAAGTATACTTGTATTTGAGAATGTTTTATCAATATTTAATATCTCAATATTATCATATTTTGTTAATAGTTTTAGGATCAAAAGAGCGTATAATTTTGACTGAAACCTTTTATAAGAAGATCTATAATATTTAATTTAAAAATATAATAAATTATTATTATTAAATATTGCGTGCTGAAATGGATGCTACGAGCTGTTTAAAAAATTATGTTTTTTATTTAAAATATTTAATATATAATTTTAAACATAATAATGTGATAATATTTTTTTTGCCATTATAATAATATGATGATAAGTGGGAAAATTCCTTTAAAAACATTTAAATAACTCAAATCCTTATTTCGGCCATTAAATTTATTAAACCTTTAATCAGGTTCAAAGAGGGATTTAAAAATTTTATAAAATGACCCTAGTGTCCCTTTTATTAGAAACAAAAAGAATTCTAAATTAACATGTTTTATTTCACAATTAATGTATTTCAATTCTAAATTAATAATTTTTGTATCCATAACACACTTACAGTGAGTTTTTGAATAACATTCATGAAAATTAATAAGTTTAATCACACAGTTAAAAAGTTTAAGTTCTAAATTAATAGCTTTGTATCTCCATAACAAATTTGCAGTAAGTATTTGAATACAACCTTAAAAATTTTAAATCAATAATTTTTTTGTCTCCATAACAAACTTGCAATAAATATTTGAATAAAACTTAATCACAATATAACTTTAAAAATTAACAAGTTCAATTTCAATACTAAATTAACAATTTCTAATTCATAATTCATAATTCATAAGTTTCGATCTCCATACACAACAAAAAATGCCCATTCAAAATATTCATCCTCCAATACAATTAATTTCAGCATGAGTTTGGATTTTCACCAGTGGCACAAGTTTTCTTGTTCTGGAATTATTTGATTCACGTCTCTTAGTTGTTGGCCATCCAAAAGGTTGACTTATGTGAGGTGATTGGAGGAAGATTTGGCCTATTCTATAATTATTAACATTTGGAATTATTTGATTCACGTCTCTTTAAAAACCCTCTCCCTAACAAAAACCCACGTCATTATTCCAAAATAGTAAAATACTCACAAACAACATATTAGCACATATAACAAGTAGAAAGTGATTACCTCTCGTCAAAGCAATAGTAAGGATTACTACAAGGTCAATTCTTTGCTTAACCAATAATTAATCTACACAATTAATATGACCACATATTAATATAAGCTAATTAATTAATAATTAAGCTTATATATTAGTTAAATTCCTAATTTAATTTAATTTTTACTCTAAGTATCCACAACTTTCATGACCCAAAATTAAGTATTTTATAGTTGATTTATAATTTTCTAACAAGCCAAATTATTTATTTACATCCTCCAACTTATTTACTTTAATAAAAAAAATTTCAAAATTTTCAAATATGAAATTACTATGTTCTAAATTCTAAAAATCTCATTTGAAATTTAAATCTCAAAATTGAACCATAAAAAATTCAATAGTACCTCAAATATTTATAAATAAATAATCTAATCAAAATTTTAATGGTATGACTATCATATATATATATATATTCATAAATAATAAAATTTTCAGGTAAAATAATTATTTTAAAACCTCCAGTCACCCAATAAATAAAACTAAACCGTTTAAAATCTCAATAATATGCCAAACAACCCAAATAAATTATTTAACTTAATTTTAATAAGTATAAATATGATATCTCTCATAAATAATAGATTTTTCAACTCAAGATTAATTTTTTAAATGCTAAAACCAACAAATGGATAAATCTAAACCGATAGAAATGATCTACTATAACATGTTTATAATATTGTAGTTAACACTCATCAAAACTAAATACTTGCTCCAAACTCTATACTAAAAAATTTTTCTATGTAACACAAAATTACTATTATTAGATATATTTGACTGAGTAGAATAACTTTCACGAAAGAAATTTTATAATTAGAAGTAGTTTTACTTGCCAAAATAATTTGTCACGACGGAGAAAGGAATAGGAGAGAGTGGGATGCTACAACAGGGAGAGAGAGGGGGGAAAAGAAAAATGACGAGTGGGTGCGGTAAAAAGAAAACATTTGGGGTAAATTGAAGTTAAAGACCCTCTTTGAAACAGAGAAAATAACAGTTTAGAACCCTTTTTTTTTAATATTTAAATCCTTGGGATAAACAATTAAGATATTACAAAACTTATCCTTCAATGTTATACACATAGCCTGTGCAGTTTTATACTCTTCAAACTCACATTATGTCATCAGCCATGGCACTCAGAAGCATGATTCTTACTATGCTGTTTTTCTTCTTCCAAACCTGGTAGGCCTCTTGGTCTCTCCTATGTTGGGCCATAATCTCAGCTTCGGGTTCGACCATAACAGCTGTTAAAGGTTTAATAGCATCTTGTTCCTTTAAGATGTATTGAACCTTTTGGTGCCAAATATCCCAGTTGTCCCCATTAAGATTTCCTCTTTTATTGAGCTTAGCAATAATGTTTTTAGTTGCCATTTTCAGTTCTGTGACAAATCTATCTCATATTATTCTACGTTCTCTCTACAAGAGAGATGTACCATAGAACATTTTAGTTATATAGCACAATGAAGTATACAATGTCATATTTATATTATTCTTGATTAGAAAATAATGGCACTGTAAGATCCATGATCAAGAGTACACATTTGTATCTCCCATCGCACAAATACAAGCAATAATCATTATGTTCTATCAAGAATTCTATATAAGCACTTCAGTAAAATTGTGACTCTTAGAAGTCTCATCTCCTAAAAGCTCCCACTTATAAAAAGTATACATAGATTACTCACAATAATCATTTAACAATAATTTAAATATTTTCATTGAATGGAATAAGACGTTTAGTCTATTTACAATTCATGAACTCAAATCCTTAACATAAGAAACATTAATAAAACAAATACAAATATTACATCATTTGATATGAGTACAACAATATTCAAGCATTGCTTTCCCCAGCTTTCTAAGTTTACGTGATTTGGTCATTGAAGATAACTTGCCCTTTGATTGTCGCTTTGGGGTTACTCCAAAAATTAACCGAATTAATGCAATATAGTGCAAAACTCGGGTCGTTTCACTTTAAAGAGCCGAAAACGAAATTAAATCCTAATAAATAAATGCAAGTAACCTAAACTATAAAAGGGATTTTTGATTTGAGTTTGAAAAATTGCTAACTAAATGCCTTGAATTAAATTGAAATTAAAATACTTTTTTTTGTTATTTTCTTTTATATAAAAGATGATTGAAATAACTGAAGATGAAAGAAATGAAAATGAGACACACAAATAACACTGATGATAATCAATCCTCCAATTCAACAATATAGGCAATCATCACTCTAAAAGATGTGGGAGTTAAAAACAATGAATTAAGAATTATAATTAAGCTTTTAATCCAACAACCGACCCACCTCGAGTTGCCACAAAATATTTTCCTAAAATCCCAACTTACTAACTGCAACCAGAATAGTAAAATGGGATTAAGGATGCCAAAAACCAATATCCAAAATAACAGAATTAAAACTAGTAAGAGACAATATGATCCAAAATTCTAAGCCACCTTAGAAAATCACGATATATTAACTCCAAAATCAATATAAATGTCATAACCACAACATCATAATTGAAATCAAAGCTATAAACAACTCAATGTCAAATGCTAAACAGTAATCCAGCCACAAAAATCTCCACAAATAATCAGATTTAACAATACAAAATTTTTCTAATAATGAGAATAACTATCCTAAGACCTAGGAATTGTTAAACAATTATTAGACAGGAAATTAAAGCAACTAAAACTCCCCCTTGATGATCTAAGCTCCTGCCATTATTGTTGAATTAGAAAATTATTAAGCTCTAGCCATGGATTGCCATAACAAATGCCACAATCAGTATTTTGCTGCAGGATCCCATGGAAGAACGCAGGCGCCGTCGACTCGTGCTCGCTGGTGTTCTGGTGTTCAGCTTCCGCCACTCCAGCGTCTTCTGTTGCGCCGTCCGTGTTCGTTCTCTGGTCCTTTTCTCCAGCCGCGCCCAGCTTGCTCTCCGGATTGTCCTTCGTCTTCGCTCTGCCCTCCAGCCGCCTCGCGTGTGTGTTCAGCTCCGTGCGGCGTGTTCGTGTGTGTCTCCTCTGTTTTCGTTCGGCCGCGCCTCCAGCTTGCTCTGTTTTTCTCTCGCTGCGCCTCCGCTCGCGCCTTCCGTCTATTTCTCCGCCCGGATGAAGAAGCAGATTGTATATTAGGAATATTAGGTTGGGCAAAACGCAACGTTTTGCCCCCACCTTATTATTATTATTATTATTTTCTTTTAATTTATTTTAATTTTTTTTTATTTTTGAATCTTCCAAGAACGTGCAAGCAAAATTCAAGGATAAGGTAGCATTAATTGTTCTCAAAAATCAATTAGTTACAATTAAACCAAAATATGACAATTTTGCCCCTATAAAATATTAATTCAAAATAAAATATATTAAATCAATTAAGGCAAAAAGGGACCAATTAAGCTGAAAAAACTCATATAAAAGATACCAAAATATATAAAAATAATTGAGTTTGTCAGTCATAAAGGAGGATAATAATTCTATAAACCAAATCTAGTAAGATTTCCTTATGGGTTTGCTTTTGGGCCTGCATCTAACCCTTATTACTCTTATATATTCCATTATGACTTTAAGGTAGAATTCGGTATTCTTCTTATTGGTCATGTATTGGGTGTAACTGGGGAGCACGCCATTGACACCTTTTATATTTGTTAGTTTGGCTGCATCTCTTTCAGCTATACTCATAGCTAAAGCAGGGCTACATGGTTAATTCACCTCTTCTCCTTTCTCAACTTTTGATTCATTGGGAAGAACAAGTGAATCTGTAAAGACCAAGTGAGGTTCCTCACGAAGGGGTTCAATGGGGAACAAGGTTTCTGACTCAGGTCTAAAATCTTCGTAGACCACTTGAGGTTCCTCAGGTAGCTGTTCTTCCATTAACTCCTTTGAGTCTTCTTTAGGGAATTCATTGAGATCATCAAGATCCTCTTCAGGGTCCTCCTCAAGTTTATCATCCTCTTGAAGTTCTTCAGGATCTTCTTCTTCAAGAAGTTCCGCTTTCGAACCATCACTATGAGGATCATGTTCTGGAATTTCATCGTTGAGGAATAAGAAGTTTAAGGAATCATATTTAGTTATTTCAGTGCTGCTTGAATCCCCTTAGCTCATTTTTACCTGGGAATTAAATAATATAGATTATTAGAAGTATTCGGAATTTTTAACCACATAAAAATACCATAAATGCACTGAAATACTTAAAAACATATTCAAAATTGCCCTAAAAATAGGCAAATTACATATTAAAATGAAGATCTCAATTTTTAGGACTTTTAAAGACAAACCGCACCTCAAACAGAGGTCCCATGCTCCCTCACGTGCCCCTAGAAGACTAAAATATGAGAAAATGAAAAACAAATTTGGAAGCCCAGTCATACTATCGGATCGTGATGTTCAACGAAGATTTTGGACCTGAGTCAGAAAATTTGTTCCCCATTGAACCCCTCCGTAAGGAACCTCACTTGGTCTTTATAGATTCACTTGTTCTTCCCAATGAATCAAAAGTTAAGAAAGGAGAAGAGGTGAATCAACCATGTACCCCTACTTTAGCTATGAGTATAGCTGAAAGAAACGCAGCCAAACTGACAAATATAAAAGGCGTCAATGGCGTGCTCACCATTTATACCCAATACATGATCGATAAGAAGAATACCAAATTCTACCTTAAAGTCATAATAGAATATATAAGAGCAACAAGAGTTAGAGGTAGATCCAGAGGTAAAACTATAAGGAAATCTTATTATTGGGCCTGGGCTTTTTTGTTTCTGGACTGCAAAAAGAAAAAACACTGACAGGGAAAAAAAATTTATGGGCCGAATAGATTTTGGGGCTTCGTTTTTTTTTAAATTGGAGGAGTGAGACGCCTCCAGGAAAAATGACGCCGTTTTGTGTGGAGGTTGTCTTCAACTTCTAGCCGAGTCATCCAAACCCAGTTTCTGTAAGCAGGTCAGGTTCGTCAGACCCGAAACCTTCTTTTCCCCATAACTTTGCTGTTTGATGTCTAAATTTCGCGTTCTATATATCGTTTTCTTCATTTTTTCCGTCCTATACATAATAGGATAGATTTTGGGGCCTAAAAATTTGATTTTAAAGGGACCCAAAAATGAAAATAGAAACTACCAAAAATGATTTTTGTATATAATGAATTTCATGGAGGCAAAGAACAACCTAGCATATCTATTCACAAATATAAGTCACAGAGAATAATATTACTGAAAGTAAAAGAGAGGATTTGCATAATATATTGTGAAGCAAATCTCATCCGAATTGTTACTCAAGGAAACAAGAAAATAGAGCAGTAGAAAAATTGAACACAAGCCATAGAAAAATCAGGCTCTGATGCCAATATAAGATTTCGGGCATACCTGGAAAGTCCAACAATCTCAGATAGCCATGCAGAGATCCGGTTACAATGACGAACTCAGATCTTTTGGTGTCATAGCAAATGCACTTTGAGGGAAAAACAGAGAGGGAGGGAGAGTAGTTTTTCGGTGGTCTTCTGATTGTTTTTCAAATGAGAAAAACAACCTCTATATACCCATGTTAGAATGACCGTTCCCTCCCTTTTTTCTTTACAATTTAGACAAAAAGTAAAAATCACAATTAGAGACCCGAATGTTCTGTTATTTGCACTAGAGCCCTAAAGTTAATGGGTTTGGGTCTAATCCACCAAGGGTGGACTGACCCATTTTCCTACATATGCAATGAAGAGTGATAGAAAATCCTCATCTCTATAGGTTTTTAATAAAAAGCATATTAGAATTATTTTAATAAAATTTTATATATGTGGAAGAGTTTGCCTCGATTTATAAAAAAATGCTTTTTAAAAGCCCTTGTTGAATAATCCAAACACTCCTTAAATCTAAATTCTAAATTACTTGTAGTAGAAGAGAATGAGCATATATGTAGTATTACTAAACTAAAAGAAATGTTTGGTTAGTTTTTTAGAAATGATTTTACAGTTATGAGATAAATATGTGAAAAGAGTTTTATCTCATCTTACATAGGAATATTTTTTAAAAGTGGTTATAGGGGGTTGCCATACTCTTCTAGAGCTAAATAGATTTCAAAAGGTGGGATAATTAAGCTATGATAACAGCAACTTGATGATTATAATTACAGTGATGTTTGTTGGATTTTTTGGTAATGTATGTTTTGGTCTTGGTTATAGTGAAAGCTCCATTCACTGTTAATTGGGCTTTGTTAATGGACTTTTATGTCTTAGGATTTCTCGGTCAAAGTAGGATTCTGCCCTTTTGTTTTTCACAGGGACAATTACTCACACGCACAACAATCTTTCATAGGCTAAAAAAAAAACACCAATGATAACTCGAACTTGCGATCTCCTTCTTTTAAGGGGGCGCATGATGTCACTGTGGCAATAGGCCACTCGCAGGCTGATCATTGTTTATAAAAATTAATTTGATATTTAATTTAGTTATAAATATAAAATTCTAATTTATTTTGTTTCTCATATTTTTTTCTTTTTCTTTTTCATAGTAATCTTTGTAGGAGCTGCATATGTTAAAAATTTTATCAAATAGTAGTTATAACTAATACACATAAGTAACAAAAGTATTCTTAAAAAGATAACATTTACTTATTACAAATAATTAATTTAATAAAATTTCTTAATTTATTCAAATTAATCAGTTAGTTTTTATATTAAGAATTGAAGGTAATACATGAATTTGATAGGTTTGACTTGATAAAAAAAAAAAACTCTTTCATGTAAAAATAGTCCCTAATCTTTGGGGACTTGGCGCAATTTTATGCGTTGAGTCAAGGAATGGTACAAATAAAATATAGTTAATACATATGGTTTAAAATTTATTTAAAATTGGTCAAAAAATTTTATTTAAAAAAAAAAATCGGTTCGAACTGCAAACGGCTCTCCTGCTCAAACCTCCTCCCCCAATTTGTCCAGCAATGCCAGACCAAAGCGCGCGTGCACGACATGGTCCTTAGTATTGAAGACAAACAGTTAATTTATGGATATTAATAAAATTAGTTTAGTGAATTGTTTATAACAAATATTTTTTAATATATATAATTAATATAGATATTTTAGATAAAAAAATTATAAATTTAGGAGGTAAAGTGTATTGAGATCTTATATAAATCTTATATATATGTGATGAAAACAAACATTTATTTGATGTCATAAATATTGAATAATTGAGTTATAAATTAGGCTAAAATATAAAAAGATCCCTCAAACTTTGAGTTGTTTGCACATAGCTTGCCCGACATAATAAAGTTCAAAATTGGCCTCCTTAAACTTTTATTTTGTGACCATAGAGCCCTTGCCATAGTTTTTTTCCCGTTAACTTACTAACTGCTTTTGATACATCGTGAGGATTATGTAGAATTAGTCCCAGTGCCCATCCACAAATGTAGGGCTACTACAACTCTCACTGTGGAACCTGTGGGGGGTTGTGCGAGATAGCCTGCCACATTTTTTTTGGCATAAATAATACTCCTCCGGTCCTTAATATAAGACTCATTTTACTAATTTGATTAGATTAAGGAAGTTAGGTAAGTTAGTTAATTATAAGAAATGTGACACGTTTTTCTTAAAATACCATAATCATCTTTCTTAATACCCACTCTTTCTCTTCTACTTGATTATGGTTGAGAGAGTATCCATAAGGGTAATTTAGAGAAAATTGATAAATATGAGAAATGGGTCTTATATTTAGGATCAAAATCAACTCAATAATTGGGTCCTATATTAAGGACCGGAGGAGTATATCATTATCTTTGAAAAATTTTTCCTCTTATCAACATTTCAACTTTCATATTACATATCTCACAAAAAATATTTAAAAAATTACTACTTTCAATTATTAATATAAAACCTAACTGACTAAAAACAAAGGACCAAACAAGAAGTTAAAAGGCTTGAAAATTCAGAATGGCTCTTTTTGGAATTTGCGTCGTGGCGCATGTACTAAAATAGTAAAATATGTACATGTGTGGTCTGTCTGGAATTTGCGCCATGGGCCAGAAATCTACCTGCAACGAAAGTGGAGATATTTAAAAAGTTAGTCAAGTTAATTATTTTGTAATAATTATTAATCATAAGTAGTGTTTGAATTACCTATTGATAGTAACTCCTTATAATAGGCAACAACTTTGAGGATTATTTGAGGATAAAATCGATAAATATTGGAGATATAGTGGATTGAGATCTTATATTTAGAATAAATTAAATATCAAACTAACTCTTATATTAAGGACTTGAGATAGTATAAGCATACTATGTTTTTAAGAAAAATTAACAATTACAATGAAATATAAGACAATATTTATTACAAAAAAAATTTTTTAGAAAAAATGGTGAATGAACTTTTAAAAAAAAATTAGATAGATGCATTCTAATTTATTTTTCTTAAGACAGTTTTTTGCATCAGACATTGTATGAAAAGATTGTAAAGGCGAGAAAATATTCCACCACAATCATGCTTTCAGTATGATTAAAGAGCGCATAAGCACACATGACAAAGAGTATAGTGTGTGTGGCCATTTACCCTTAAGACTAAGATAGTTTTGCACCTTGAAATTTATCACCTGATAGGTATATGTTTAATATTAATTAATGTAAAATACTGATAATGTATTGTTTTATATTTGTATTGATTCTTTTCGGTGTGGTTAAACATGATTTATGTATGTGATTGCTTTTGAAATTTCAAATCACTATTTATTAGTTTGAAAAAATGAATAAAAAATAAGGCTTAATTTTTTTTTTTAATAAAAAGTTCCGTATACCGTACCATCCTGCCATGATTAGGGTTAGCATTTTGTCAACCACCAAAATACTTTGGCCCGTACTGTATAACTCATGGATTGTAATGAGCCGGTTGCAACCCGCATGCTAGCTCATATTTAGCTCTATGTGGCATCATATGTGGCTAGTAATTCTGTCCAACTTGGATGACTAGTCAAAATATAATTTTATCTCTTTTTTTTAATTTCAGTTTAAACCTTATAAATCACATGAAGTCATTTTGAGGAAGACGAAGTAAACAAAGCCCAAAAGCACATGTTCACAAGTTTTGCCCCTTATGCAAAGAATTCAAAAGAATCTTGGATGCACGAGGATGCTTTAGAAGATTTTGACCCACTTTAAGAAAATATTCTCAAAATCATTGATGGAAGAAAAAATTTCACTAGCCATAAAAGTTATGGCACTGCCATAATCAAGAATGTGGAAAAGTGAAAATTGCTTATTTCAAAAAAATGAAGGAGACTTTTTCTAGATTCAATAAGGAGTATGTATGTATGTAGGGATGTTGGCAAAAAAAGTGTGAATATATATATCAATAGAGAATGCTAATAAAATCGCTCTCTCTTGCCTTTAGGGTAAGCTTTCTCTCTTCCTCTCTAGACTTTCTTGAGCAGTGAGAGTTCCTGTTTCCTCACTTGTTAGTGAGCTGCTGTCATGACATCTCCATTAATTCCATAAAATTTATATCTTTTAAGTACATTTTCATCCTTAACTTTCTATTTTTAGAGTTAAATTGTACATAGAAGTGGAGCCATTGAGAAAATTGTGTTTAGTCTAGCTTTTTGGGATATCTTCAGGTAATTGTGATTATTTTAAATTATTTAAAACTTACATATTTCTCATTTAAGCAAGAGGATAGAGGCCAGTGTCTTGAAGCTATTAGAAGACCTATAAAGAATGGAATAGCTAGAAGGAAACATGAAAAACCTTTGAGGACTAATGCAACAAACTCCCAATTTCAAGTGCATTCGTTGTCAATTCACCATAGCTAATGTTAAGCGAACGAAAGGAAAATTTAACCCGAGGAGGGTGAAACTTATGGCTATTGGCTATTGGTTCACCACAACTAACCCACGACGAATGAAGAAAATCTACTACTGTGTGTTTTGATTACTTCTATGCTATTCCGATTAAAAGGAGGGAGAAACACGACGACCATACATTCTGGACTATTGGGGCTATCTTGGGAGCTCTTTGGTGTGTTAGGGCAAGGATTTTGGTGGAGATTGAGTTGGGGTTTGAAGATTGGAAGAAATTTTGGCTTCACATCTTAGTTGTTCTTCTCTATTCTCTTTTTCCTTCCTTTTTTGTTTTTCAATGTTTGTGCTGAATATATGTATTTTCTCATGAGGACTCGGGATATGTGTAGCTAAAACTTTGATTCTAAGATTATTTTAAACCCTTATATGGATTAATTCTTGATTCCTCCTCTCATTTTATGATTAATGATATATATGTGTTTATATTACCTTTACTTAATGCTTTTTGGTGCTTAATCACGATTTAAATGTTTTGTTCATTTGAATGATGCTTGAGAGGGTTAGCTTAAATGTGAAACTTGGATAAAATTGTGTAAAAATTTAAAATTTGCTTATTGAATGGATGGTTTTTGTTGGTAAGATAGAGATATACTTGCCAACCTTACATAGTCACTTTAGATTGGAGCTTAAAATTGAGTTTTATGAATTATAACAAGAGATTAAGTAATTAATAGAGTTAAGCACTTTTTCATGACTTAAAAATGCTTTTACAAATATATTTTGAATTTTAGACTAAAGGGGTGTTTGGATAAAAACCAAACTATGATTTTAAAAGTATTTTTACGGTTTACAAGGTAAATATATGGAGGAATTTGTTTCGTTTTGCAAAAAAGTGTTTCTGAGGGTTGCCAAACACCCCCTAACACATTTTTATTAAAAGCTTTTATGAGAAAAAGTGAATTGGATGTTAATAAATATAAAGAGAATAAATAATTCTAGATCCAATTTTGTTCTTGAAGTTCAAGAATCATTTGTTTATATTAATTTTTAATTTTAAAAGTAATTAATACTTAACTGGATTTTGAAATCAAACCCTCGTGAGAACATTTGAATTAAATTCAATTGGATTTCAATCGGTATTTATTCAATTTAATATTTAAGTTTTTAATTCGTTTATTTTGTCCATTGTATTCTTTGATACTCTACTCATCACGTACTCCCTCCCCAACAGTTCCCATTGACGGAGGGGATAACCGGGTCTTCTCTCTCTCCCTCTCTTTTTTTTTTTTTTTTTTAAACATTAAACGGCATGCAGAGCTTGAGAGTTTTAAAACATCACAATTCAGCAATTAATAGAAACTCTTGGCATATTGCCACAGTCCTCCTGAAATTGGGTCCGACAAGCATTTGGTGGCGTCAGGAGCTCTTGATTGTCCTGGGTCAAACCTTGAGCCACTCTGGCAAGAGCATCGGCGCCCTTCAGGCATTCTCTGTAACAGTGAATAATTTCCAAGTCCCCCGTAGAAAAGATCAGCGCTCGAATCTCTTGTATCTCATCCTTTAGTGGATGTTCAGGCCACTATCTGACAGCAGCAAATGTATAGCTTCAGTTGAATCTGTATACGGTTTAATCTTGGAGAGTTTCATCTTTCTGCAGAGCTCCAGTCCTGTTCTAATAGCTAGTAATTCAGCCATCGTAGAGGACGCGTTCCCAATCCTACGCAGAAAGCCCTCCGCCAATTCCCATTGTCATCTCTAATGATTCCTCCATATGCCGCATCTCCCTAATTTTTTCTGGCTCCATCTACGTCTACTAGTACGTACTCCGTCGGTGGAGGTGTCCAAGTTGCTTCTGCCGCATGTCTCTTTCTGTGTTGTTGGGTTTTTAGTGGTGGCGTGTCAACAGATCTGTGGAGATTGTTTGTGGCACCTTTTGTCTTGATGGTATTTTGAAGGTTGATAGATTAGATCTCAACCTGGTGGCTTGGATTTGCGTTTTGGGGGGCAGGGCCTTGTTGACAACCCTCTCTGTGGTTTTTGGTTTTATCCCTCAGCAGATTGTTTTTGCCTCTACTCGTTGGTGGTGAATCCAAGGCGTCGGTGACAGATATATGTTTCATCAAGTGGTGTCGCTCGGTGGGTGGTCAACAGTGAATTCTCTTCTTCTCCGGCTGATGTTTGGGTGGCTGGTGTCTATGGGTACTTGGTGCTTCTATGGGCTCTCGCATTTTCGCTTCTTTAACTATTCTTGGATGGTCTTTAGCCTACAAGAGGGATTAGTCCTTTACGGATAGTTTGTTTAAATCCCCACCCCATACTTTGGCGTTGATGCGACAGCACTTTCCTCCTTGCAGATTCCACCAACCAGACGATGGGTCTGGGGTTAGGGTTTATGTTTTTGGGCTGCTAAGTTTAGGCTTTTTCCTTGTTGAACCTCTTGTCGGGTTTTGTATTTTCCTCTCTTCATATTTATAAAAAATTTATGTCTCTCTGGCCAAAATGAGTGAGTGTGAGAGAGAGAGAGTGGAAGATTTGACGTCTATGGCATAGTAGTGATTTTTGTTGCTGTGCGTTACAGAGGAGATACTTTGAAATAATTGCAATGAAATTGATTATTTGGCAAAAAAAAAGAAATTGATTAATAATGCGAGAGGAAGATTGAAAGGTCCTTTGAAATTGTTCATGGCATCCGAGGGAGAAATCACAAACTTTGATACTTGGACTTCGATTACTTCGTCTCTCCAGCTAAAGTCAAAACAATAGCAAAACAAAAAAGATAAAACTACATTTTTATTAATTTTTTTTGTTTCATTTAAAATGCCATATCATCCTTTCTAATCTCATTAATCTGATGCCACAATCTGAGGTAGTAAGTTAATGAAAATAATAATAATAACCGTAGAGGCTCTATGGCCAAAAAAAAAAGTTAGCCTATAAATTATCCAAAAACCAAGTTCATATGATTGTAAATTGAAACACAGCCAAAAAAAAAATTGAAAGATTTTTTCTGGCACAAAGTAGAAACAGTTATGGCCAAGGCAAAAGAGTCGGCGAAGAATCTCGTTAAAAAGGGTCCACCAATAAAACTTCTTGCTTTTTTTTTTTTTGGTTTTTTAGTACAAACTTCCCTTTTTTCAACCAATTTCCTGCAGAAAATACGCATTTTTTTTTTTGGAAAAATAAGGAGGGATAAGGACAAAAAGGACGGGGCCATGCGGGGGCCATGCGGGGGCCATGATAGCCTATAATGCTAGTCGTTAGGGCCTCAATTTCTGTCATGTCAAGTGGGGGACTTAGTTGTCCGAAAGTAATCAAAAAAATCAATGGAGAAAATATCGTAACGGCCAGCAAAACATGCAAAAGACAAGATGGATCCTGTTTGATTATAAATTGATAATGAAGGCTGTTATGAACTCTTTTCTAAATTATTTTTTTGGCTTAACACCATTTTTAATGTATGAATCTGATTTTAGGTAAAATGATAAACAAAGAAGCCAAAAAATATGATATTTTAAATCAAACACATAGGAGTTACAAATAATAAAGAAAAAAAGTAGTGCCTGATTTGATATTTTATAAATGTAATTAAATAACTAAAATGACTAAAATGGCCTTATATCAAAAAATTTATGGGATAATTAATCCACAGCTCCTTATAGTTTCAACTAATTTTAAATTAGGTCTTTATAGTTTTTTTCTTTTTATCAGATCCTTTTACTTTCACCTGTTTTTAATTAGGTCTTTGTATTTATTTTTCTTTTTATCAAGTCCTTATAAGTTCACCTTATTTTTAATTAAGTCCCTGAATTTTTTATTCTTTATTTTATGAATTCTAATAGTACTATTATATAAACATAAAATAGTATATATTATTTAATATTAGTTTATAAACAATAATATTCTAAAGATATTGAATTATTATAATGATTTTAATTTTTTCAGCAAAAAAATTAATTGTTCTAAAAAATTTTCCTGAATTAATTAATTCTATTACTTTTTTATTACATAATTATTAATTTAATTTAATTATTAATATTTTATATTTCAGTATTAATCTATTTAATTAAGCTTATATTTAATTAATAAATAAAAATTAAAACTACATGGACCTGATTAAAAATTTACTAAAATTATAAGGACTTAATTAAAAGAAAAATAAATATAAGAACCTAATTAAAAAAAGGTAAATATAAAGACCTAATAAAAAGAAAAAAAAACTATAGGGACCTGATTCAAAATTCATTGAAACTATAAGGACTTGCGGATTAATTAATCTAAAATTTATTAACAAGTTATGATTTGGCAATGACAAATGTTGAATAGTAAATGACAAGAAATACACTGATAATAATAAATTATTTGTTAATAAGTTATGAACTGACAATGACATGTATTAAATAACTAATGATAAAAAATACGCTAGTAATGACAAGTTTGATAGCTATGTTTCAAATATGATACAAGGGTATTTTAGTTATTTAACTATATTTGTAACATACCATATCAAACCCCATTTCCTTCTTTGTCATTTTCAACTTTTAGATGCATGAATTGGGAAATGATAATTTTAAAATTCTATTTCTAAAATTTTTCCTTAATTTTAGTCTTTTGACATTTAAAATTAATAATTTTCATATTTAAAATTTAACCTTATATATTTTAGACCATCTAAAGATTATTGATCCCTAAAGTAGTATTTTTGTCCCTAAACTTATTTCAGAGACTAAAACTACTTGTCTTAAATTTCGGAAACAAAAACTAAAATGAAATCAAAATTCAAAAACTAAAAATGGTATTAGTCCTTGTTCTTTTTTATTGAATTACTATACTATCTTTATGTCAAAAACTAAGAAACTGACCATAAATCTCCTACTAAAATTTATTTAGGGAATGGGACCTGACATAATCACCATGCATGAGATCCTTCATTGTAAACAAGGGTAATATGAGAAAGACCAAATTATATTATGAAAGGTAAAGCATATTGGGAAGGTTGCTTGTACATTATAGAAGAAAATTGCACGCTCAAAAAGGTAATTTTATATTTGGGAATGTAATTACAAATTCAAGGGGATTATTTTCACCTTGTGAAAGCTAATTGCATATTGTTTCAAGAGAAAATAATCGTATAGTCAGGGAGGCCACTAGCAAATTATGAAAACTACCTATATCTTAGGAAAGGTAATTGCGTATTGGTTTATATGTCGTATCAAGGAAGATAATTACATATTCGGGAAGGCTATATACACATTATGAAAACTAATTTAATTTTGATAAAGCTAATTACATATTGGTTTGTGAATGAGACAAACCAATATAAACGAGTATTATGTGTTGATCGCTTTGCCACTTTATATTATAAGCCCTCTTTGACTAGTGTTGTTAACTTTTTTCCTTTTGGGTAAAAAGATGCGATCATACCAACACTGATCCTATCATAATTCTACAGTTAAGTGTGTTTAGACGATAATAATATTGGGATGGGTGAATAATGTTAATAAATTGATTCCACAAAGACCATACTTTGTATTGTAATTAGATATAAAATGATTTGCCCCTTTGACTTGTTCTCGTCGCTACTTTATATAAAAAGAAAATAATTTTGTATGTACTTATAGTTTTTCTCAATTTTTAATTTAGTCACTATGTGTTTTCCTTTTAATTGAACACTTTAATTTTATTTTGTTAGCACCATTAGTCTATTAGTCTATGTAATTTTGCTGTTAGTACTCTTAGTCTTTATGCAAAAGCCAACAGTGTTTAACCAAAGAAAAAAAAAAGGGTACCAAATTAAAAATTAAGAAATACTATAAGTACTGTAAAATGATTTTCCTTATAAAACCACTGTTTTTAATTTGTTAGCTTCTTGATCCTTTCGGTCATTCTTTACTTTTATCAATAGATATAAGATTACATCCTCTTTGTATTGTTCAAGGAACATTTCTGACTTATATAAGTACGATGTTTCTATAAATCCTATTGTAATTACGGCTTTCTTGGATAATTACGCATTACAAATTGAGCATTGAGGCGAACGAGGGCATCAAAGTTATCAACCACTTTATGACATATACCAAGGCACTAGTTGGCAAGCGGTGTGTACACTAAAAATGCCATGATGAGTGATTAAGTGATTGTTTGAATCAGCGATTAGAAAAATAACTTATAGAAAAAATAGTTTATAAAAAAGTGAAATTGGTAAAAATTAAATTAGATAAGCTGAATTGTGTTTGGATTGGAATTCAGAAAAGTTAGTTTATAAAAGTGAAATTAGTAAAAAGTTGTTTGAATCATAATTGAGTAAAAGTAAGTTTAGTTGAAAAATACCAAAATGGGTATGACTTTTAATAAATAATGAAACATAATAAAAAAATGACTTCCCATTATACAATGAAATTAAAATAAATTAATATGAAGAAGTCAAATTTAATGAGTGAATTGAATTTTAAAATTTTAGAGGAAAAAATATTTTAAATATAAAGTGAAACATGAAAAAAAGAAGAATTGAGATAATATAATGAAGAAGTGAAATTTAATAAGTGAATTAAAATTGAAAACTTTATAGAAATCATAACAAATATTTTAAATATAAAGTAAAACATGATAAAAAAAATAAATTGACATAATACAATAAATTTAAATTAATTTAATATGAATAAGTGAAATTGATTAAGTGAATTAAATTTGAAAACACTAGAGAAATGGAAAAAAATAAGGCATATATAAAGTGGGAGTTCTGGGTTGAAAAAAAAAAAAAGTGAGCACGGGGGAGGAAAAGGCAAATGGGAGAGAAAAAAAAGGAATCTCGTTCTCTGACATTGCAGAATAGTTAATATAAGCTTTTCTGATAGATGAATAAACTCCTTCTTAGAGCTTATTTTAATTGGGCGTTCAGATAGCTTAAAAATGCATAAACCCAGTGAGTTACAAGCTCTGCCAAATAGACACTCACTGCAAACCTAGTTTATTTTAAAATTTAAGCCGCTTTTGGATCAGCAAACGTTGATCCAAACATACCCTAAATTAGCTGAGACAACACTGGTATGAAGGTCAGAGATCTAATTATAGTTAAACCAAGATCAATCTAATAATAATAATTATTAACATAATATAATTTAATTAAAATACACAAAATATTCATATATAACTTGAAAATAATAATATTTAAATAAAAATAAATATTTATATATAAACTACACATAATTTAATAAAATAAAAATATTAAAGTACAAAAACTGACATATTAGTGTATTACCATATTAGTCAAGCGGTCCGAAACTGTTAGCCATGCCAAACAAAATTAGTTTATAGGTTTACGGTTTATCCGAACCCGCCTGTCTTTATAATACCATGCATTATCTATTTATTTTATAATTTAATGTAATTTAATTCTCATCCCAAAAGGAGGGCGTCCATTATTCCAGGACCAGAGAGCGCAATCTCAACAAGGATGAAAGTGGAAAATGAAAAAGGAAGCGATTTGACCCGCCACGTAAAGATAGCCATGTGATGATGTCGTTCTTATTGATCCCTCGTGTCGTCTTCTTACTGGTTTGGCCCGCACTTCGTTGCAGATGATCCTCCACCATCACTCCCTTTCACTTTTTTAACTCATTATTACTCTTCTCGCCTCTCAAACGCACGCTTAAATTCCTCTTTCTTAATCTGGCAAAAATCAGAGACAACATTCGCAGGCATTAGAATTTAGAAGCATAACCATTTTCTCTGATATCTCTCTCTCTCCCCCTCCGTCCCTACCCCCCCTCTCTCTCTCTCTGTGTCGGCCCCCAGTCACCTTCGTCCTCTTTCTCAATATTTGAGTTTTGGAGTCCCATCATCGTCTTTTTGGGTAACAGGAGAGTTTCTTTGGCCTTTGGCCTGAGAATAAAGAGCTGGAGGACCGAATCCAAAGTTGCCATAGCTCCGAATCTAGGGTTTCTTCTTCAATATTTTCCTAGAAAATTTCTACGGTACTGCTCTACTGCATATATATACGATCGAAGTTAAAACTATTATATGTTTTGAATATCACTTTTGATGAACTCTTCCGTCTTTGAATCTCTGTGGTTTCCTCTGCTGAAATACCCCGGAACATTATATTTCTCCTCTTGAAGCAGATTTTTAAGCTAATTCCAAAGCTTTGAAAACATTTCAAGTCTCTTCTTTGTTATTCGACAATCAGATTCTTCTGTCATTGTGGTTTTTTCTCTCTGTCTCCTAAAAGTTCATTTGGAGTCTTTAAGCACTATATTTTATTTTCTACTAAAAGTTTTGAACATTTTTATGTGTATCTGTCCGATCGTATCCCTTTTGCTAGACTGGGAATCTTTTCATATCAGTAAGTTCTAGTTGTCTGATTTCTCGGCCAATGGGGCTGAACAGAACATAAGGGAAGATATGTCTGAAAAATCTTTAATTCCCGCTCTTCTCTTTTCTAAATTCTTTTATTAGATTTGTCTGGTGCAATATCCAGGCTTAAGACTGGAATCTAACAGCATCTATCTATCAGGAGGAGATGGGAAAAGGGAAGATTGAGATGAAAAGAATTGAAAACGCAGCTAGCAGACAAGTGACATTTTCAAAGAGAAGAAATGGGCTTTTAAAGAAAGCCTACGAGCTATCGGTCCTATGTGACGCCCAAGTAGCTGTGATAGTCTTTTCACAAAAAGGCAGACTCTATGAGTTCTTCAGTTCCGAGTACGTTCTCCTTTCAAATCTGCAGAATTCTGCGCTCTACTTTTCCTTATTAAATGCTTTGCTTTGAACGTCAAGTAGGCAATCAATCGAGTTAGGCATTATGTGGTGTGCGTTCTTTGAGAGATGGCGTGATTTCTTAGGGATAGATTTGATTTCTTTTCATGGTCTTTATAAATTTGCATGGTTCGTTCATCCTTATCTTTCTCTCACGGTCCAAATATGACTCGCTTTTCTGAAGTTTTGGGACAGACAATATACCTCTAAATATTCGTAATGATTTTATACATGTGGGGATGGATTATACTAAATTAATTTTTAATTGCTAATATTATAGTTACGTACTCTTTAATCTAAATAAAGGAAATGGAAAGAGTTATAAAGCTAAATTATACAAATAAAGTTAGAACTTTAAGGACCTTCCAAGGCGTGAAAAGGTGGATTATAATTTCTCTTAACATTTTTTATGAAACTAATAATAGTTTCCTTTTCTCACTTTCTCTTAATGTCATTCATGATCCATGATTCTAATAATTATAATGTTACTATAACAATTAGCATCTCTTTAGAAAACAAGTCTACAATTTCTAGTATAATTGATCAGGAGACATAATTAACGATAGGTATTTGACGTGGTTATATGAGGTTAATACACTATGTCAGAAATGGGTTTTCATAGCACTTGCTACCTCTTGTCCCAAACATTAGAGTTAGTTCAAAATTATAAGATTTTAATCCACTTTGTTTTTTATGTTTATTTATTTATTTTTTTCAAAATAGTCCTTATGATGATTATGCATCTTAAAAGCTTTTAACAAGTATATTTTTGAGAAGACCGCACTTATTATTACAAGTAATTAGTTTAACTAATTTTTTAATATTAACAAATTAGTTATCTAGTTCTTATACTAAGGACTAGAGTTAGTATTATTTTTAATTAAAGGTAATGCTTTTCTTACCTGCGAAAGAAAAATGTGGTGCTTCTATAGGGCTTACTTGGTTGGAAGGAATTTGTAATTTGGAAAAGGAAAAGGGAAAGGGATGACTACGGAGACCAAGGGAGAAAATATGTTTTACAAAATACGCACAATTTAGGTGCAAAAAGGCAAAAAAATTAAGCCAAAGGAAAATGGGCAAATCATAATAGCATCTAGGAAATAAAGTTAGTATAATATAATACTCCCTTCAATTCTGAATACAGAAACCAGATGACTAATTTATAATGATTAAAAAATTAGTTAAATTGGTTATTTGTAAAAAAATATGCTTTGGTTTTTGTTAAGTATCCCTTTCAATCATTTGTATTGGAAACTACACTCTTGATGAAAGACTTGCTTTAATATGTGCAATTAATAGGGAAAGTTTATATGAAAAGCAAAATGATGCTAGTAATAGGAAGAGTTTGGGGAAAAAAAAATCATACATTTAAAAAACAAAGTGAATTGATGTCTTACATTTAAAATCAAAGAAAACCCTACTACTAGCTCTTACATTTAACACTTGAGAGAGTATATGTTATTAAAAAGACAATACAATATATACAAACACCAAGTGAGACTTGATTAACTGGTCCTGAAGGTTATTAGTCAGAGGTTTGGTTTGACTCGACCAACCAACATGAGTAATGCTACAAGTACCAATATTATCAGTACTGATTAACCAGTTACATAAAACGTCATTAGAGAGACTTCCAACAGCAGTTGTATTGGAATTGGACTTGTAAGCTCAATCACATTTGATTCTAATCCATAGGTATTGGGAGAAACTTGCCAACAAATAAGTTGTTTAATTAGCCTCCCTCACCATCTCATCTCTGGTTGAAGGGAATCACTGGCCTTCTTTATGTGTTCCACTAGGCTAATTTGGAGTGCATAGTGGGGAATCACTGACCATTAGTCATATTTGTTGAGTTTAGGCTCAATGATTTGTTCAACAGCAACAAGTTTAAGGGGGCCGAGATCCCCATTTCTGTTCTTTCACCATGAGTGCTTTTTCGACGGATTAAACTTCCAAGCATCTTTTTGAATTTTGTAATTACATCAATTGGATTTAATTTATTATTCCTTTTCCAGATTCAAGAGTCACAAAGCTGCAATTTCTCATCTTGGCGACGAAGAATTAACGTTATTTTAGCAGGCTACCTAGTTTCAGAATTTTTTTTTCATATGCAGAACTCTTGAAGAATTTGTTTGTGTGTGTAGCTAATTTTACATTAATTATGATTTGCTTTGAATGCTTCAATACCAGAAACATTATTGATCGATACAATAAACATGGCAAAAATGTTCATACCAATGAGTTTGAAGAGCAACAACTAATTATCCAGGTTAGACTCCCTTCTTACTGTTAGAATCTGGAAATTATAAGAATTATTATTAACTAACTTTAATGTTCTACTCTAGAAATGTTTTACCATTTTTTTACAAAAAATGATCCAGTAAAGTCCCAGAATTGACCAACATTTCACCTAAAATGGAAAACCGATCATGCTATGTAAGCGATGCTAGGACTAGGAGTACTTTTTCCCCCCATTGGTTTCTATCAATTGTTAATCATATGACACACATCTGATAGATAATTATACTGTTATTGCATAGCGCCTGAAGTCTAACTGTGCAAGCATGGCAAGGAAGATTGAGCTTCTAGAACTTTCACAAAGGTCGCCTCTTCGCCCTTTTATACCATGTTTATATTGTCCTAAATTGGCTCTTCCTTGCCTAATACTTTTAAGCAAGCCGACATTATGATACAAGACTTGTTTAAGTCAGCGATAAAATGTTGAAAGTGTCACTCAATTCATATATAGGAAGCTACTGGGACTTCATAACTTGGGTTGTTCTTATGAAGAACTTCAAGCAATGGAGGGTCAGCTCCAAAGGAGTTTACAAAACGTCAAAATGAGAAAGGTATGGATAAGCAAAATTTCATCAATTTCAATCATTGTTTTCTAGTGAATAATAATATGCCGTGTCCTCCATTCCATTGCGTTCCTTGTATATACATTTGCGTAAATAAAAGATATAGAAATAGAGAGCCAACCAAATTAAACACAAAAAAGATATATACAAAGAAAGGGAGGAAAATAGTCCATGCCACTAATCTTCTGCCTACCCAAGCCTTAGTCCATCTCCATTTGAACTCTAAACCTCCTCTCAAGGACTGTGGTATTGACCTTTAGCTGTAGCACCAATGAGAAAGTCTGTAGTTTGCAGCAGCGGTGCTTCGATACCTCTATATGCCATGGTGGCAGGGAGCACTTTTCTCGCTATTACACTTCTCTCTAACTACAACATCTGTACTTCCATGCCATGGCATCAATGCACCCACCGCGAGTTGATTTCTACCTCCTTGAACTCTACTCTCTCTTGCTTGAAATGTTTGACTACATGTACAAGAAATCAACAATTATGAATGAAAAGACTTGTATACACATAACTCATTTTCTCAATGATATTTACATTTGATATATGGTGAAGTCAATTCAATTTTTCCTACAAAATCAAAGAAATACATCTAAAAAAAATGCGATGATGATTCCCTAAGAAATCAGCTAAATATCATTAAATATAAGGAGTCATCAGTTTCCTCTCCACCATACCATTTATTTAGGGGTATATACACATGTGCTTATTTAGGGTAATAACAAGATGTCTTATCCTAGGTAGAGTATCCTAGGTAGAGTATGCTACATGGATTGCATAACACCATTGTATTCTGTCAACAGCCAAAACTTTGAGGAATATATTGTTAATCAAAAGATCTCATTCAATAGATTCTTTGTTTTTCACAAGACTCAATTTTTGTTCCGCCTCCCGTCGGTGCATCCAATGATATTCTTGGTACATGTTCGAACAATTTTAAATGGTTATCTACCATTTTCTCCTTAATAGATGCCACACCAACTCTTCCTCATATATGTTTATTACAGATCTCATCTTTCTTGTATTCTTACATATATATCTCAACATATTCATCTATGTTACCTCTACTTTATGTTCTTATTGTCCCTTTAAAGATAAAAACTTCCTTTTAAGCTTATTAGGTACTTTTTAATTATAAATTACTTTTTGTTGCTTTTCTCCATTCGAACCATCTATCTTGAATTCTAAATATATCAGTTTCATCAATTTCATTATCATTTTGTACGATTAATTCCATTTCGTCACTTTGTGATATGATCTATTTTTCCATCGTAACCTTCAAGTAACTCCTAACTTGTATCTTATTAAATTTGCAGAGCATATAATCTATCTTACTCCTGCTTAGACGAAAACTTTTCAGATCCAAGATCCTTTCTCATAATTCAATTTTAGAGTTAATTTGTTCTCCTGACTCAGAAACGAGAACTATATTGTCAGCAAAAGGCATGCACTTGGAGATTTTCTCTTTGATATGATCAGTTAGAGCATTTAAAGTCAAACAAATTAACTCCTAACTTGTATCTTATTAAATTTGCAGAGCATATTCTATCTTAAGACGAAAACTTTTCAGATCCAAGATCCTTTCTCATAATTCAATTTTAGAGTTAATTTGTTCTCCTGACTCAGAAACGAGAACTATATTGTCAGCAAAAGGCATGCACTTGGAGATTTTCTCTTTGATATGATCAGTTAGAGCATTTAAAGTCAAACAAGTAAGGATGATGTTCTCTAATGTAGAACCTTTATAGAAAAGTTTTTGTGTCACCTCCATACATTTTAGCACAGGTTGCACTTTTGCTCCCTCATACATATCTTGTATAGCTTTAAAACATGCAACATGAACACCTATCTTTTTCAAAAATTTCCAAATTACTTCTCTTGATAGGTGATGATAAAAATTTCTCGAAGTCAATGAAAACCATATATGACCCTCTTCCTTTATTTAGGCACTTTTCCTTTAACCTTTTAGTGAATAGATTGCTTATATCGTAGCACTGCCTAGCATGAATCCATATAGTTTCTTAGAAATACCGGTTTCCATTCTTAACATGTGTTCAAACATTCCTTCCCAGAATTTTACTATATGGCTCATAAATTTATCCTTTTGAAGCTAGCATAGTTTTAAATATTTCCTTTATTCTTATAAATTGGAACTAAAGTCCTTCTCGTCCATTCATGAATCATTTCTTGGACCATAAAATATTATTAAATAGTTTAATTACTTGCAGCATACCCTATTTGCCTAAACACTTCCACACTTCAAGATAGATACCATCAAGTCCAATAGCTTTATCATTTTTCATTTTCTAAAAACTTCTTTAACTTCACCAATACGAATTCTCTGATAAAACATCGAATTTTGTCCACCTTCTTGAGTAACTAAATCCTCCAAATCGCTAATCAAACTCTCTCCATCATTAAAAAGCTTGTGAAAGTAGGGTTTCCATAGATCTTTAGTATACACATTAAGGTCTAAGACCCTATGATGTCTGACGAGGCTATTCTCAAGAATTACTTTGCAATTTTTACAAGGCCTTTTGGCATGATTCCTTACCATAAAGCAGTCATTCTTGGCTCCATTTTTATATGTGGTTAAATGCTCATCCTACTTCTTAAAGAAAGTGTTGTCAATCCTAAGATTTTATGCTGGTGAGAAATTAAGAATAGATTGTCCATTATTAAGCTTTCTAAAACCAAACCATCACAAGTCCCTACATATTGTCCGCCTCCTTATCGACATGGCCATTAAGTGGCCAATGAAATTCTTTTCATCTTGTGGTATGCTTTGAACTAACACATCCAAAATTTCCCAAAACTTTTCCTTTAAATGTGCTTTTACCCCTATTTGAGGTGCATAAATGCTGATAATGTTGAAAGTGACATGTCCAACAATCGTTCTTAAGGATATGATTATATCACGACCCTTTAAACCTTGACCAGCATTCTTCTTCCACATTTTATCAATAATGACACCGATTCTGTTCCTTGTCTTCACTTTCCCTCTGTTTGAAATCTGAAAGTTCTTGGCTTTTTCTCCAATCCGGTCAGTTTCTTGAAAACACGAAGTGTTAATTTTTCTGTATTTCATGTCTCCCACCACCCACACTGATATGCAAGGCAAGATCCAAATATTCCAATTATCAAGCCTGATGTTGCTTTCATTCCATCCGTCCAAAAGAGTACAATAGCCTTTGTTTATTTAACACTAAATGTGGGTATTGATGCAATGACTCTTGCTTATTTGTCACTGTGCTCGATCCATACAGCATGCTGCTTCACAGCAACAATCTAATATAAGCACAATATTGTCAATGTCATAAAAGATTTGACAAATTTTTATATTGACTGTTGGGAGCCTAACACGAGTCTCTTCCTTATCTAAGCTTGGGACTAGCTATAAAGCATTGACGGAGTTATTGTTCCAAGCTACATTTGATTTATTTGCTTATTAATTTTCTCATTTTGTGTATCTCTAACCTCTCATGGCTAAGCTTTGGTTTCTCAATTTTACCTTGTTTAAGTAGATACAAACCATCTGTGTCTACCTACTATGGTTAGGCTCCTGATAGGTAATTTCTATATCACAAAAAAATCCTAAAAAGAAGCACGCCATTGAAATCCCTTATTGTTAATTTGCGAACTAAAGGATGATAAAATCTGGGATCTTCAACACGTCATTAATTCACATTTCATTTGGGGGTTCATCTTCAAAATGCTTCTTAAATGGAACAATGGGGCCGGTTTTGTTTCCTTTTTTATTTTTGAGTCGTACACGGCAAACAAAAGGCTTGATGACAGCAAAAGTACAAGACTAGGGCTAGGGGATAGATTGTCCAACTCCTCTATCTTTATTTCCTAAAATCAGCCATCAAAGTAGTTAATTCAAGCTACAAGAACCAGAATCAGGCTAATGTTATTTTTCATCGTTATGGTGTTCTTGATTGTATATCTTCTTTCAGGCTCAGCTTGTAAGGGAGCAATTTGAGCAGCTGAAAAATAAGGTACTTCGTAGTTAGCTCTCAAGCAAGTCACACTGAATTTGTATTTTATAAAAGAATAAAGGGCTTAAATATATTAGAAGTATCCATGAAAGAACATCCAGCACTTGAAAGTTTTTTTTTTGGCTCTTAGATGCCCTGGAAGTTAATTTTCGTAGTAAAAATACCCTAACCGTTGTCAAGTTTGACCGTTAAATTATGCATTTGACCGGTGTCTTTAATTGTCAAATTTAATGGCGGATAATGGTTCAGAGCAGAAATGCTACAAAATAAAACTTCCAAGACATGTAAGAGCCAAAAAAAAAAATTCAGGTACTAGATACTCGTTCGTGTATACTTTCGGGGTATTTAAACACCGTGTGCTTTAATTTTTATGAATTAGTTACATATGCACGCATTTTTACTTGGGCCCATCGAGTTAGGTTCAGTTTCAACATCTATTTAGCCTGCTATTTGACTCTTCCTCCCATATTCTGAACTCTAAAATCAAAACCATCTAGCTCTGTAGTCTGTCTTCGTTATTTCTAGAGGATGTTGGTCTTAAGAAATATTCTCACACACTCTGCAACATATATGTTTGATATTGATGCTTTACTTCGTTCAAACACTTTCATAAAACATCCTTCAAAATAGACCCATTATTAATTTGTTTCTGACTAGATTTTCATTTGTTTTATTCACTCGCACTTCATAATTCATCCAATCTGATTCATTAGCTGTTATTTATGCTGGCAAATCTAGTACAAGGACAGCGTGGTTGGCATCTAACCTTTATGCTGCATCATTGAAATTGTACCATATCACTAGATTCCTTGGTAGTTTGGATTAATATAGTAAAAATCATTTAAGGACCAATTTGAGAGTTGATCTATGTAAAGGTCCTCAATGGAGTCTTAGTGTATCACTAATTGGTGACACAAAAGGTTACTTTTTTCAGCATATTTTCAAGTAATGTTTCCTCCTCATACAATGCCATTATTCAAAACGTAAATTTCATTCTTTTCTAATGAACATTTGCCCAGAAATATAGCTGAGCTGGTTTTGACTGTGTAGCGCAAGTCGCTGAATGAGAGTTGAAAATGATGTATCAGCAAGCCAATATGTTTCCCACCGGCATTTACTATAGATGTCTTTATCTTAGAAAAGATTAAGAAAAATATCTTTCTTGTCAATTAATAAGGAGATTTTGAAAAAATACTACTTATACATGACAGGAGTATGATTGTTTGCTAATCACATATCCCTTGATTAAATTTGTCATTTTAATTACAAGAACTTGTGAAGTTAAAGAGGAAAAAGAATGAGGATGTGTGTGTCTCTCATACAAGTGGGAATTCAGTTACTTCTTTCTTTTCTGTCCTGCTGTGTATCGCAGAAGAACGTGATACATCGTATATAGTTTGATAAGATTACTTTCTTTTGTTGTCTTGTCACATTTTAAGGCTTGTACTTGGTATTTCCGCTGATATAGATCAAACCTAGTAGCATGTGTTGTCCCTTTCATGTGGGACAGTTGTTCCAATTTATATACAAGAGCCTGATCATTTTGTCTAGAATCTGCGGACTGTAAAATTTTCTTGTGCTACAATTGTTACTATTGGTGCAGTTTGGGGAAAATGCGTGGCAGCAATGGGCTATACACAGAGGAGAAGCACATCAAAGTTCAAGTGAAAACAGCCGAAGATCATATGTTGAAACTGAATTACATATTGGACTGCCAGAGAAGCGTTTCTGATATAGCTGAGTCGGCTTCTAGTAATTACTATTTTGGTGGGCCAACATCAGTTATAATTCTAAATTCTTCGCCGCCTAAAATCTTATTCCAATTCCTCCAATTAATGTGGCATGTAAGTATATTTTTCCCATTCGACTGAAACCTAATAAACAAGGGTGTATGTTTGTGTACGTAATTATGATATATGGAAGAAGAGACATGAAAGTGAGTCCTTAATTTTGCAGATATATGTTGAAATCAAAAAATGTGCCTTTTTTTTACATCTTTATTCAAATTAAAATTTGGGTAATTTTAATTTATATGGAGCTTGAATTGTGTTTCATTATTCATAACTTATGAATATTGTAGCTTTCTATAGATTATATTAGATTACTATTACATGTAGATATAAACATGCTGTTAACTGCATGAAGAAACTGTGTTTTCCATGAACTTGGCAGTGTATAGCTTTGTTATTACAGATGCAGTACAGCTCATTTCTCTGTTTCTGATTCATAGAGAAGTTGTTTACAAAGTTCATTCCTTCCTTCCTTATTTTTGAAAGTTTTTCTTCCTTCTTTATAGAGAAAGCCGAAAACACTAATGAAATTGTTAAAGTTATGTTCAATGAATATGATCAACTACTATATCTAGGCTCCTTGACCGATGTGCTATTCACAGTGAAGAAATATATCAAAATACTATAATTTTTAAAGTATTTACTAATATGTTATACTTAAAATCATTTTTGGTAAAAACGATTTGCAAATTATACACAACTTATTCTTGTCAAGAACGATTTGTATGTTATCTGACAAAAAGTGAAATCATTCTGTGTGAATTATTTCTTCTTTTTTTTTTTAACAAGATGTGAAATTCTTTTTAACTTTTTAATTGTAATATTTCTGCATGCGAATCCCTCTGCAATTTTCTTCCTAATGCAAATATTTACTTCTTTCACTAGTCAACTCATCCTCCCCATATAAACCAGTGAAGTAACAAATGTACATGTTTTTGTTTATTGTGCTTCTTCAACCTTGGTTTCTTACTTCATTTTTTTTCATTTTGAAGTTCATTCTTCTTTTTTTCCCTTTCTGTGTATTATTTGCTCCACCTTCGTAGATTATCTGTTTGTAATTAAAATAAAAAATAAGTTTGAGAAATACAGATTTTTCCCCTTTTGTTTCTTCCGCTATTTCTATAATTTTATTTATATTAATTATTAATTAATATATTGTCTGCACTATATAGAACATGCCAAACAGATGTCTTTTTAATGTTAAAATTCTTTCTTGTGATATTATTTTAATAAATAACATATCATGGAATTTTTTTTAATTTTATGCATAAATATATTATATATACCTTATAATACATATTTATTATTTCATTATTTTTGTAAAATTTAATTTAATAAATATCAATTTATTGCATGAAACTAAAATTTTGATTGGGATAAATCTTTTGGACCAAAATAATCGGGTTAAAATGAGAGGTTCGAAAATGGAGATTTCTTCTCTAATCTTTTTCTCAAAATATCCAAGTAAATATGAGAAGTTATGATCACTCTAGTTAAAAGAAATTGGTCATGTTTATCCGTCATACCCATTTCCTCCAATACAGTTAAGATTTTCCTCCAATGAGTAGGAAAATCTTTGATTCAAAGCACTAATGTGATGATACTCATCACCGATTCAAAAATGCAAAATAACAAATAGCAGGGAAAAGGCAAAATAATAATAATAATAATAATAATAATAATAATAACAAATAATCCTAACAATAAAACAATAAAATACTGGGAAATTTAAATAGATCCTAAAAAATCTAACTAATCTCAATATCCTAAATAATTCAAATATTCTAGAAATATAATAAAATCATAATTATTTCTTTCATATCTCCTCACTTGACATCTTAAAACAATATAGCAGATTATAGTCTTACTGTCAAAATAAGAGGCATTTAGCTTAGAAAGAGTGTACATATTTCGGATCGTTGAACCCACCACTCACCTCTTGAAAATTAGAATAATAAAATATTAGTTCATCAAGGATAGTAGGGATGAAAAATAAAATTTTATATTACAGTTGCAAATTTAAGAGAGAGAGAGAGAGGAGAAACAATATACCTACAGTAGCAGTAAAAGAGCTTGTCAAGTATTTGGAAGTAAGAGTGAAGAAATAACAAAGTAAAAGGACAATAAAAGTGGAGCAAATAAACCACAAAGAGGAAGAAGAAGAAGAGTGAATTTTGGGATGAAAGACAGAATCTATAAAAGCAAGAAATCAAAGTTGAAGAAGTAGAATACATAAAAGAATGTACATTTGTTGTAGCTTCACGGGTTTACATGGAGAGGATAAGTTGAGTTGACAAGTGAGAGAAGTGAGGGGAAGGAAATTACAAAAGGATTCGCATACAGGAATATTACAGTCTAAAAGTGAAATCGTTCTTTTGGCGAACGATTTCATTTTTTGGTTTTAAAAAAATCCAAAAATGAAATCGTTTACCCAAAGAATAATTTTGTTTTTTGTTAGATAATATACAAATTATTCTTGGTAAGAATAACTTATATACAATTTGAAAATCGTTTAGCATATTGTTAAATACTTTTGAAATTATAGTATTTTAGTATTTTTTTTGTTGCTGTGTATGGTATACCGGTAAAAAAGCCACTGTATCTACTAAGCAACATCACATATATATGGAAATATGGGTGACTTGGTGAAACCAAACACACCTCAGTATCATGAAGTCGAAACTTGAATTTTTACATGCCAAAACATCATCAAAAAAGCGGGAACACGCTTCAGCAAAATCTTGATGAAATAGTATAGTATTTTATTTCGAAGGCTACTTAGATATTCCCCTTCTTACCGTAGCCTCTGATGGACGCATGCGTTATTTATTTTATTTTGCTTCTTCTATGTTCTTCATCGTTTTGAAAATGGAGATGCAAATTTTCCAGGCTAAAAAACACAACAAGCATGAAAATATAAAGAAACATATAACGGTAAATATAAATACTACCTTTGATACTCAATATAAGAGTTTGACTTTTAATTTAGTTCTAAATATATTTTAATTTACTTTGTCTATTATATTTATATTTTTTTTCCTAAAGTAATCTTTGTAGTAATTGTACATGTTAAAGGTTTTATCAAATGTTAAAGCTAATATACTTGATTAGTAAGAATATTTTAGAGAAGACAACACATATTTATTAGAAATAACTAATTTAACAGACTTTCTTAATCTACTCAAATTAACCAACTAGCTCTTATATTAGGGACAAGAAGATCTATAATTATGAGGGAATATATGCTAGATGATCCGAATTCATATGGTAAGCACTCAAACATTCTCCTCTAGTCCTATTTATAAGTCATTTTTAACATATTTCACATATATTAAGAAAAATCTTAACCTTTACTAACTCTTATTTAAAATTCAATAATTTTTCAACTTTATCCCTATTTAATATACACTATACCTCATGTAAACAAGATCAACACAACAATAAATGAAGGGTAAAATTATACATCCATACAAAAAATTTCTTTCAGTGCCCTATAAATATGACTGAAAAATATCTTCTCTCTCTACCCTAAATATCACCAACAGGGTAGATTCCAATGCACTAATAGCATTTGGCTTGCTAATTCCAACTGACAATAATACCCTATAGTATCCCCTGGAGTTAGAAAAATAAGCCGAGCAAGTTTAGGCCTAAAAATTGTGAGAACAAGGCTTAAAATTTTTCCCTTCAAATAAAAAATGAGCTTAAAATAGTTAATCTTGTAGGGTTGAGGCCCCTTTAGACCCTTTTATAATTTTTTTTTAAATTTTTTATATAATTTTAATATTACTGATTTTTTTTAGTGTTAATGATATTTCAAATATTTAGTTATTATTATCATTTTGGAATTAAAGTTCATAAATAGTTTGATTTATTTGGTTTTAGACAATAATTTGTCCAATTAATAGTTAGAATGCAAAATTTAAAAGTGAAATTTCTAAGAGAAAAACTTGATATCTTTATCACCAAAGAAGGGCATACTCATAATGATGATAGTGATGATGAAGTTTTAAAAAATTGATGATAGTATTTCTCTATTACACATTTGCACTCTTGATAGAACTTTTAAATGTTGTTGTCTCATTAGTAGATGTTTTAGATGTTCTTAAATATTAATAGATATTTAAATATGATGATGTTTTTTTATTTGTGATTTAATTTTATTCATATCTATTTCTTTTACTAGTAATTTTATTGCTTTATTTTTATTTTTTTATAAAATATATAAGAAATATAAAAAATTGTATTTTTTTTTAAACGGACAAAAAGCCCGCTGGTTGGCCTAGGGCCCATCAGCTTAAGGACCATGCTTAACAAAATGAGATATTTTTGAAATTTTGGGCAGGCTTGTTAAGGGTAAGGTTTGGCTTGACCTGGTCTGTTTTCACCTCTAGTTGGTAAATAGCCATGTAAATTCTCAGGTGTTTGAACAAGAAAAAGAAATTGTGTTGAAGATTTAATGCTTTGCGGTTTGATGGTTTGTTGTAATTGTAGCAACTAGCAAAAACAAATTGTGTTAATTTGATAATTTTGTATTTTCTGTTTGTATTTTAGGTAAATTGGGTTGAATTATTGTAATTTTGAATTGATTTATATGTGTTTGAAATTTGTTAAAAAACAAGCCTCTTAACAAGTCACAAGCCAGGCTAGGTCTAATTACAGGCCAGGTTTAGACTGAACAAAAAGCCTTTCACAACGATACACCGAGAGTACCATGGAAGAGGTTTAATGTTTTTATGTAATATATACGTCGATAGCCAAATGGCTAAAAGAACAATAAAGAAAAGGGTCAAGGTACAAAAATATCTATAAACTTGTACAAAAAATGCACCCACCATCATAATTTTTTTTGAGGTGCAAAAATACCCATAAACTTGTAAAATTAGAACAAAAACGACATCGCCGTTAAATTTGACTAATGATCGTTACTTTTTATGGTGGGGCCATTGCTAATGTTATTAAAGTATCAAAATGCCCCTAAATAAAAGAAACAAAATAAGACGAGATGCAAAAATACCTATAAACTTTTGAAAAAAATACATTAAATACCACATGTTTTTTCACAAGTACAAAAGTACTAATGATAGTGAAAATAAACTAATTCCTTCAGTTTTAGTAAAAAAAAAATCTATTAAATTTTATCATACTATTATAATACTAATAATTTTATGATTAATTTATACGTTTAGTCCTTTAAGTTTACTGAGTTTCAACTTAGTTTTAAATATATAAAGTATATTTTTAGTTACTAAATGTTAACACTATTGGTCTCGTTAATAGAAAATACTAACCCAATAAATTTAAACAGTGACTCTGCATAAGTAACCATGAATGTGTAAATAAATTGATTATTTCATTTTTTTTAAAAAAAGTATTATGCTATTATACTTTTGGACCTCAAAATTTGTGTCAAGTTTTATTTTAACTTCTTAAAAATATAAAGTGTACTTTTAGTCTATTAATTTTTTATATATTGAAGGATGGTTGTTGATGTTAAAAATCATTCTATATCTTTATTAGGTTTTATTTTAAATATTTTTCGATTTACAATTTTTAGACTAAAGATTAATATTTTAATATTTAATTACAAAGTTACCATTTAAATTTGCTAAATCAAACTTTACTGTTAATGAAACTAATAGTGTTAACACCACGAGAATTAAAAATACATTTTATAAATTTAAGGGGCTAAATTGAAAGTTGATGTAAATTTGGAAGACTAAATATATATATCAACCGTAAAATTATTAGTATTACAATGGTATAATAAAATTTAGAAGAGTTTTGCTAAAACTGAAAGAATTAATTTATTTGCATGATCATTGGTACTTTTGCACCTGTGAAAAGATATATAGTATTGGGCACACTTTTTTTAAAAGTTTATAGATATTTCAGCATCTTCATCTTTTTTTTGTTTTCCCGAGTTAAGGACATTTTGGTATTTTCATAATATCAGTGTGGGCCCTACTACAAAATATAACGGTTGTTTGTCAAATTTAAATGCAATGTCATTTTTGCTCTGATTTTGCAAGTTTATAAGTACTTTTGTCCCACAAAAAAGGTTATGGTGATGGGTGCACTTTTGGTATAAGGTTAGGGGTATTTTTACACCTTGACCCTAAAGAAAAAGAGCTTGTAAAAGACTGGGGACCTGAAAATAAACCGAGATTATTCTGTATGTATCAATTAAAACATAGGGGTGCGCATACCAAAAATATAAGAGGCAAAAGGGTGCTGGCCTGCTTGGACCAAAATATGACTAGTTCAAACTAATAACTAATTATAAGTAAACCAAGCCCATTTATAATTTTAACCTTAAAAAAAAAAACAGGCTCGGGTCGTCTGATAAGCTTAATAGGCTTATTATTAAACCTGAGCCTGATCTGATAAAGTAAACAGGCCTTTCTACAAACCCAAGCTTGTTCTGATGTCTAAATAGGTTAGGCCATTTATAGGCCAAGCCACAAGCCCCTAGCAGGCTCCCTGACCTATTTTCACCCCCAGCTCCAACCCAATTTTTTCAAAGCAAAGGCTCACTAGGGTTTGCATTATGTATTCCTTTTGTTCTTTTTTATAAACAACAACTACCGTCTTCTTTTTATCCTTTAAATATATGCAACATTTGCAAGGTTTTCTTAGATTTATGTAGCAATTTTCCTATTTTACCTCCATTAATTATTTATTTTAATACTCAATATATTAATTATCTCATTTTCAAACTATCATCGCTCTCCATTACACATTCTCTTTCTTTCATAATTCTTTTTATTATAATAATTTTCTTATTCTCTTTCTTACATTTTCTCTCCCCCATACATAATAGTATTTTAGAGAAAAAACTCCTAATTTTTACTCATTTATTATCTTTGACTAACTTTTTTATCTATGTAATAGAGTTTAAGGTTGCTTATAAAGAGGGACGGAGGGAGTAACATAAAATTGTTATTGGTAATTATTATTTTGACAAAATCTAGATAAAATTCTTTATATATCTAACTACACATTTTTTGAATAAAAATTAAAAGATGCAGCTATCATGTTTTCATGCTTGGAACCAAATTGCAAATTATAGAAGTTTAATTATTAATTTTAAATTATAGAAATAATTATAAAATTCAATATTTTTAGGAACTAATAATGTAATAAATTGAAATTATTTCAAAACTATTATACCTGATTTTTCCTTACATATTTCCTAATTTAGTCACTAAAACAACTTATTTCATGTCAGCAACGAAATAATGTACCGTCTAAAGATATCACTTATTTAGGATTTGTTTGATTCTTATAAGCACTTTCATGTAAATTGAAATAACTTCTTCCACATAACTTGCCTCGTATTTTGTAAATCATAATTAAAAAAATAATTGAATAGCTGTTTATAAGTTACTATAATCATGCTCTTACATGTTTATGTTCAGGATATGGAAAAACATTTTTACGGACTTTGATAGCCAGATTCCTGTCCAGAATATCATTTTGATGCTTTTGATGCTATCTATTTTAATTTTTTCCCAAAGAAATAAATGGTTCTAAGTTACCAAATGAAATATTAATTATATTTTTTTAAAATTATTTTTATTCAAAATTATATTAATTGTAACTTTTGTAACTTATATTAAATTTAATTCATTGTGTATTAAATAAAGGTAAATTTGAAAGTTTATTTTATTTCCATATAAATTTAATGAGTTAATAATCTCATCTTGATTTTGATCAAATTAGATGTTTAGAAATATTTCATAATAAGAATAGCATTACATTTTAGAAAAAAGGGTAACCACCCAAAAAAGTCCTTTTTTTTTCCCTTGCGAAAGGAAAACTAGTTCCGTTAAAACATCTCTGGTTAAAAAAAACAAAAAAAGTTCCGTTAAAAAAAATCTAAGAACCAAGTACAAGTAAAAATTGCCCTACATTTAGCGTGCTAAGCATTAAATCCACATTAATTGCCCAACTTTTCACTAGAATAAAAAGACGGGTTTAGGTACAAATTGACACATAAAACATTTTCACATGCACATTTGATACACTCTTCTGGTTTACAAAACAGAAAGAGGAGATATTTTTCAGTTCTATTATAAGGTACTGAGAGAAATTTTTTGTATTGATGTGTAATTTTATCTTTCATTTATTATTCTGTTGACTTTGTTTACATGAGATGTAATATAGGAATAAAGTTGAAAAGTTATTAAATTTTAAAAGAGATTAATGAAATTTAAGGTTTTTTTTTATTTGTGTGAAATATGCTGAAAGTGCCTTATAAATAGAACTAAAAGATTATAACATTTTTTTGAATGTAAAAATATACATGAAGACTCCAAAATGGAACAAATAAGTCACCACTTACGTCTACCAATATAACCATTTAACAAACATTTCAATTAAAAAAATGATACAAAAATGGTGTAAATAAACATGTCAATTAAGTTATATGTATTGCTTTTGCATAATCAAATCACTGGTTATATGAGTGGGGCAGCTACAAAAAACGTAAGGTAATCGTATATTTCCCCAACAACATTTCATTTATAGCTGGCTGCTTGCCATGCCATAGCCATATAAAATTTGTCTAGTTCATAGTTCCATTAAAATCACTTGGAAAATAAATTATCTTCCAATTCAAGAGACTTAATAAGTTTGTTGCGAGATTAGCCCAAAAAAGAGTTTGTTATAAAAAGGTAAGGTGAGTGAGGGGTATTAAAGGTTAAACCTCACAAATTTAAGCGTACTCGAAAGCTGAACCATCAGAATTATGTGCCTCACTTTATTATTTATTACCATTCTGATTTTAAATTTAAGTCACTCCTGTAAAAAAAAAGTTTTGGTCTTTTAATCCTTAATATAAGTTTCTTATGGTATATTTAATGTTTGTTATTTAATTACTCTTATTTAATTTATTTACCAGACCCACGATTCCAGGCAGGACCAGTATTGACGAAGACCGGCCTTTTCTCACAGGTGGGGCTCGCACTTCGTTGCTGTTAATGTCATGCGTGAACCTTGCCAACGCACGCTTTAACAGCTCTTTCTTAATTTTCCTATTACAAACATAAATAGGTTTTAGAAACTTTACCATTTTCGTAAGGCTGATAATCGATAATCAAGCTCTCTTTTTCTCCCCCGTTTCCACTTTTTACTCTTTGGTGGGTTTGAGGTCCCATCATCGACTTTTCAAACAGTTGAGTTACTGTGGCCATAGAATAAAGAGCTGGAGGACTGAACCCAAAAGTTGCTGCAGCTCCGAATCATTAGGGTTTCCAAATATTGTCCTCCTGAACTGCAGACCATTCAAGTTAAACTGTTATTTTCTCCGAAAAAGGATTTTCACTTTTGATCAACTCTTGACGCTTTAATTTCCGGCTTCTTCCGGCGAAATATTTATCCTCCTGTAGGAGATTCTAAAGATTCCAAAGCTTCGTAAGTCTTCTTTATAATATTCCAGTTCTTTACGGTCAGTTCTTTGTCTATCCCCGATCGAAAGTTTTGGGATGAGTACCATATTTAATTTCTCTTAAAGATCCGAACCTTTTTTGTGGCTATTATATCAACCAATCCAACTCCTTCTGCTAGACTGGGAATGATCTTTTTGTCTGCGAGATCGGGTTCTGTGATTTCTCATTTGTGGGGTTGAGCAGAACAATAGGGGAACATATCGATTCCTGGAAATCTTCTAATCTTTCCCTTTCATTTTCTATATGATTATTGTTCCTTTTTCCGCCAAAAAAGGAACTGTTCTTGAATTAGATTCGCTTGGTGTTTGTCTAGTCTAGGGTTTGAGATTGGAATCTAATCAGCATTTGGTGTTTCATTAGGAGATGGGAAGAGGGAAGATTGAGATTAAAAGAATTGAAAACGCAAATAGCCGACAAGTGACATTTTCAAAGAGAAGAAGTGGGCTTCTGAAAAAGGCCTACGAGCTATCGGTTCTGTGTGATGCCCAAGTAGCTGTGATTGTCTTTTCTCCACAAGGCAGGCTCTATGAGTTCTTCAGTTCTGAGTAAATTCTCTTTCCATTCCAATCTGCACTTTAATTTACTTCTCCTCATTAAATGCTTTGCTTGGATTTTGCTTTGCTTCCCACGTCAAGCATGCTTTCTTTCTTGTCTTGTTCTCTGCATGGTACCTTCGTATATATCTCTTGGTGAATTTGTGATATAAGGGATTAATTGTTTTTTATTTTGATTCTAAGTATAAAACCTCAATTTATTTTTTCTTTCATATTTAGCTATATGGTTTTTGTAATGATAATAGTTCTAGCTAATACACTTAATTAACAAAGATATTTAAAAAAACAGGATCTATTTATTTTAAATAATTAACATAACTAGTTTTTTTTAATCTATTTAAATTAGTTAATTAGTGTTTATATTAATAACTGGAGGTAATATTTCTAAAGATTTTGTCAATAACGACTGAAGTCGTGTCATTCATTTTTTTCCTCTCTGAACATTCGTAGTCATTTTGTACTTTCTAGAACTGTGGGAAAATGGAGGACTTGCAATCTTGCATAGTTGAATTGCCCAAATTAAAATTGATTCTACAGTCATTTGGCGGCCACATCTTCCACCATAATGATGATTAGGTTTTTGGGCACTTGGCCTGTAAAAGCTTGCGTACAAGGACAATGATGAATAAAGTAACGTTCTAGTGAAAATTTGTTATGCATTAAAATGAATGTTCAAAAGTTTAACTATGTGTGTCCTTTAAGCTGATTAGCCAAACCGACAAAAGAGTTGTAAAATTAAATTAGGGAAATAAAGCTCAACAAAAAATAAAGTGAGACAAAATCTAGATTATATTTCTGTGTATATATAATATAATGTGTGTTTGGGGGTGGGATTTAGTGTTTTTTTATAAGTGGATGGAGAGAACTTTAAATACCAATCTCAATCCATTGATCAAAAAAGCCTGACACTATTTCGGCCTGGTATATTGAAAGTGCATGAATTGTAAGAAATAGTTTAGTGATAAGAAAATATTGTTCTCACGAAGATTTGTATTAAAAATTTAGCCAAGCAAAATATTTTGTGTATGGAACTGCGAACAGACCCAACATATGATTGGCGTCTAAAATGTAAAATAAAGATGCTTAACATTGAAATTGATTAATAAGGACTCTATGGATGCATTAAGGCTTAGAATTATGTATCCGTTTGCACCTCAAGAGCATACTCAATCAAACACCTAATTATATTTGCTTCTCAATGGATTATGCCATTCAAGGGTAGTCATTTACCTACAAATTCTCCCAAGTCTCCAAATAGGTGTTTAGTTCAACTAATCTCTTAATCTTCAAATAGGTGTTTAGTTTTGTGGGTAAAAGACTTTAGGTTATAAAACACAATATAATAGCAAAAGTCATGACTTTAATTTGAACCTCTTTAGAGTGCTAGAGTCAGGAAGTGATTCTGTCCCCCTTCTCACTTCTGCATAAATTTACCTTCCTCATGTTTCTTTCTTTGTCGTTCTTCTTCTTTCCAAGAGCTTCTAAAGTTCTAGAATGGCTTGATTCCTTAACCAGACCTGACCCTACCAACAAGATAACAACGATTAAACCAGAAATTACACCTGAAATCAAAACAAACTATACATTTTCTTATCGTGAATATTAAAAATACATACAAACACCAAAAATTCAAGAAAAATGTGTTGAAATGACATAATCTAGAGCTTTGATCATGGCCCTGGAAATAAAAGAGAATTCAAACAAATAGTTAAATTTTAAATAAAAGATTACATTTATTCAGATCAAATCCTAATGCAAATTAAATCTAAAAGACAATTCTAATAAAACAAAAATCCTAAATATATTTGAGATAAAATAAGATAAATCTAGTTAATCTCATATTCCATTATTTCAACTTGTAGCTTTTAGAATAGGACTCTCTCTTTTTATAACCATCTCTCATCAACAATAATGACTAGGTTTAGTAAAATAATATTACTATTAATTATTGTTCACAAATTTGTTTTTTTTTAAGTGTTTGTCTTTTATAGATAGAATTCCAATTCCAATTTTGTATTTCAACTGTACCCATATTTAAATATAAACTTTAGGGTTTATTATTATTTTCTGATGCCGTCTAATAAAAATCAAGTATCCTTCCTACAAATGGCTTATAAAAGTAACAGGAGGTAGCAAATTTTATAACCTAAGGGCATGATTAACCTACAAAACATTCAAGTCGTGAGACACCTGATTGATTCATTACAAGCTCTTGCTCACAGAATTTTCCTCTTTCCCTTAACTTCTCAGTTGACATATTCATTATAGTATATTCGAGTAATTCTATATGTATGCTATAGATTTATAGTTCCAATGAAATTTTTTTAATTTAAGTTGCATCCAATTTTTTATTTATTTTAAATTAATTAGTTTGCATAAGTTGGGAAAAAAAAAATTCTGATACGTCTAGATAACAACCAATTTGATCGTGGTGTGCGCGTATTCTTTTGAGATGCGTGTGTGTGTGTGTGTGTGTGTGTGTGTGAGTGTAATGTCCTTCTTAATTATATTCTAACTGTTAGTTAATGAAAAATCATACCAGGTTACGCCGATACCCCAAGAAGTTATAATTACATGTTGAAACCTTTACAGATCTGTAATAGTCAAAACGCTTATATATAAGACGATGTATGCTTTTAATTACGTTTATATGTTAAGAAATACAATAAAAGGTTGCCAATTTTTTGTTGTATTTAAATTTTAAAAGAAATAACTATTTTGAGCTTTCTGTTATAAATTGTTTCATATATGGTGCGAATAAATTAGTAAATTGCACGGCATACGTAATGCTTCATATTTGGAAGTACGTAGATTTTTAATGACAATTGTGAACTCTCAAGTTCTAGTGTTCAACATTCATCGTATTGGATGATCCATGTGGAGCGCATTAGTAAGTCTTATGTGTCTAATGAATATTTTTCAATTCATCGGATTGTTGAGAATCTTTTGGGAATGCACATTATTCACTATCCCTGTGCTTGATACATGTGATGATAAGCAGCTAGTTGCTCATGACTTGGTAAACTAATGTTCAAATCATTATTAGTAGAACTGCTTATATTTAGTGCTATATTGTGTTTTGAATATGATTTTCTGTCATAAAAGGACACCTATATGCAACTAAAAAAGGAAGAAATTTAATTGAAAGTCGATAAAGCCCATAAAATTTCAAAATTGTCCTCAATGAAATTCATTATTTAGAAGATGTTGTCTGGTTATCTAAATAGGAATTTGTTAACCCTTTAAACTTTTAAAATTGCCGTCAATGAAGTTCATTAGCTAGAAGCTATTGTTTAGTTAGCTAACTGGGACCTTGTTTAGTTACTTAAGGAGTATCAAAGTAAAGTTTATTTAAGGAAAGACTGGTTAAATCCTTTAAAATTTTAAAATTACATTCACTGAATTCCATTAATTAGAAGATGTTAATTAATTAGCTAGTCGAGAGTTTATTAATCAGTTAGTTAGTGAATATTAAAATAAAGGATATTGTTAGAAAAAGTTATTTTTTTAACAAAATGCCTTGCATTAAAAACTATAGAAAGGATCTTATTAAAAAACATAGGAGAGTACGTAATTACGTAATAAATGTTTTTTTTTGGGCCAAATGCTAATAAAAGTTTTGAATATAATTTTTTTTTGCCAGAAAATGTTTTATAATATAAATAAATGATATGATGAACAAGGAAATTAAATTATTTTTATTTTAATATGTTTATTTATTTATTTATTTCTCGTTATGCTTCACGTGTATGTGTATACGCTTGACGGCTTGAGTGTGTGCATATGTTGTTTTTTTTAATTTTATATGCTGTTCGTTAGTGCTAGGACTTGGATGTTTTAATAATAGAATGATAAATTATTCCTTTTTCTCCTTGGCATTGTATTGAAATAAGTCATAGAACGATTTTCAGTTTTGGCATCAAGAAAAGAACAATTTTAACTAATTCACCCTTTTTTGGGGGGAAAAATTTGATGTTATCTTTAACCTTATTAAAAAAAATACTAGTTTTTTAAGTGCACACTGCATTAATGTCAAAAGTTTCATTAAATTATTCTAAACGGAAACGAAATAAACACTAATGTACCGGAAAAACAAGAAAAGGGGTAAATGGAAACCAAATTTGTTAACACTACATATGTTGCCCTACATTTTGGATCAAACTATTTATTTGTATGGAAGTTGTACATTTAGGATTAGAGAGAGTATAAATGTAACAATGTAATGTAGTTGAAGTCAAAGGTTTAAGTGAAAGTTAATAACCTTTAATATTGCTTAGCTACAATGTATAAAAATATGGATGAATTTATATATATAATTTGGAAGAATTTGAACAAATTAAAATATGTCTAAGCCCAAAACAACTCTACAATATTATAAGAAAAGAGGCCACAATGTCAACACAAACCAAAAGCTTATCACAGGTTTACATTCAATGCTCACAGTGATAAGCACCACATGCTTATCATTGTATATATTTTTTATAATAAATTTGGTTTTTTAAAAGAAGTTATGGTTATGAAATTATTCTTATTTTAAATCATGTTTGTATTATAATAAAAAAATTTAAAGGCAAATAATAAAATCAAATTAAGATCAATCTGGATTGTCTAGATTGATGATGAGCACTTCTTATTTATTTTCTTTATAAGCATGAAATGTGGACCCTTCGGGATAATTCCTTTAGGGGGGAAAAACAGCTTTTTCAACCGACAAGTATTCGTGTTACAGCTAAACTTTATATTGTGCCGTGGTGAAACCTATATTAACAGACTGTAATCAATAAAAATTTCCAACTCCTAAACTCTATATCTTGACAATGGTCTAAGTTCCTACATGAAGCTGTAGAGATGAATACTAACCAATGACACTAATTTTACTCAAAGCTCACAATATGAAAACAAACTTCGAAACTTGAATGATTGGGATGAATTTTCCCCAAGACCAATTCAATCTCATTGCAATAGCCTAATATGCCACAAAAATGCATCAACTCAAATCCAAAAACTTATGGATCGAAATATCACCTTTTAGAACCCCGTTTCCAAAGGTGCACTCCTGTGTCACCATCGAACTGTAACCACAAGCAGTCGTTCTGAACCATAAGAAGTTCAAGTGATGAAATTTCCCAATACACATGATGCGCCTTTGGTTCAAGAAAAGTGATCAAACACTAAACACAGTAAACCATCAACAAGTGAATGATATAATTATTAATTTCATTTCATCAAATGTTCAGCCACATAAAAAGTCTTGTTCCAAGAACCAATCCCAAAACACCAACAAATGTAAACTATATTATATGCTACATAATGAATGCCAGAAGTAATATGAGTTACCTATACATCTGCCAAATATATCATATGTATGCAAATCCCAAGTGACCAAATAAAAAGAAACTAATAAAGGAGTCTCATATCATATCAGTGGAATTATTATTCACTTCTCCAGTTCTTTGTCCTTGGACGCACTTGAATTTTCACCTGAAAAATGGGAAAAGAGAGAAGAATAAGAGGCACACATCTCATTACCATTGTTGATATACATTCATTTGTATATTTTCCTGTTCAAGATCTACATTTTCATATATGAATTCCATTGCTGAATTTTCATTAAAATCCACCGAGCCAGGAACTTTGATAGAAGCTAGGTGTGGTTTTGATGATGCTGTGACAAGCATAGAGCCAAACATATTGTGAATATTTAATTATCTCAGTTTACCTGTTTGTGTTTCCACTTTTCTTCTCTGTCGTCTTTTTTTAAAGCGAATTTAAGTTAGTTTAGTGTGTGTGTGTGTGGGGGGGGGGACTGCATTTTCTCTGCTTGACGATGAAAAACAGTATTATTTTAGCTACGTAGTTGCAGATGGTTGTGCACACAGAGCTTATATATTAATTATGATTTGTTTTGATCGCTTCAACTCCAGAAACATCATTGACCGATATGTTAAATATGGCAAAAATGCTGATATCAACAAGTTGGCAGAGGAACAACTTATCCAGGTTAGACTCCCTTCCTACGGTTGTAGAACTTCGAAATTATGAGAATTTTTATTTATTAACACACATATATGCTTTGTGCTGCGAATATTTCTTTCTTTCTTTTAAAAAAGGAAGGTTATATAAGTAGAGTCATATTTGTTGACCAAATTTTCTTTAGTTTTGTCACAGTAGAGTCTCTTATTAATCGTCAGACCGTTAACCCGTTCTTTGGTTTTTTTTTTTTTTGGCCATAACTCACCCACTTGTTATACCCTTCAGATCACAAAACCTTAAAGAGGCACTTGGTGTTGTTTGATTATATCCTTTAGTTTTGTGAATAATTTTCATCTATTGAGCCATGTGAGAGCTTGATCAATGATTGAAGAACACCGGTACCATGTATTCACTAAATTTCATCTTTTACATTTCATTCTTCCACAAGTATTTTAAAGATTTGTAATAATAGTTTTGATTGATACATTATGTAATGTTTAAAAGATGTTATATATTGTAAAGTTCATTGTAATTATGCTATGCCTATAATTCATTACATTCACACGTAGTTTGAGCGAAATAACTTGTTAAATTGAATGATATCTAAATATAACTTAAATCTAATAGATAACTGGTATTACATGCAGCAAATGAGGTCTACCTGTGCAAGTATGGCGAGGAAAATTGAGCTACTAGAACTTTCTCAAAGGTTGCCCCCTTGTTTTTAATACCTTGCTTGTTTGTCTTGTGTCCTAGAATTGACTCTTTCTGATAGTACTTATGTGGAAATTGAGATTACTATTACGTACAGTTTTTGATTTAGCTAATGATTTTTGTTTAAATGATCATATATATAGGAAACTGTTGGGACATAGCGTAAGTTGTTCTCATGAAGAACTTCAAGCAATTGAGGGCCAGCTTGAAAGAAGTTTGCAAAACATCAGAATAAGAAAGGTAAGTATAAACAAATTTCATGAGCTGTCATCATTGTTTTTTAAAGTGGATCCAAATTTTCATCAATGAACTATCTGATAAATTGGAATTTTGTGTGGTTCGGAATACTTCTAAATTGAATATATTCCCTCACATTCAAATCATAGCTCTAACCTCAAAATCATGTAATACAGAAGATCCACATCAGTTAGACAATTAATCTAATTCGATAAACTCATTTAAACCCAAATTAACTGGTGGAATATCTCTATAACTCCAAATTCCAATATACCCGAAGGGGTAAAAATTCAAGTATAGATTACTTATTGTTCACTGTTTAGCTTTATCTGCAAGAGCACATGTCGCTAGTAGTACAAAGATATCGTTTTCTTAGAGACTAAGACTTGACAAGTTAAAAATAACAATTGTGTTCAAGATTAGGTTAAGTGAAAACATTTGAAAAGAGTATTGTTTAAAAGGAACAATTGATTAAAAGTTAAAAGAATTATGATTTAAATGAAAATTAGATTGTAAACTTTGATTTCAAGATGGAAAGAACCTAGGGTTACTTCTCCCCGTTGGACTTCAGAAGACTTAATTAACTCCTCTTAATTAGTTTCTTAACGAAAACATTTGTTTATCTAAGGTTAACAAATATTTGATTAAGCTTTTTCAAGTTAAAACTAAATTTTCTTTCTCATCCAAATGCTCAATCTCTTGAATCATTCAATGAAATCCTTTTTAAAACCCAACCTTAATATGACAATGCTAGGTTAGTAACTTTATCTCTAAGTTACCAACAAACCATCTATTCAAACGACAAATCTGAAGTCTATCTCAACTTTGTCCAAGTTCTTTGTGAAAATAAGCTTTCTCAGGTCAAATTTAGATGAACAAAACTTCCTAAATGGTGGCCAAACATTTAGGAGCATGAAGCACAAGACAAAACTAACAGATATATAACATTAATAGCTAAAAGAGAGGAGAAGTCAAGTCTCAATCCATATAATAATTTGAAATAACCCTAGGGCAAGGAGTTTAGCTACTCATAATCTTAAAGAAACCAGAAATACAGCAAATACTTCGGTCCATATCAGATTACAAACGAAAAAAAAGAAGGAAAAAGAAAGAAAACAAGTTTGGAGTCCCAAATTTCTTCAAAACAGCAAACCCTAGCTTCAGTGTCTTCAAATTCCTCTTTTCCAAGCTTCTTTTTGCTGTTCAAACCCTCTGAAAACCAAGAATGTTGGCTCTCTGTGTTTTTCCCTTTTATCCAACCCTATTTTCGCATCAATAATCAAAACACATGCAGCATTTTTTTACTTGTTCGTTATAGCAAACATGCGCATTCACTATAACGAATGACACAGAGAGCACATTTTGGAGTTGCATAACTCTGGTTATAGCAGATGATATCCTTTGCTATAGTGAAGGACAAAATAGAGATCTTTCTCACTTTGCTTCTTCTACTTCTTCTCTAATTTGCTTCTAGCTTTCTTCCTTCCATCTTCTTGAAGCTTTTAACCACTACATTTGGACCTTCAATCACAATTTAAAAATAGTGAAATTCTCAATAATCTTTTACACATTTCTCCATGCACAATTTCTTTTGCAAAAGTTATTCCCAAAAAATAGGCGAATGCAATGGAAAGTGCTGAAATAGCATGAATTTCTAATAGTTAACACTTATTTATGTGTTTGGAAGCTTGGAAATGCACCCTAGTGGATGAAAATTCAAGCCCTAGTGGAGCCTTAACATTTTTCCTTCTTTCCCTACATTTTTATGTTATTTTGCATATGATACATCCAAGTCTGACTACATGTCTGCCCATGGTTGTAACACATACAGCTATATCTGCCCTCAGTTGTGAACAATTATACTACCCCGGTCCTTAATATAGGAGCTAGATAACTAATTTCTGAATAGTAAAAAAATTAGTTTAGTTAGTTATTTGTAATAAAAGAATGTTGTTTTCCCTAAAATACCTCTATTAATCATGTGCCTCGAAACCAATCCTTGATAGAGACTTCTTAACATGATCAATCATCATAGGGTTACTTGAGGGCGAAATAGATAAATACGGCAAACAAAGTAGATTAAAGTCTTATATTTAGAATCAAATTGAATCTCCAACTGGTTTTTATTAAAGACTGGATGTGATATTTTATAAACTTCAAAAATTCATAGTTTATTCTTTGGTTCAATTTTTAAAAGTCTCATTCTAATCAAGTAATTTCACTTGGTCCTTCAATTAATCCACTAAACAAATTGTGTCTGATTACTAAGGAACTTTGCTTTAATTACTTGTGTTGTTACAATTTTTCCTTCGAATTACTTAAACTTTCACCTTAAGAGGGTCACCTTAATTAATCCTTCATTATCTCGTTCAATTAACTTAATAAAAGTGACCAACGAGCAGTTGGTCGAGCTGGTAAGTGGGCTCACCCCCGTAAGGATGAGAACATGTGTTCGAATCCCGGGAAGCGCTCTCGTTGGGAGAGGGGCTAACCTCGCCTGTGTGGGCGGCACTCTCCCCCTCGAGTCTAGATTAGTCGGTTGCCAAAGGCGCCGGATTACCGGGCAGTGTATAACCAAAAAAAAAAACTTAATAAAAGTGTTTGGGATGTTACTTAAAGCATTGGCTTAAGAATACCCACCTTAGCTCTTGTTATCATAGGATGAATAGAACATGTGGGTTGAGGATTAAATGGTAGTTCTGGTGTGGTAAAGGTTGTTTGTAATCAAGAGGAAAAACTAGGAGATGTGATTGGACTTGAAATATTATGTGGATAAGATTAAGGTGCACATACTAAGGGTAATTTTGATCACGGAAAGGCGGAGACATATCAGATATAGACCATGCAATAATGGTTATTATTGAGGAAGTGGTAGCAATTAAATGAACAGCACATTTCGAGAAAAATATTGCCTACCAAATGAAGCTAAGCACGTGTAACCAGAATATAATTGGTGCAGTATCCTAGAAGTATACATTCAGAGTTCTATATAGGCGAGTTTATGATTGTTGTAAGATCTTAAAGAGAGATGGTATGAACAACCAAAGGTTTTGAGAATAGAATAACTCGGTTTGACATGAAAGGGTTGGAACAATGGAGTTTGATCAGCAGTAGTAGCAGAAGGAAAATAACTTATAGAGTACATAGTACTGAGAAATGCATGTTCCTAATAGCACAAAATGAGGTCGAAGGAAGGGATAGACTCATGGTGGGTGGCCCCACTTGACTAGCGGGATAAATAAAGGTAACAAATATAAATAAATATTTTATGAAGCTATTTTTAAAATAGGGAAGAATGAGAATGTGAAGGTCTACTCCTTCAAAATTTCATCTTTTTTAGAAACTTCCAAATCCCAGGTTTTGAACCAAAATTAGTGTAATTAATTGGCTTGGCTTGGACCCAGCATCAAAAGTATCAAAGAACAATGAATAGAAAATTTTGATCATCTCAAATATTTGAGTTCTTTATTTCTTTTGTAAGTTGGGTGAGTTGACTTGGGCCATCCTCAAGCACTAGGACATGTAATTTTAGGTTTTTCCCCGCTTCTCTCCTAGTATCTCTAGATGAATACAAAATAGGCATACTTTGTATTAACCTAACGAAGCCAAGATCTTGAGACTTGGAGACAAGCTAAGCCTAAGGACTCATTTGCAATGGCTTATAAGTAACTTTTTAATCATGATTTACATAATACAAGGTACGCATATGAGAGGAATTTTATCTCGGTCTACATAAAATGTGCTTCTAAGCACTCAAATAAGCATATCCAAGTGAGTGTTAAAGCTCTAGTAGACACAATACAAAAATGATGGGCCGGAAATCCCAAATCCAAATCCTCCATTATTTGTAGTGCCTTTCCATCTCCTCCCATTTCCTCCCACCATGGAAACCAAATACAAGTACAATGAAAAAATACAAACTGACAGAAGCTTTTAGATCCTATATATGCTTTCAAATTATACTCTAATACTAATCAGCCATTGAATTACCCAAGTCAAAGGAAATAAACCAAATTAATGGGTTTTGTTGATGTCTTCATGAAACTGCCGTTACTGAGGAAATCATAATTTTATTTTTAATTTATATCCTTTTTCCTGCAGGCTCAGCTATTTAGGGAGCAGCGTGAGCAACTGAAAAATGAGGTACCTCAGCTATTTCTCATACTAACTAGAGTACACTACAACTGATGTGTTATGTAACATTTATTTATGCATGCATGCTCTCTTTTCCGGAACTCATTAGGAGGGGAAAAAAAAAAGAAAGGATTCTGTATATCTGGTTGATATACATGCATGCTTGATCAGATCGCTTTTTAGCATAAATTAACAAATGTAAATAGAAGACTAACTGTTTGTTTCCATCAAATTATCACATACTTTTTTGCCTCAGAAAAACCATGCAGTTTAAAATTATTGCATAGTTTTCTGAATTCAGGATATGTAAGAAGAGTTTTGTCTCGACTTATGTGAAAGCACCTTTTTTAATTGCTTATATGAGTTGCCAAACTCCCCTGATATCATCTTGTTTGACTTGAAATTCATTTCCCAATTGGAGACTTCAAAATTCAAAGTATTACAATGTAGTAGTCAACATGAACTAATGGAAATCAGCGAGAGGATATTATCCTTTTTTTTTCCCCCCTCATGTCAAACCAGATTCAGTTGTTCTCATGGGCAATTTCTGGAATAAAATTTACCCCAAATAAAGCTCGAAAACGTTACTGACCTTAATATAAACTATTTAAGGGGTTTGTTTGAATTAGCATTTGTAAAAATAATTAACTTTTATTCCAACTGATTTTCAAAGTAAATCTTGAACATGAATTTCGTCCTATAAAATTAAAAACCTCTAGCTTCTGTCTTCATTTTATCTTCTACAGGTTGTACAGTCTTTAAAAACATTTTCACACTGCCTATGACATGGTTGGTGAACTGTTTTGCTTCATTCGAACATTATAGCTTACTTCCATGATCAGTAATCCAACCTCCATAGTCAAAACCAGGTTCTAACAGATTTCTTCGGATTTTGTCTCCTCATCATGATTGAAAGTAACTATTACAAAGCCACCAATTCGTAGCTAACCCATTCTATGTCCTCTTGTTACAATGTTATTCTCTCTCTCTCTCTCTTCTGGTTGTTTTTCTGTTTCTCTAAGATATAACCTGGGCGCTTCCCCACCCCCCTTCCTTCTGACCTGGGATTTTGAGAGCTTTATTCTCGTGAGATTTCTTAGATATGCAGACCAACTGAAGCTAATGATTTTTTAACGTGTGAAGGATGATCTTCATAAGTTCCACTGATCACTGTTTTATATATATAGGAGCTTAATTGAACTAGTGTTTTGAATTTGAACAACAATGAAAATAAGCAAATTCTAATCTCAGTTACCTCTTACTATCTCTTAAAAAGGTCATCATTGTCAGATTGGATGATAATGTCTTTTTTCCCCTCAAAAGCATAAAGTATGTCTTATGTCAAGCAATATTGAAATTCATCTTACAACAGTTCCTGATGATAATCAAGGTCTTGAAATTGAGAATTTGGCATCTGCACTGGACAAGCTATAAAACTGTTATTGCTTCATGTTCATCAATTGTCTTAACTCATGTTACAAGATGAAAGTGTATGTATTTTGGTATCAATTAGCCTTGTACATTTTTACTGAGGGGGGGGGGGCTTGTCCATAGTTAATACTGGGGAATTTAAATGTTGAACCTAGTCCCTCTAAGACTAGTACTAGGAGGAATATTGAGAGTGAAAATTGAGAATGGATAAGTTAGAGGTGTTGATAATTACGGGTAAACCATTTGTCTTTAAACCTTAAAATTTACATTATGATTATAGATATTATACTACTTTTGGTTCTTAATATAAGAACTAGTTAGGGATTGGGTTTGGCCTTAAATATAAGATTTCAATCCATTTTATCTCCCAAATCCTTTAAGGTATCCCTATTGATTACCCATATTGAAGAGTTTTATCCAAAGAGAGTCATGATTAAAAAGATACTTTAGAAAAATCAACTCATATTTATTACAAATAACTAGCTTAACTAATTTTTTTAACATATTCAAATTAGTTAAGTAACTTTTATATTGAAGATAAGAGGTAGTATTTCTTTTACGCATAAGGTTAATAATAGATTTATCATCTTTCACAAATCAAGCAATCAACTCCTCGCATCAATAGAACATCCCTTTCCCCCCCCCCCCCTGTGCTGGTTCGTTTTCACAACATCAGGCCCACATAGCCCGCTTTGTTACAAAAGATACTGTCCCAACTAATATTTGCGACAAAAAGTATATTTCTCTTTCACCTTTTTGGGCCTCATTTATTAGGCTGCTTGTATCTGAGTTTACCCTTTTTTTTTTGGTGCAGTAGTTGACGTATGAACATCATTCAAAATAGACGAGATCTGCGCTTGATTGTTAATAGGTTTTCATTTTTTTTCCTTCTTTTATTTTTTACAATAGCAGAAAGGGCTATTTCCTCACAATTTAGTAAACCAAAAGTTTGAATCCATCCTAGAAGAGCAGTCCACATTTAATGCTCGATAGTGTCTTGAACATGATTGTCTTTAATAAGAAGATACTTGTGTTTAGCAAAAGTAAAAAATGAAAGGATTATTAGGCTTAGGAGAGTGAAAATTCTTCAAGGACCAATTTGAGAGTCGATCTTCATGTGAAGATCCTAAATAGGGTTTAAGTGTATAATTAGTAGCTAACTCAAAACGGCAATTGTTTTTTCAGCATAATTTCAAATAATGTTTCCTGACCAAATAATACCATTATGACATGAATTTCATTCATTTGTAATGAAGTTGGATTGTGGAGTGAGAGTCTCTTTGTAAAGTAAATTCATGATAACTACAAAAGTAAGGAATTAGTTTCAATGCTGATCACTATTGTGAGATCTGCACAGTTCAAACTAGTTTCAACAGCCTAAATTTAAAATTTTCAACCATCATTTTTATATAATGTTTTTTTTTTGGCAAAACTGGCAGTGAAGATATTATTTATATGTTTTAGATTTTGTATACATTAAAATATTTTTTTGAAAAATAAAAGTAAAAAACTAATTTAATGATCCAAACTAGATTTGAACAGTGCATAGTGATGATGAGCTACTGGTGTTCATCAGTTTGCTTAGCACCAAAACTCATTCCCAAAAATAAATTATGACAAGGAGCTTTGTATTGTCCCCACAATCTGTAATGGGACAGGCATTCCAACTTATAAAAGCCTAATAACTTTGTCCAGAATCTGTAGGTCGTAAAATTTTCTTGTCCTACGATACTGTTGGTGCAGTTCGGAGAAAAGACATGGCAGCAATGGGCTAAACAAAAAGAAGTAGCACAACAGAGTTCAAGTAAAAGCAGATTAAGCTCATTTGTGCAAACTGAATTACAGATTGGACTGCCAGAGACCTGAGTTGCTCACTACACTAATTACAATATTGGTGGACCAAAATCAGTTTGCCAGAAGCTATGCTTCAAAATTCTTCTACCTAAATTCAAAATCCTATTAGTCCAATCAATGTAACTAGGCTTATCTTTTTCTCTTCCCATGTACCTATGATGTACGAATGAATGAAAATACATGAAATGCAATCTTTACTTTTGCATATATGTGTGTGTGTATATATATATATAAAATATTGCGTGTGTTATGATCCAAGAAGAAACTAGTGTGCCTTTGTTTTAATCTTTCAGTTCAAAAGCTGGTACTTGAAGAAACAGCACTTGTTACAAGAACTTTCTTCGCAGTGTATGGTTCACTTTTAAAGATGCATTACTAGTCATCATTTATCAGATTCTGACTCCTAGAGTAGCTCTGAGAAATTTTCATACATACAACATCAAGGGATACTTGAGGAATAGACGCCTTCTACAAAGTATTTTATTCTTATAAAACTACTGGGGGCAAAAGAAGAGATCTACAGAAACTGAAAGGTAAACGAGGGTATGATGCTGGTCTTCCCTTCAGAGACATTATTGAGGAAGGTTAGCCTTGCTTAGAGATTGGCAGGTTTTTCTGAGACATTCCTCTAAGAAAAACTTGTTTTTGGCTGATCACTTAGCTAGGTCCTTTCATCAAGTGGAGGCAAATTTTTGTATCCTTGATCAACTCTCACTTGTTAGATAACAGGTGGCGGTTGATGAGGGACAATAGTTTCTTGTTGATTATATGATATACACTTTCTATTTGAAGAAAAAAAAAAACAACTAGAAGGTAAACTACTTAACCAGGTCATTCTAGCAAATTTGTTCTTTCTGAAATATTGGTGATAGATATTTTCTCCTTAATCTTGTTCATTCTTTTCATCTCTAAATATCATGACAACTAGTTGCTGCAACAAGAAGCCAGAGAACATTCCTCTTGATTTTAACCCTGCCTGTATGCAAAAATATAAAAACCAATCCATCTATTATAGTCAGTTGGTAAATCAAACCAATTATGCTGCTTTGCAAATAGTCCAAGAAGTCGTATTGACCAGCTACCATGGAAGAACAAATGTTCTCTTAGTTCCGCTTCATCTCACACAAAGTGGATTTATAGTTATCTACCTGTGTTTGAAATTTTCGCAGTCCACCATAACAAGAGTGCTTAGGTATATTCAATTTCCCCCGGGTAATTCTTAGCCCCTACGTAAAAAATTTATCCCTAAATAGTCATTTATATCAATTACATTGCCCTCCTGAATACCTTGTCCTCCGTGAAAGCCTGATGTTGTTTTGTCCCTAAGCTTCCCAAGCTTCGTCCAATGCCAACCATTTTTTTTTTTTAACAACCTTCAGTTGCGGAAAGAATTCACACACCTATCATATCGATGGAAAGGTTGGATTCACAGCATCACTTAGTCACGCTTTAACAAAAACTTAAGGGAGATGCTTAGTATCATTAGGTCAAAAGGGTCTGATTTGTCCAATGCCAACTTGTGTCTTGCTTGATTTGGTATGCCAGAAAATCAGCATTTTTCAAATTAACTTGATTTTCCACTTTACCCACAGTGTGTCTGCTTACCTGCTCAGAGATTTATTCTGCCACTTTAACCGAATTCCAGACTGCGAAATTTTTAAAACCTAGCCCACCTTGACTGTCTTGTAGCAAATCTATGTTGATGATGTTATTTTAACCATGCTGGAATCAAGCAATTAATTTCTCGTATCAATAGAATACCACGTTTTATTATCTCTCTCTCTTGCTTCTTTTTCTGTCTTGGAGGTTCCATGACATTCGGTGCAAATCTGAGCCCACACAACAGACCCCTTCAGTAAAGAATAGATATTGCCCCATGCCTTTTTCGGTACCTTGCAGTGGGTATTGCCTCATGTAGCAGGATTAGGTTTTTTTGTCTTCATTTATTGGGCATATGTTTGGGTTTGTTTGCTGGCCCATTTTTGCAGGCTGTTGTTTGCAATATTTTACCTATGATGGGCTTTCATTTTTAATTTATCTCCTTACACTTCAAAATTCATCAAATCTAATTCATTAGCCGTTGACTTTACTAACAAATCTAGCACTGAGACAGTTTGGGCGGAATCTAACAATGTTGCATCATTGAAATTGTGCCATGTCACTAGATCCCTTGGCAAACTTACTGGATTGCTAGTGAAGGGGCTGGTTTGGATTAGAAGGCTTTCAAGGACCAATTTAGAGTCAATATTTATGCAAAGGTCCAAAACGGGGTTTTAGTGTATAAATTTTAGCAACCACAAAATGGCAACTTTTTCAGCATAATTCCAAATAGCGTTCACTGTGGACTGCAAGTCCCTCATCCAGCATAATGACTCGTGTTTCTCACTAACATCTATAAGAACGCCTTTGTCCAAATTTAGCTTGTCTGCAAGCCTCAAGAACCTGGCTGCTCTAGGCGGACATAAGGTTGGCTTACCTTGTTGTCATCAGAAAAACCTAGAAACAACCCGTGCCCCTTTTATCCTTTTCACAGTTTAAGCATGCAAAATACTGCGACTAATCATTGATCACTCTTAATTTTCTTACCTTAATTGTATGAACTTGTGTGCATTTTCCCCCCGGCATTTATTTCTCATGCAAGTTGAATGCACTACTTGCTCCTTTTTCATTCCTTTTGTTCCATGTATGGTGTTTTAGAATATCTTGAAACATAATACTCATTCAGTCCTTACTATAAGACCTATTTAACTAATTTGATTATATTAAGAAAGTTAGGTAAGTTAATTATTATAAAAAATATGATATGTTTTTCTTAAAATATTTTAATATCCTCTATCTCTCTCCTATTTAGTTATGCTTAAGAGATTACTAACAGGGCTAATTTAGGAAAAACTGAAAATATGAGAAATAGATTTTATATTTAAGACTAAGATTAACTCAATAATTAAGTTCTATATTAAGGACTGAAAAACTATATAATTTGATAAGACGTCTGTCTTTTGTTGTATTGTCACTTCTACTAAGGTTTAAACTCATGATAACCACAAAGCTAAACCATATACCAAGTAGCTTTTATTGTCCCTGTTACAATGGGACAGCTATTCCAATTTACAAAAAGCCTAGACCAGAATCTATAGGCTGTAAAATTTTCTTGTGCTACAACTGTTGGTGCTGCAATGGCTAAACACAAGGAAGTACCACAGTAGAGTTCAAGTAAGAGCAGCCTAAGTTAAGGTCTAGAGACTGAATTCGTCTTTGTCCAAAAAAAAAAAAGAGGAAAGAAACTGAATTACAAATTGGACTGCCAGAGAAGCATTGATGATGTGAAATAGAGCGGAGTTGGTCACTAATTAATTTGTTGGTGGACCAACATCAGTTTGTCTGTTTGTAAGAATTCTGCTTCAAAATTCTACCTAAAATCAAATCCCTGTTAATCCAGTTAGTGTAACTAGACTTACATTTTTTTTTAATGTAGGTGTTTGTATGTATGTGTGTATGATGTACGAATGAATGAAAAGACATGAAATGGAATCTTTAATCTCGCAGATATAGGGTTGTGTGTGTTATATGATCAAATAAGAAATAATTGAGTTCTTGAGAAAGTTTCATTTCTTATTTTCTTCCTTAGTTTTGAAAGCTTCCCCTGCTTGTTTTTCCAGAAAGCATGAAAACTATTTAAAATTTGCATATGAAGCTTTCAATGGATAAATTCTGTGATACTGACTTGATATTAGTAAGCTAACTTTGACAATACCACCTCGGAAGAGCTATATGACTTTCATAAATAATTATATGTACCCAATTACAAAAATTACTTATCAGATAAAATAATTAAAATGCAATGAAAATGGGGTCAGTGACTAACCCTCCCTCCCTCTCTTTTCCCTCTCTCCAAGGCCCCACTCTTCTGTGTCTCTCATTATTGATTTTATATTCTTTGGTAATTTGCATGACCAGACAGAGGATGGGCCCTCTGGCAATTTGTATATTTTCATTCCCATACTCAATAATGACTGCTTTTAGTACCGTGAAATTGAAGCTTGAACTTTTACGACAATACTAACAAGCTAGCATGAATATGCTCCACCAAAATCTGTATGTAATGAAAATATAGTGCGTCTTTATGTTTAAAGGAGTAGGTTACTCTATTAGGTATCAAGTCCCTACCCGGCTTTTCTTTCATACTACACACATATCCATAAGAGACGCTCCCCTTACCTATCTTTTCCTCTCTTGTCTCCTTGTTTTCTGTACACATCTAGAACGCTACTTAGCTCTTTATGTATAGGTGTCATTTTTTCTCTTACCGTAGCCTAATAGCTAGTTACACTTCTTCTATTTTGGCTTCTTGTAAGCTTTTCGTCATTTTGAAATGGAAGTTTCACAGGCTAAGGAACAAACCAAGCATCATAATTAAATAATTATAACAGTTAAAAAAAAACAAGAAGAAGAAGAAGAAAATTCAGGGAATATATGCTAGCTCATCTGAAATCATATGGTAGGCACTCACGCGGATTTTTAAACCCCCTGGCGAACAGGACCACTTCAAAATCTGAAGCACTGCCCTCTCCCTCTCTCTCTCTCTCTTTGTGCCCCTTCCCTTCTCGCCACGCACACGCACACAAACACAAACACAAACACAAATTTGTGTGTGTGTCGTTAATCTCCAAATGCCTATAACATAGAAATTGGAGCTGAGAGGGTCAGAACTGAGGGAAAATATAAGAGGAATCTCACCAAGTTTTGCATGAAAACTAAATCTTTACCTGAAGATGACCTCATGGGCTCTCATTCAACATCTTATAAACAATTGCTCATGCTTGGCTCAATCGACAATGTTAATGTGTAACGGATAGCAATGATCTTTAAAAATATGAAATCGCATATTTATTGGCCGATATGCTAAAATTATTCTAATAATTCATTACGTGTTAGTTTCACTGTACCCTTTCCAATGATTTGAGAAAGGTAGAAAGGCACATTATGTCAGAGACAACTACAGAGATAAGGATGGGTGCGTGTAGAGCCTCCTCGAAGCACAGAGACATCTTGATCTTGATAAATATTTTTAATCTCAACATAAATTGGGGTGTGAATGTGCTTGTTGGTTAGCCAGATCTGCACACAACCTCCAGAATCAATTTTGGCTGCATGCTAGATATCCACCCGGATATAGGGAGTTGTTGGAGTCAGATGATCAGCATAATTACTTTGTCTGGCCCTATTTTGCTCTTTCTGCATGGTGTATCGATACCTTTTTATTACAATAGGGAAAACAAAAATTTAAAAAAAACAAATAAATAAAGAAACCAACAGAAATTTGTAACCAGATAGAGGTCAATGATTTACTTCTGAACTTACTTGATTGATTATTTGCTATGTTCATATCTTGTAAAGATATTGAGTATTACGTCCTACACGGTGCCAAAAACAAAAGAAAAAAGGGTTTAACTGCATGGATTGGAGTGCTCAGTTTTGAAGGTTCTAAACATTTGAGAGACTTGAACATTACTACAACTTGCATTAATAATAGTGGAGGCCGATGGGTGAGTCTAACAGTAAATCTCTTAATTTGCAGACTAATTATGGGACCATCGGAACCATTCACCTTCAAAAACGACACCTCATTTGAAGGAAAATACTAATGCCGTGTGAAAGATAGACGATAGAAACATTTGAAGACATTCAGATGTGGTCCCTTCAACATGATTACCAGGAAAGTCACTAAAAATCTAAGTGATGTATGATTTTACTTATCTGACAGAGAGTGGGTGATTTTTCCAACAGCTTCACCTGTCGGGAAAATCATCAAACACTTGGTCACAGGGTCACCCTCTTCACATGTATTTGCCCCCAGAGGTTCACAAGTCGTCATCTTGATTCAATTTAAAGTCGTGGGGTTGATGGGTTTGGTATGAGGAAGAGATAATGATGATCGTGAGTGGATTTGATTGGAGCAGAGTGAAAGGGGCTAAGATGAGTTATCACAGAGGCTGCACACTCAAGTTCATTGAAGACATTGAATGGCATAGAACTTTGTTAGGTGTTATTTTGTTGTAGGAGGTGAATAGAAATGAACCGATGGTTTAGAGATAAGAGAGGCTCAAAATCAGTAGGTAAAGCGTAAAATCAAAGTGTTAATTTTCTGACACAAATGTCTCCGCAAATTGCGAATCACTTCTATCCTTTTTAACTCTGTTGTCATAAACAATAAGGCTGTTTACAATTGGAATGAGGATAAGAGATTTCAATTCCATTAATGCTGTTAGATAAGGTTTTGTGTTTGAATTTTGCAGATAGGAAAAACATTATCAGACGAATTATTTTTTGCTGGGGATTGGACGATATTTAAATCTGAATTAGATAGATTATCTAGTGTCTACCTGTTAGCTCTTGACTAGGTCAAGACAATCGTAACCCTAATGATTTTCATAACCATTTCTTCCCAAAAAGCGAAAAGGCCCAAAAAAAAAAAACTGAACATATAATAGTGCAGACGCAATGAGAATTAAAACTATATAGTTACTTTCGTCCTTTGTCTTAAATTTGATTTATTGGTGAGAAATTAATGACGCCCTGAACGCCTGCTTAGTTAGAACTTTGGTTTCTAGGGGAGGAAAAATAAGTAAATATTTTACTTACATTATTACTTAATTAATTGCTCTGTAACTTTCTTCTATCTAGTTCTTTTTCTAGAAAAATGTCAAAATGTTCAGTGGTAATGATATTAGTATAAAAGGTCTCTTCGGTTATCACTTAGAAGGGAGAAAACAAAGACGAGGGGATAAAAAAGAATAGAAAGTAGGAACATCGTTCATAAGAAATAAAAGCAAAAGGTTTCAGTAAAAACGAAATGTCTTGCTCAGTCATATTATGATTCCCACCAAAGGAACATGTTTCAGTGGTGTATATGAATGATCTGGTCGAGTCTGGTTTGGTCGTAAGTCTGGCCTTGCCCGGCTTATTATGAGCGTCACTTGCATGCAATGTTACAATAACGTGAATGTATTAGCAAGTCGATTTTTAACCATCCATAGTTTTTCTTTTTACATATAAGAAACGTTTAGGCGAGCGAGCTAGGTTAGTTCAACTTGGAATGAATAATATAGGTGGCAAAATGATTAATATATACAATATTTTAATGAGGGAATGATCAGTAGGAACATGCATGCATGTGATGGATGTTTATGATGCAAAGCAGTGAAAAATGTGTCTTGTTATAAACTAGAGGACACAAGGCGTAAGGGTAATAGTGAATGAAGTACAGGATGAGCATCTTGGTATGCTTTAGTTTCTAATAATGCGGGGGCTGACATGCATTACTTTGTATTATGTGACCTCGGTGTGTGTCCCATTTTATGTGGAACAGCATAGGAATCAGACTTCAGACCTGATGGATTTGGATGGCTCTTATTCGACATTCTTTGAGTTCCATTTTACTGTTGAAAAGGCTACCTAGCTTCAACCAATCTCTGTGTGTGTGTGTGTGTGTGTGTGTGAGACTATGAGGACGTTGTGTTACGACGTTTAGCAACCGGACCTCAGGTAGCTAGTAGACTAGCAGTTGAAACTTTCCACCGGTCCCTCCAATCCCTAGCTATCTACATTTCTATATCCAATTCAAATTTAGTAAGAATAGGTTGCATGGATAACGATAGAAGGGTTCGTCTGGAATGATAATTGTTGTTTTTAAGAATAGTTTTTCAACCCTGATTTACAGTACGATATAGGTATACATAAAGAGAGTTTTACGTAAAAAAAAAAAAAAGGGCTTATAAGTACTTATATAAATGATTTCAAATGAGCACCATTGTTAGATGTCTTAAAAGCTGAGTTTCACAAGTATGACGGTAAAATAAGAGAACTGAAAGCAGAGAATATGATCAGAAGAAGATATAAACTTGTCAGAAAGTCTGCTCATACATGTATTGATCCTTCAGAGAGTCTGCTCATGCGTATATTGGTAATTATTTTCTCATGCCCATTGGAATTTTTGTCTCACTATTTGATAATATTCCATCAAGATTATTACTTAAATCATTTTATGCTAATTAAATTTATCAGTTGTGTTATCCTTACACCATGATCTTCAAAGTATATTGAGTGCATCAAACTTGAAGCGTACTTCAACTCTTGGCACAAGCATAATCTTACATGCATATTTTTATATATTTCAACAATACAAAAAAATTATGATATAACGTAAGATGGAAAATTTTTCATCACAAAATTAATCTGTTACAAATCAATTCCAAAATCTATCCGGTACAATTTCTTTTTTCTAAATGAATTTAATGATGAAAATTTCATAAATTTAGTGCAACATTTTGTAACACACCGTCATTTATGAAAGAATAATAGTGCGTGGTAAATTTCTTTTTTCTTTTTAGTTATGGGTGTGATTTGATTTCTTAAATATTTACTTTGTCAGATATATGATTCCTATTATAATTATACTGAGCCTACTCGAGTCCCTAATTTTTCTGAAAATAACAAAATATCCATTAATGTTTTACAAAGTCTTTTGAGACTTATTTCCCCTTGAAAAGTAATTTTCCCAAATCGCACCAAAAGGTATGAGCATGCTAGAATGTTTTGTACAAGCTAGAAGACGTTAATGATACAAAAAGAATACGCGCACACACACACATGCATTCAAAAGTTTGTCAAATTAATGAGACATAGATGCCAATGGGTGTGAGAAATATGTAATGATCAATGCATTCTATAAATAAAAAGGTCTGTGTATTATGTTTATGTATACTAAGTGAGATACTTAAAATGCTTTGATATATCCATATTGAAAATGTAAATTTTTACTTCTACTTGGGACATTGCCCAAATGGCAAAGATTCCCCAACAAATTAGGGTGGTCATGAATTGATTCCACATAATACTTGTTTAGTTCTCTTTTCTCACGTACACATGTGAATGTAAATTTAATTATTTATGGTCAAATCAACTGGTTTTGTGCTATATATGCAAACATATCAAACATTCCTTATTTTTCTCTCCGTTGCTTAAACATGAAACAAGCATTAGAGTTGATTATAATAATACTTCCTTCATTTTTAAATATAAATGCTAGATAATTAATTTACAAAGATTAAAAAAATGAATTAAGTTTGATATTTGTTTAAAAAAATTATGTTAGTTTGTCCTTAGATACCCCATTTAATCGTCTGCAATAAAAACTACTCTCATATGAAAATAATTTTTTAATATATATAATCAATAGGAATAGTTTAAATGAGATTATAAATTTTAGAGAAAAAATAAATTGGAGACTTGTATCATTTTAATTAGCCCTTATACTTAAGCTTGATGGGAATAGTAAATACTCTTCCGGTCCTTAATATAAGATCTATTTAACTAATTTGATTAGATTAAAGAAGTTAGATAAGTTAGTTAATTATAAGAAATGTGACATGTTTTTCCTAAAATACTATAATCATTTTTCTTAATATCCTCTCTTCCTCTTCTACTCAATTATGGTTAAGGGAGTATTCATAGGGGTAATTTAGAGAAAATTGATAAATATGAGAAATGGGTATTATATTTAGGACCAAAACCAACTCAACAATTGAGTCCTATATTAAGGACTAGAGGAGTAACACTTAAGAAGGTGTGGATATATTCCCTTTGATCTTTTTTAATAAGATTATTTTAATTAAATTATAGTTGAAATTAATTAAAAGTAATAAATATATAAAAATTAGGTCCTTGAAAGGAAGGCAGGAACGAACTAGCTGCCTATAAGGTAATGGATGTAAAAGTCGTTTATACCTAAGGCCATTATTGTCCACTCATACAAGAATTAGGTCCTTGAAGCCCTTTTTTTGGTTGGCAAAAAGAGGTGCGGGTACTTGAAGCCATTTACATTTAAATAATTACATTTCTTTAGCCAACTCTATATATCTTGAGTCAAATTTGATTATTGGTAGGATCAAATTAAATATGCCCAGTGTGATTTTTCTTTTTCAATCTACACTACTAGCTAGGTTTGAACATATATTACAATTAGTTAAATGATTTTGATTTTTGCTTAAGGTCTTTATCATAAATAAGTGCAGCGGAGGGGTCTCGTCTGTAATCTTCCCTTTTCTCTGAAAGCCATATCCATATCCAAAATGAATAGGTTTCTGTCTCCGAGAAATGATGAAATGAATGACTTCACATATCCTTGGTTCCACTGAATATCCTTCGATCTGAATGTTGAATAAATGTAATCGTACCGTTTTTACCAACAAAAGTTCAATTACGTTAATAAAATGAGGGTTAATACATAAAATCCTGGCCTAAATGATAATGAGAAAGTTGCAAGGATTGGGAGAAAGGATCAACTAAGATTAAATTTACATATTGAAATATTCTTAAAAGAAGGATATTTAATATCTAGAAAAACCATATTATGAACATTATCATATGATGAAAGCAACTGGGAAGGTATTTTTTTGTAACAAGCGTTCTGAAGAGTTGAGTGTGAAGATTGAGCCAATAGACTGTTGCTCGTTATCCAACTCAGACACGCCCTTAGACGACATTTCAGCAGGAAGAAGAAGCATCCTTTTCTCTTTCTCTTCCAAAAGGAAGCTTTGTAGAGGTTGATGTTGATAGCAGATTTATATTTTGCACACCCGATCTTTTTTAATAATTATCAACCAGCCAAAATTGGCAAAAGTAGATTTCTTGATAACTATAGGTCCCTTTTAGTAAAAAGTATTGAAAATTAGGAGTAGAGATTGGGATTGAGATTGAGAAAATATATTAAAAGAGTGTTTAGCATAAAAGATTGCTTGATATATAGAATAACTAAACTTACGCATTTGGTATTGGGGAATACCATGGAGGGAAGTAGTATTCCCTAGTCTCATCTTTATGAGTTTGCCTAATCTCATGTAACAAACAATTACTCATACTAAATACTATTATAATAACTTTTTTCAATTATAATCTCAATCTCTATATTTAATTTCAATGTTTCATACCAAACGAACCAGAGTCTTGGCTTCCTCCTAGCCTAGGGACAAACATCCTGTTGATAGTCCTATTGAAAAGCAAGATTTGATAAATTGATTGCACGAAGTATTTCTTTGATCACTCGTCGTGGATCATGTTTCTATCTATGATGCAAGGAGAGATTTCCCTTCTTCCAAATAAGATTGATTGGAATGATCATTTCCCTCATTGAATCAAGAAAACGGTCCTTCGCACAAGGTAATCACACGGTTGAATATGGGACAATGAAAATAATTTTTTAAATAAAGATATCTTATCAAATTAGTAATATTCAAATAAATACCATTTCCATACTTATTATAAGTCACTTGTAATTAGTTGTAACTCTTTCTCACATACTTAAAAAAAATATAAGTAAGTCACTCAATGTGTTTTAATATCATAAAATTTTTCAAATTTGCTCTTATTAAAATTTTTCTTTCTCAATGTTTACAAATCATTATCATTTGTCTCTTCTCTTTGTCTCTTTCCAACTGAAATTAAATATGAGTAAATTTAGAAAACAGTTATAATAACTTTTTAAATGAGCCATATTTAGAACTGGCAAACTTTTTTTTTCTACAAATAACTTATATTTGGAATCGGAGTACCACTATGTTTACTAATCAATATTAAGCATGGTCTACAAATATCTTCCAATTATCAAGGAATTCCTAAAACTTTAGCTATACGGATTGTAATTCCACGTTTTCCCTTCTCTAAACTTCTAGTTGTATTCTCTTATACGCAAACTTAACAAATTCTCTCATATTTTCTATATTTCTAACTGTTAAAATCTGATATTGTTCCGAACCAATGTTTTTCCATAGATTTGTAACCCAATCAAAGTAAAATAGAAACAACGGATAACACTGCATATGTATGCCCCAAGTAGAGACTTTTGAATATCAGATAGACACAGCACCCGCATATCATATGTGGACCTGCTACAACATAATGCATATATTATATACAGCCTTTTAGATAATACTTGACTTTAATCCAAGTTTTAACTACCAGACATTAGAATAGAGACAGATGGAGGAATCCAATAATGGAGATATCCAAATATAATCAAAATAAAATTATTTTCGCAAAAAAAAAAAAAGGTATTTGAGTTACCGAACAAATTAAAACTCTATTTTGTTTTATTATAAAGTACGTTAGAATTTAAAAGAGCCAAGAGCTGAGAAAATAGCACATAATCGGAATAAAGGCAAAGCATATCCAAACTTCTTTGCCCCTGAAATCTTCAAAGGCCAGTTTGTCCAAGTCAAATTTCTTTTGTAATTAAAATAATTAATATTTCGACCAGCCAAAATAGTAAGATTAACGTAAATGCAAGTAGCAACGAAAGTTTGAAAAAAAATATATATTTAACGGAAGAGAAATAAACAAAAAAAATCAATTATTTCATGCCACAATCAATGTACAAAAAATGTTGCGAGTTTTTAGTCTAAAATTTTTTATTATGATATTTTTTTAAAATTTTAACCCAATTGAAGTATAAAATGAATTACATATATTATGAAGATTTTAGCCAGATAATTTTTTGGACAAAAAATTTAAAAAGTGCTACATTGCTTCAGTCATAAATATAAAAGTTATATCCCCAGTTTATAGGAATTAAAAGAATTAGCTAAGATAGGCATTTATAAGATATATATGTTGGTTTTTTAAAAATATTTTTTTAATCATTGGCATTCACAATCTGGGATGGAAATTCCCTCAGTAAGTGCGACATATACGGGTAATTTGAAAAATAAATTATAGATTAAAAAATAAAATATGTTGTGATCTTATATATAAAGCTAAAATAAATCTATTTAACGTTGGGAGAGTATTGTGGTTGCCCATGTGGTATCATATGTTTTTGTTTCTCAATATGCGTATCAAATGAAATATTTTAAGTTCTTGGTAAAACAAAAATCAAATGTTTAGAGTGAAAATTACAAATAAGTTTAAGAGATGAGAAGCTTATTTATAAATTATATATTGTTAATTTGCTAAATAACTAGTGATAACTGCTAAGTGGCTTGAGTGTAATTTTAGACCCGTAGAAAAAAAAATCAAATTATGGGAAAATTACTGTAGAGACCCAGAGAAAATATTTTACTGCTAAAAGCTCCTATGAAATAGCAAAACAAATCTGAATCCCTAGGGACCTAAGTGTTAATAATCTGAAATGATTAATTACGAATTTGCCATTAATGATTAAAAAGGAAAAAAAATTCATCCATATGTTTGAATCCCACCCTCCTCCTTCAACCCTTGTCTCCTACTCCATCAGCATTCCCACTCTAATCATGTACCTTTACATTTCTTTCCAAAGTTCAGCCCCAAATCTTGATATCATTGATGAATAATCAATGGCTTGTTCTTTTCCACACTCAACATTACATAGGCATTTAGACCTCCAACCCCTTCCCGCAGCCCTCAGTTTCACGTGCACCTCAAAGGGTGTTTGGATAAAACCAAACCATAGTTTAGAGAATAACTTCTGGAGAATAGATTTTGAAAAAAAGTGATTCTGAGAAGTGAGAGTGTTTGGATAGTTGTTATCAGAAGCACTTTTTATATATACAAATTACTAAAAAAAAGCATAAGTTAATATGATAATTACATAAAAGATAGATTTTATGATATATTTTAATTTGAAGGAATAAAATTATTAATAATATATTTTTTACCAGCATAATTAATAATACATAAAATAATATAATTAATAAATAATTAATATGTGTATATATTTATAAGATATAAGATTAAATATGTTTATAAAAAAATAATTGAGGGATGTTAAAGTCATATTATTGTTGAAATCTACTCTAACAGCCACAATCATATTCTCTAATTTGAGTAAGAAGCAGAATGAATTCATTTCTTCTGAAACCATGGTTTTGAGCTCCAAACCATGGTTTTGATCTAAAACCATGATTTGTCAATTTCTTCCCCTGTTTGACAAGTTTGGAACCAAAACCATGGTTTTGAAGGTTGGCCAAACAGGCCCTTAATCCAGTTGTAATCACTTTGATCTGTCAATTCACTCTTGCAACACTTCAATCAATTTACTTTAGCTAGCTTGAATTTTTTTGTGTGAAGATTATTTTGGTTGATGATTAATTTGAGCCTCGCTGATTCCATTATGCAACATGACCTCTCCACTGTTTCACCAAGAGGCGCGGTCGTCTTGGTCCTCTCATAACAATCAAGGTTTTCCTCAAGAAGCTATTCTCAAGGCCATTTCAAGTTTTTTATTTTATTATTTTTGCTTGTAATTATTTAATTCATCAAATAGCAATTGATGCTCTATTTCTAATGAAAATAAATGAAAATGATAGGTCTTTATTGTCATAACCCCTGTAATGCGATGGTTAAATGTCTTGTTAATGATTACATTGAAGGTTATTGATATAACTGTATGACTTGTTATTAACAAGTGCTTGTGACAAGTTGATATGAAGGATGGCAACTTCAAGTGGGAAGCATTTATTCTGTTACCGTCATATAGGGGGATAATTTATTAATGATGTAGAAGATGAAATACAATTGTTGGAGGTAGTGTGAGAACAAGAATAATAAGATTGAACAGTATGTCCGATCTTATCCCTTTTGCTAGACTGGGAAGCTTTTCATATCAATAAGTTCTAGTTGTAGGATTTCTCAGCCAATCGGGTTGAACAAATCTATAATCCCCACTCTTCTCTTTTCTAAGTTCTTTTATTAGATTTGTCTGGTGCAATATCCAGGCTTAAGACTGGAATCTAACAGCATCTATCTACTAGGAAGAGATGGGAAAAGGGAAGATTGAGATGAAAAGAATTGAAAACGCAGCTACCGGACAAGTGACATTTTTCAAAGAGAAGAAATGGGCTTTTAAAGAAAGCCCACGAGCTATCGGTCCTATGTGACGCCCAAGTAGCTGTGATAGTCTTTTCACAAAAAGGCAGACTCTATGAGTTCTTCAGTTCCGAGTACGTTCTCCTTTCAAATCTGCAGAATTCTGCGCTCTACTTTTCCTTATTAAATGCTTTGCTTTGAACGTCAAGTAGGCAATCAATCGAGTTTGGCATTATGTGGTGTGCGTTCTTTGAGATGTGGCGTGATTTCTTAGGGATAGATTTGATTTCTTGTCATGGTCTTTATAAATTTGCATGGTTCGTTCATCCTTATCTTTCTCTCACGGTCCAAATATGACTCGCTTTTCTGAAGTTTTGGGACAGAGAATATACCTCTAAATATTCGTAATGATTTTATACATGTGGGGATGGATTATACTAAATTAATTTTTAATTGCTAATATTATAGTTACGTACTCTTTAATCTAAATAAAGGAAATGGAAAGAGTTATAAAGCTAAATTATACAAATAAAGTTAGAACTTTAAGGACCTTCCAAGGCGTGAAAAGGTGGATTATAATTTCTCTTAACATTTTTTATGAAACTAATAATAGTTTCCTTTTCTCACTTGCTCTTAATGTCATTCATGATCCATGATTCTAATAATTATAATGTTACAATAAGAATTAGCATCTCCCTAGAAAACAAATCTACAATTTCTAGTATAATTGATCAGGAGACATAATTAACAATAGGTATTTGACGTGGTTATATGAGGTTAATACACTAAGAAATGGGTTTTCATAGCACTTGCTACCTCCCGTCCTAAAGATTAGAGTTAGTTCAAAATCATAAGATTTTAATTTTATTTTTTTTATTTATTTATTTTTTTTTTAAAATAGCCCTTATGATGATTATACATCTTAAAAGCTTTTAACAAGTATATTTTTGAGAAGACAACACCTATTATTACAAATAATTAGTTTAACTAATTTTTTAATATTTTTAAATTAGTTATCTAGTTCTTACACTAATCAAAGGTATTTGTATTATTTTTAATCAAAGGTAATGCTTTTTCTTAGTTGCCAAAGAAAAATGTGGTGCTTCTATGGGGCTTACTTGGTTGGAAGGAATTTGTAATTTGGAAGGGAAAAAAAAGGGGAAAGGGATGACTATGGAGACCAAGGGAGGAAATATGTTTTACAAAATATCCACAATTTAGGTGCAAAAAGGCAAAAAAAATTTAAGCAAAAGGAAAATGGGCAAATCATAATGTATCATCTAGGAAAAAAAGTTAGTATAATATAATACTCCCTTCAATTCTAAATACAGAAACCAAATGACTAATTTGTAGTGATTAAAAAATTAATTAAATTGGTTATTTGTAAAAAAATATGCCTTGGTTTTTCTTAAGTATCCCTTTCAATCATTTGTATTGGAAACTGCACTCTTGATGAAAGACTTCCTTTAATATGTGCAATTAATAGGGAAAGTTTATATGAAAAGCAAAACGATGCTAGTAATAAGAAGAGTTTAGGAAAAAAAATCATACATTTAAAAACAAAGTGAATTGATGTCTTAAATATAATATCAAAGAAAACTCTACTACAAGCTCTTACATTTAACACTTGAGAGAGTATATGTTATTAAAAAGACAATGCAATATATGCAAACACCAAGTTAGACTTGATTAACTGGTCCTGAAGGTTATTAGTCGGAGGTTTGGTTTGACTCGACCAACCAACATGAATAATGCTACAAGTACCAATATTATAAGTGCTGATTAACCAGTTACATAAAACGTCATTAGAAAGACTTCCAACAGCAGTTGTATTGGAATTGGACTTGTAAGCTCAATCACATTTGATTCTAATCCATAGGTATTGGGAGAAACTTGCCAACAAATAAGTTGTTTAATTAGCCTCCCCCATCATCTCATCTCTGGTTGAAGGGAATCACTGGTCTTCTTTATGTGTTCCACTAGGCTAATATGGAGGCATAGTGGGGAATCACTGACCATTAGTCATATTTGTTGAGTTTAGGCTCAATGATTCAACAGCAACAAGTTTAAGAGGGCCGAGATCCCCATTTCTGTTCTTTCACTGTGCGTGCTTTTTCGATGGATTAAACTTCCAAGCATCTTTTTGAATTTTATAATTACATCAATTGGATTTAATTTATTATTCTTTTTCCATATTCAAGAATCATAAAGCTGCAATTTCTCATCTTGGCGATGGAAAAATTCCGTCACTAATTTTCATCACAAAATGAGAGTTAGTGACGGAAATTAGTGACGGAAAAATTCCGTCACTAATAATTTAAAACAAAATTAGCGACGAACTTGTGACAGTGACGGAATAAGATTCTGTCACTAATCCTTCACTAATTTAACGACGAAAATTTTTTGTCACTAAATTCCATCGCTAATTTTAGTGACGGAATTTGTGAGGGACTAGCGACAGAATAAAATTCCGTCACTAAATTCCTTCATTAATACCCTGTTTTTTTATAGTGTAATCTAAATATCCTAAATAATTCAAATATTCTAGAAATATAATAAAATCATAATTATTTCTTTCATATCCCCTCACTTAACATCTTAAAACAATATAGCATATGATAGTCTTACCATCAAAATAAGAGGCACCTAGCTTAGAAAGAGTGTACATATTTCGGATCGTTAAACTCACTACTCACCTCCTGAAAATTAGAATAATAAAATATTAGTTCATCAAGGATAGTAGAGATGAAAAATAAAATTGTATATTATAGTTGCAAATTTGAAAAAAAAAACAAAGAGAAAGAGAGAGAGAGAGAGAGAGAGAGGAGAGAAACAATATACCTCTAGTAGCAGTAAAAGAACTTGTCAAGTGTTTGGAAGTAAGAGTGAAGAAATAACAAAGTAAAAAAACAATAAAAGTGGAGCAAATAAACCACAAAGAGGAATAAGAAAAAAAGTGAATTTCAGGATGAAAGACATAGAATATATAAAAGCAAGAAATCAAAGTTGAAGAAGTGGAATATATAAAAGCATGTACATTTGATGTAGCTTCACGGGTTTGCATGGGGAGGATAAGTTGAGTTGACAAGTGAGAGAAGTGAGGGGAAGGAAATTGTAAAGGGATATTACGGTCAAAAAGTGAAATCGTTCACCTAAAGAATAATTTCACTTTTTGTTAGATAACATACAAATCGTTCTTAGCAAAAACAACTTAGCAAGAACAACTTATGTACAATTTGAAAATTGTTTAGCATATTGGTAAATACTTTTGAAATTGTAGTATTTTAGTATTTTTTGTTGTTGTGTATAGTATACCAGTAAAAAAGCCACTATATCTACCTAAGCAACATAACATATATATGCGTGGAAATAAGGGTGACTTGGTGAAACCAAACACACCTTAGTATCATGAAGTCGAAACTTGAACCTTTACATGCCAAAACATCATCAAAAAATCGGGAACACGCTTCAGCAAAGTCTTGATGTAATAGTATAGTATCTTATTTCGAAGGCTACTTAGATATTCCCCTTCCTACCGTAGCCTATAATGGCCGCATGCGTTGTTTATTTTATTTGGCTTCTTTTATGTTCTTCATCATTTTGAAAATGGAGATGCAAATTTTCCGGGCTAAGAAACACAACAAACATGAAAATATACAGAAACATATAATGGTAAATATAAATACTACCTCCGATACTCAATATAAGAGTTTGACTTTTAATTTAGTCTTAAATATAAGACTCTAATTTACTTTGTCTCTCATATTTATATTTTTTCCTCTGAAGTAGTCTTTGTAATAATTGTAAATATTAAAGGTTTTTATCAAATGTTAGAGCGTATTTGATTAGCAAGGGTATTTTAGAGAAGACAATACATATTTATTAGAAATAACTAATTTAACATACTTTCTTAATCTACTCAAATTAATCAACTAGCTTTTATATTAAAGACAAGAGGATCTATAATTATGAGGGAATATATGCTAGCTGATCCGAATTCATATGGTAAGCACTCAAACATACTCTTCTAGTCCTATTTATAAGTCATTTTTAATATGTTTCACACATATTAAGAAAAATCTAAAATTTCATTAACTCTTATTTAAAATTCAACAATTTTTTAACTTTATCCTTATTTAATACACATTATACCTTATGTAAACAAGGTTAACACTAATAAATAAAGGGTAAAATTATACAGCCATACAAAAAATTTCTCTCATCAGTGCCCTATAAATATGACAAAAAATATCTTCTCTTTCCATCTTATAAATAGGACCAGAAAAATAGATTCCAATGCACTAATAGCATTCGGCTTGCTAATTCTAACTGGCAATAATACCCTATAGCATCCTTTAGAGCCAGAAAAATAAGCCGAGCCAGTTTAGGCCTAAAAATTGTGAGAACAAGACTTGAAATTTTTCCCTTAAAATGAGAAACGAGCTTAAAAGAGCTAATCCTGTACGGCCGAGGCCCTTTTATAATTTTTAAAAAATTTTTATACAATTTTAATAATATTGGTTTTTTTATTGTTAATAATATTTTAGATATTTAGTTATTATTTTGGAATTAAAGTTCATAAAATAGTTCGATTCATTTGGTTTTGGACAATAATTTGTTCAATTAGTAGCTAAATGTTCATCGATTAACTAAACCGCAAGTGGACGGGTTACAAGTAATATAAAAAGTATCGTTCCCTCAGAGACTAAGGCTAGATGAGTTGAAAATCATAATTGTGTACTTGATTAGGTTAAGTGAAACAATTGTTGTAAAAGAGTTTGAGAAATGAAATTAGGAAAACAAAGGTTTAAAGCAGTATAAAATCAACTTGACCTTGAAACAATTAAGAGACTAGGGTTATTCTTCACTAAAGTACTTCATGAACTGGATTAATCACTTCTCAAGTAGTGCGTTACAATAAGTTCAGTTAGCCTGGGTTTGCAGAATTGATTAAGCTTTCTCAAGTCAAAACCAAATGTTTGCAATCACGATTAAAACACAGCAATCTCTTGCATTTGTTTGAAAAGGTTGCACTTTAAAAACCAAAACCCATTTAGTCTATGCTAGGTCAACAGATACATCTCTGTTCTATCAACAAACCGTCTATTTACTCAATTAAATTTCCGGACTAGCATGTTTTTACCAAAGTTCACATATTAACTGAACTTTCTCAAGTTAGACTAATCAAACAATCATTCTAAATGATGGCCAGACATAAGGAAGCATTAAGTTCAAAGTAAAAACAACTGAACATTATCATTAACACTGAAGAGATAGTAAAACCAAGTCTCAATCCATACAATAGATCAAAATAACCCTAGAAAAATGGATTTAGCTATACATATCGAGAAAAGAACTACAGCTATAAGAGTAGCTAGTAGTCATAGCAGAAACAAGAAGGGAAGAAGAAGAAAACCCAGAAAAATCAAGTTACAAACTTCGAATTTCTTCTAGCTTCAAGCCCAAAGATTCCAAGCTTCCAAAACTCCAAACCCTAGCAGAGCCAGCCTCCAAAATCACTCCAAAGTCGAAGTTTTTTTTCAAAAACCGAGTATCCCCCTCTATATGCCCTAATTTTTTAAGTTACAACATAAAACGCACAGCTGCGAGGGGTTAGGCGTCGTGGCGGATTCCTTCAGGCGCCGCAGTGCCTTTTACAGAATGGCTTTCCTTCGAGGCTAAGGCGCCGCGGCGCATGTGATAATTGGTCGTGGTGGATTATACCCAATAGGCTTCCTCCGAGACAGCTTGGGCGCCGCGACGGATTCAATAAGGCGCTGCGGCGCCTTTTACAGAGACGCACTCCTACTTCTCTGTTTGAGCCGCCGTGGCGTTTTCTCCTAGATGCCACGGCGGATGACTTCTTTTCAGCTCTTCTCAATTCCTTACTCTCCTCAGGCTTTGTTTCCTGCAAAATTGACTTTTAAACCCAATAAAAGAGCGCTAAATCAGCTTAACTCAGTAGGAATTTTCAGAAGTTATCACACCCCCAAACTTAGACTTTTGCTCGTCCTCGAGTAAAACAACAAACCAGTGACTAAGTAACAATTTGCACATCAAAGACTGTAGGAACAGTTATATCCTCATCAAATGCTCAAGAAAATATGCAGGATAGGAAATTACTGAATTACCCAAAGAAACAAGTTTCATGAGCTTAAAACAAACTTTCAATGATTTTGGAGTGTGAGTGTGTGTAGAGTCAATGAGCATCTCTTATGATACTGTCTCAGCGGAATGGGAGACTTTAGCCAACATACTAACCTTCAACCGCATCCTTTCATAAGCCTAACTTCTTCTCTCTTTCTATCTACAACTCACCCCATATACATTTGAAATCAAAGGGACTTTTCGGCTTATAACGTGGCCAAGAGGTAATGGCTTAGGAAAGAAAGGGAAAGTAGAGTATACAAATACTTTGAGATAAATAGATATTCAATAATCATAACCACTTTCATTCTCCCAAACTTCTACCACAATTATCTATATATAGATATATATATTTCTTTTTTTTGTTTTTTTGTTTTTTTGTTTTGGTTTTTTTTAAAGGACATTGAAAACAATAACTTACAGCTTAGTTCCTAACACTTTAAATTTTCAGAATAATTGACTAACCCTGCCAACCTTTCAAAATCTCCACATTTCATCAAACTCCTTATCCTTCCAACTTCCATTTATCTCAAAGCTAGGGACTTCATGGTTTTTCTCAATTGGTTTTGGGTTAGGAAGAGGTTAGGATTTGAAACAAAACTTGAACATATATACTTTTTTTTTTCCTTTCGGCTCAAAGTATGGGTTCAAAGGACAAAATCTATAAGGTCAGCCTGAAAGGCTCAAATGCATTTAAGAATTGCCCTAATCCTTTTTCAAATTCATACAGAACAAACCATAAACTTTGAGAAATCAGAAGAAGGTTCTGAAACAATTTAGTTGAAACAAAAGTATAGAGGCTAAATTATCCACTCAACCTCAACATAACCACTTGAAATGTCTTGACCCTTTTAGTGCATTAGTTTCTTCAAAATTAAAGAAACACAAGTTTTAACATCACAATTCAAGCATCAAAGAGCAATTCAAAACTTCCTATCAAGCATAGTAACTAAGCACTTTGTTCAATCATTGGACCATTCATACATTCTCAACTAACAACTTGCCACTTCAGCTCATCTTTAATAAAATCAACCGAGTAAAAATTTAAGCTGACAAATTTCTACTATTTCAACTGTTTCAAAATTTACTCAACAAAGCGACCTTTCAAAAATTTTGAAATTTAACCCTGTTATCCACAAAAATCAGTCCTCACCCCCAAACTTAAAACTGACAGTGTCCTCACTGTCAACAAGAGGAAGTAAAGATCAGGGCATGCAGGCATAATAAAAAAAAACAATATATTCGTTGCATGAAAGGTCAAAATTTTGCTTTTCTTTCTGTACAAGTATAGCAATATGCACAACTATCAATAGTATCGCCATCAGATAACCATAATGAAATCATCAATTACTAAAGGCATCCACAAATCAATCAATCAAAAGATTCGTTAACCATCCACATTTTCAATCATTTCTCAGCAGTTAACGCAGTTAATATCAACAGTGATAGATACTGTTCAAGAGTCACAATCAGTTCAACAGGCCATCAGTAGCCTTTTCAGAATCATAGAAGCAAACAACATCACACAAAATAGATCAAAACCCTAGAAAATGCAAAAACACACATAAAAACAAAAGCAACAACAGCAGCAGAAACGGCCCCAGCTAGTTATCATCCTCCTCCTCGGACTGCTGACCCCCCTGATCCTCATCACCCTCTGCAAATGGATCAACGGCCATATCATCGCCCGAGCCAATACCAGCCCCAGAAGTTCTAGCTTCATGTTCCTCTCTCGGTGACTAGGGGTGTTCACGGGACGGATCGGGACCGGGACAGGCCCGTCATGGTTCCGTCCCGATGAACAGTAACGGGACAGATTTTCTGTCCCGTGTCCCGGCTCGTCCCGGTCCCGGTCGGGACGGGACAGATCCGGGACGGGACCGGGACATCCCGAAATATATTTTTTTAATTTTTTTTAATTTTTTTAATTTTTTTTAATTTTTTTAAAAAAATCTGATTTTTTAATTATATTTTTTTGAGCTTAAATCTTATAAAAACATCTTTTTTATTTGTTTGGGCACTCTTAAACAAAAGCTCAAAATATTACATATAATAGTTATTAAAAACTCTAAACAAAAGCTTTTAACACAATAAAAACTTGCTAAAAAATCTAATCATCAATAATCTCAAATCATTAACAAATATAAAAACTCTAAATAAATATATCCATAGTTCCATACAATAGTCTCAAATCTTAAAAAAATATGAAAAAAATGATATTATATAAAAAGTTAAAAAAATTAAATTTTTTTTTTAAAAAAGGGACCGGGACGGGACGACCCCGTCCCGTGTCCCGTCCCGTCTCGGTCCCTTTTTTGTCTCGTCCCGGTTTGTCCCGTCCCGTCCCAATAAGACCGGGACCGGAACGGGCCGACCGGGACGGGCCGGCCTTGAACACCCCTATCGGTGACTCAGCCTCCGTGCTGGTATCTTCCATATCCGACGCGTCAATGTCCATTTTCCTTGCCATCTAGACTAACAGTTCTTCCATGCACTTTTGTCTACGTCTCCTGTGACGTATCTCTCTATCCAATTTCTCGTGGAGGAGATCCAAGCTTCGAGTGGTAGGGTTGACACTAGCACTGGCTTGAGCTTCCTGTTCCCTCCTATATTCCTCGGGAAACTGTTCAGCATACATGGCTTCAGTGATCCTTTGCTGTTCTCGTTCAGGAACCAAATTAGAGTAGTTGAATGGTGAAACAGGCTTGAACTTTTGATCTTTTTCTTTCTATTGTACCTCCGCTTTAGTTAACAGATCCGAGATGAGATGAGGCATGACGAGATTTGTGTTGTGGGCTCTGCTAGCATCCCATATGGCATCAAAAATTAATTTCCCTACATTCACAGTAGCTTTGATCATAAACAGATACATCAGAAGTGCCAGATTCCGTGGGGCTTCACTGAGATGAGTGGCGGCATAATGTTCCTTGTGATAATATGCAACCAAATTCTGGCCTCAGGTATCATGTCCTTCCGTATAATATATGCTTGGCCCCTCTTAGGTCTCACCCACATCTCATCAAAACCGGTGAGTGTTGCTGAGATTGCATCAAGAGGAATCTCCTTTTGATTGCTAAGATACCACTGATATTGGCACTTTTCAACCTCGGGAAGCTCATAGTGATCTCTAATGCGCTCTGGAGTAATGAGGACACGCTGGTATCGTATAAACATCTCATTACTCAAGTTTGTTGCCACCCTAATATAGAATTTCCTGACCAGCTTCTCATTCCCTTCGCTTCTGGGACCAATCAGATTTAAGAAGTTGAGCTTCCTTGCTTTTTTATAAAACCCAAATTTGTTTGTGCATGGAAATTCTCTTTCTTGATGCAACCCTCTTCTTTCAATAGGCTCTTTGATTGGAGGATCAGGGAGGTAGCATGGGCTTTCTTCCTCGGGGCCATTTGATTGTTACCTGCAAAGAGAAAGCAAAGCACACCACACACAAACTAAGCAAATAACACACCACAATCACAAAACAATCGACAAAGAAAAAAGAAGAAAACTAACCTAAAAACAAAGAAAATCTCTCCCCCAAACTTAAATCAAAGAGCCAGAACACAATCTCACCATTACTTAATCCCTTTCTAAACCTGAGTCATAAAATACCCTCAATTCAAACCAAGTTCACAAAGGTTCTCTTTTATCAAATAGTTTCAAAGTCAGACAACCATCAGTAGCTGCCAATTTAAACTATTTTCACTAAATCAGAATAACATTTCCAAATCAGTTACAAGTGAAAAAGAATAACATAACTTGGGTAATGAACCGGTGTTATTTGAAAATTTAGACAAGCACCTCATTTTCTCAAATCAGTTCCAAGCTATGATCACTCAATTTCACAAGTATTACATTTTCATCAGTACATGTTCACAGGTAGTTAGGCAATGTGGAATTATCACCTAACCACAATGCAACCTCAGAGAATCAAAATGCCCCCATCTAGAGTTCAAAAATCATCTAACCACAATGCACAACCCTAGCAATACCCATCTCCAGTGAAACTAAACTAAAATAAAATAAATAAAAGAGCAAGAAAGAACAAACCTCCAGCAGACGAACAAGGGAGGGAAAGCGCCGAAACACTCAAGTAGAAAAACCGGCGGTGCTGAAGAGGGGTTAAGGAGGCGCCAAAAATGAGAGTGTGGAGGAGATATTGCGATGGAGATAGGAATGGGGGTCAACGGTGAGAGGAAATAGAAGATTGGCACCGACGATGAGGGAGAGAAGGGCGAATGGCGGCGAGGGAGAAATAGATGACAGGCGGCAGCTAAGTGGAAAAAATTGTTCAGCGAGGGAGAGGGTGTCACACCTTACTATAATATTGACTTAGGTTCCTTTCAAAATCATTTTTGACCACATTGGATGGTCTTGGGCTCACTTTTTACCATAAAAACGCTAATTTTCGGATTTTTACTGTTCATCGGGTAAAAATCCAGTTTTTCTGGCCCAACTTCAAAAATTCATAACTTATTCTAAAAAAATCCAATTTGGGTGGTTCAAAATTCTACTTAAAGCTCTTTAAGTCCTCTTTCAAGGAAAAATAATCTCATTGTCCAATTATTTATGAGAAAGCGTCAGGTTTTTGAGAAAACAACACTGTCCATTTGCCAAAAACCCTGATGTCCAGATTCTGACCATTAACTTTGAAAAATCATTATAAATCGTATACTGGTCCATTTTTAACGTATTAGATATCAATTTGAAGCTCAGGATGTCATCTTTCATCATGCCAAATTTTACGATTTAATGCGTTTGGAAACATAATCAAAAAGTCACGTGAACCGGTCAGGGTCAGTGTGCTTCCAGCACTGTTAGTTTAATATTTACATAACCAAAATAAGCTCACAAATTTTGTGGCTAAACTCCACAAATCAACCTTCAATCTGCAGCTTCCCTTTTGAAGATTCAGGCCCTAAAATGTTACATGATTCTTGGGGGATGAGATTTTTGGAAATCCCAGTAGTAAATTAACCAACTATATCACCAAGCAAGCATCATTATTATGCATGATCACATTAGCTACTATGGATGAACTAACATGCTTATCATTTGGCAAACTCAATCATGCAAAGGCCAAAGCAAGATACTATAAAGAGCAGCCACATAACAATCAAGAGAGCTCAATCACAATAATAGCAATTAACCATACAATAATCAACAATGCTAGTTAGTGGTAGTAGCTAGGTTTAACTTACTACCTTGCTTCAAAAGTCTTAGCCTTTCTTCCTTCTCCTCTTTCCCTTGGCAAATATCAAACCCTAACCATGTGATTCAACAAAAATGGCAGCAAGAATCATTATCCAACCATGAAAAAGCAAGAACATACATCAAAATGATTCTTGAACCATAAAGTTCCCTCCTTTGTTCACTAGTTTTAGATTTGGTTCTCTTTAACCCTAAAAATCACTCCTTAACTTGTTCCTACATGGATTTTCATGTAGATTCCAAAAATGGGCTTAGATTTGTGAAAATAAAACTGATTCTTCCAGCCACAAACCGACCAAACCACTAGAGGTTTTGACCCAAAATTTTCAGCTTTGCTTTTAGGCTTCCAACACTTGTTTCTTTTAGTCTACCCTACACCATTCCTCATTTTAAGCATCATGGAAGCCTTAAAACAATGAAAAACTCATCCTAGGGTCCAGTTCTTCACTTGGCCAAAAATAACTCTCACAACAACAACCATGAAAAATGCTTTAAAATCACTTAAACTCACCTGCCAACACTAGGATCTAGCTTGTGTTGCTGTGTCTTAGCAAGTGTTATGATCAAAACTTCTTTTCCCTTTTTATCAATCAGTTTGGTCCACATTAAGAGAGGGAAGAGACAGATTTTAAACCATAAAAATGAAAGAAACCAAAGAAAGAACACTTCTAGGACCAAGATCTAACCTTGAAACCTTGCTAGGATGATCAAAAGTGCTCCCTTTCTCCTTGTTTCCTCTCAAACTCTCTCTTTTTCTCTATTTTTCTCCCTTGCACGAAATGAACATCTGAAAATGGGGAGAGAAGAGCTTGATTAAGGCTTCAAAATATCCCAACCACCTTCTTTAATGATAGTCCAAGTGTCATTACCCTACTAAGTCTTGATTCCTCTCTCTTAATTAACATAATTCCAAATGAAATTATTTACTAAAGTCAAAATCCTCTCCATTCATGGAATGACACTTGGCTAATTCAAATCTTCTCCTTCAAGAGCTTGACACATGGCTCAATAGGATCCCTTGGATTTGCAAGACACCAATCTTGCTTTATCGGTATACTTTAGGCTCTGAGTTTAACTTCTTTTTTATAATTACAGTAACTTAGTCTCTGTAATTATTTTCTATCAGATCCTTAATTTATTCTCCTCATTATTGTCTTCCCAAATTGTCCTCTTTGTCTCAAAATTAATTTCCTAATATTTAAATAAAAAGGAAAATTAATTTCCTTCTCTTTAGGGATTTTTCCACTTTTCACATTTATTTGGAAAAATCTTGGACACTTGAGGGTTTCCATTTAATTCCATAATTCCTTATAATTCCTTGGGATCTCATAGGAATTTTCTTGGAATTTTATTCCTCTTAAAATATTTATTTGGAATTTTCCAAATAAAATCCCTCAATTAGCCTAAATCACCCTTAAATTCTCTTATAATTTCTCTAAGGGTAATTTGGTCATAAAACCAACTTTATAATTTCATATAACTCTCAAAGGATATTATCCCTATTTTTCCTTAATTTTTCATGGCTCGAAAATATTTTTCCTTATTTACATTTGACCAATTTTCTTTAATTAGTCAATTTCCTATAATTGGCTTGGAAAATTACTGTAATTATTTTCTACCAAAATTCTTTGACTTTTCCTTATTACTTTTAATCCTCAATAATTTGAGAATATTTCTTGTCTCCAATTATCATAATACTGGATGTGACAGAGGGAGAGAATGATCTGCGGGTTTTGAATGGATCGAAGGAGGGGGTAATTTCGAATAGGAAAGGGGGGTTTGAATGTGGTAAGGAGAGTGAAAAGACCAAAGGGTTAGGGTTTTAAAATTAAAACAACGAATCTACCCTCAAAACCGGTCAGATACACAAGGGCAAATTGGGTATTGAGAGAAATGAGTAAGGTTAAAATGGGGAACACAAAGAAGGAGTTCAGAAATTGCGAGAAGGCGCCGCGGTAGATTCACCAAGGCGCCGCGGCGCCTTTTACAAAACTGCAGACGCTGGTTAAAGTAATCGCGCTGCGGCATCTATGCCCAAACATTGCGGCAGTTTTTACCAAGACGGTCTGAAAACCATGGACGAAGGCACCGCGGCGGATTAATGCAGGGGCCGCGGCGCCTATTACAGGGAGAAGATTCTGAAACAGATGAGAAGCCACAGCTTCTTATCAAATGCGCCGCAGCGCCTCATACAGAGAAGGCCTAACATGAAAAATTAAAAAACACTAACTGGACCTACCACAATCAAACACCCTACACACAATAAAACAAGACTAAACACAAGCACAAATATTAAAAACCAACACAACACAAACAACCACATAAAAAACAAAACCCACAAGCCTCAATTTAACACAAATTCAAACCAATCAAGGTTAAGGCCATTGCTGGAGATTAAGGTTAGGTGCACTTCTCTGGTTACGCTAATTAGAAATCAACCACTCCTACTGAGCTCCAAAGTTTGAGGAATAAACCAAAAGGCCTACAAAAACAAAGATCAAACGTAAATCTACCAAAACAAAACCGAAATAAAAAGAAACACATCAAAGGCAAGTTTAGAGCTTGGGTTGCCTCCCAAGTAGCGCTTGGTTTATAGTCTTCAGCCTGACTCTTCAGCTCTGTTATGATTGTTCAGCAAAGTAGATCGTAGAGACTTGACGATCCACCTTTCTACCCCAATAATGCTTTAAATGATGGCCATTTGCATGAAATCTTTCACCCTTTTCATTTTCCAGCTCCACCGCACCATGGTTAGCAGCTTGTACCACAGTGAATGGCCCTGACCAGCGTGATTTGAGTTTGTCTGGAAATAATCTCAATTTTGAATTATGAAGTAACACCTTTTGCCCCGCTTTAAAGACCTTAGGGATAATTTTCTGATCATGATACTTCTTGGTCCGTTTCTTATAGAGCCTTGCACTTTCATAAGCATTAAGGCGAAATTCCTCCAATTTATTTAGTTGAAGGAGCCTTTTTGCACCAGCAGCTTGAAAGTCAAGATTGAGCTTTTTTATGGCCCAGTAAGCTCCATGTTCCAATTCTACAGGCAAATGACATGCTTTTCCGAACACCAACCGATAGGGAGACATCCCAATCGGAGTTTTATATGCTGTCCTGTAGGCCTAAAGAGCATCATCCAGTTTTAATGACCAATCTTTTCTTGTTGCACCTACTACCTTCTCAAGAATACTTTTGATCTCCCGGTTGGATATTTCTGCTTGGCCATTTGACTGAGGATGATAAACCAAAGTTACCCTATGCTTTACACCATATTTCTTCATCAGAGCTTGAAATTGGTGATTGCAAAAGTGAGAACCGCCATCACTAATGATAGCCCGTGGTGCTCCAAATCTAGTGAAGATGTTTTTCTTTAAGAATTTGATCACCGTTTTAGCATCACTGGCTACACATGCAGTAGCTTCAACCCATTTCGAGACATAGTCCACAGCAACCAGAATGTACTCTTGATTGAGAGACTTTGGAAATGGGCCCATGAAATCAATCCCCCATACATCAAAGAGTTCAACTTCCAGAATATTATTCAGAGGCATTTCATTCCTTCTTGATATGTTTCCCACTCGTTGACACCGATCACATCGGATCACAAAGGCATATGCATCTTTAAATAGTAAAGGCCAATGAAAACCACTTTGAAGGACTTTAGCAGCAGTTTTCTCTCCTCTAAAGTGCCCGCCATAGGCTGAAGAGTGGCAACACTCTAGAATATCTTGCTACTCAACTTCCAGAACACATCTTCTTATCATCTGATCGGCACATCTTTTGAACAAGTACGGTTCTTCCTAGAAGTACATATTTGCATCGTGAAGAAATTTCCTCTTTTGGTGGGAGTTAAGATCTAGTGGCAGAGTTCCACAAACCAGATAATTAACCAGATCTACATACTATGGAGTAGTTGAGTCATCCATAAAGAATAAGCATTCATCGGGAAAAGCTGCAATGATCTCTTGACAATGATCATGTTGAGTTTCACTACTTAATTGAGATAGATGATCTGCCGCTTGGTTCTCAGTGCCTTTCCTATCAACAATTTCCAAGTCAAATTCTTGAAGCAAAAGGATCCAGTGAATCAGGCGTGCTTTGGAATCTTTCTTGGTAAACAGATACTTTAGGGCAGAGTGGTCTGTATAGATAGTCACTTTGGTGCCTACAATATAAGACTGAAATTTCTCACAAGCAAACACCACTGCAAGCAATTCTTTCTCTGTAGTAGTGTAGTTAAGTTGGGCATCATCCAGGGTTTTACTTGCATAGTAGATGGGATGGAAGACCTTTTCTGCTTTTTGTCCAAGCACTGCTCCAACGGCAAAATCATTAGCATCTGCCATAATGATGAAGGGTAGCTCCCAATTAGGTACCACTAAAATTGGTGTTGAGGTGAGCTTCTTCTTTAACTCCTCAAAAGAGTTCATACAAGCGTCATCAAACTTGAACTCCCTATCTTTCTCCAACAAATTGCACAAAGGCTTAGTGATTTTAGAGAAATCTTTAATGAAATGACGGTAGAATCCCACGTGACCCAAGAAACTTCTAATACCCTTAACACTTGTTGGTGGAGGCAATTGCTCAATAACAGATACCTTTGCCTTGTCAACTTCTAGGCCTTGTTTGGATACTCGATGACCAAGGACAATGCCCTCTTGTACCATGAAGTGACATTTTTCCCAATTCAGAACCAAATTAGTTTCTTCACATCTTTGCAGAATAGCCGCCAAGTTATCTAAGCAACAATCAAAAGAATCTCCAAAAACGGAGAAGTCATCCATGAACACTTTAATTGTTTTCTCAATCATGTCAACAAAGATGGCCATCATGTATCTTTGGAATGTTGCTGGAGCATTGCAAAGACCAAATGGCATTCTTTTGAAAGCAAACATACCATATGGACAAGTAAATGTTGTTTTCTCTTGATCTTTTGGGGCTATTACAATTTGGTTGTATCCTGAATATCCATCCAAGAAACAGAAGAATTTTTGCCCAGCAAGTTTATCCAACATCTAATCAATAAATGGCAATGGGAAATGGTCTTTTTTGGTTGCTGCATTTAACTTTCGATAGTCCATGCAAATTCTCCACCTAGTCACAGTACGAGTTGGAACTAACTCATTTCAGGTGTTAGCCAATACAATTATACTGCCTTTTTTAGGGACGCATTGAACTTGGCTCACCCATGAACTATCAGAAATAGGGTATACTATGCCAGCAGAAAGCCATTTAAGGATCTCTTTCTTGACTACCTCTTTCATAACCGGGTTTAATCTCCTTTGATGCTCAATGGAAGGTTTGTGACCATCCTCTAATAAAATCTTGTGCATACAAATAGAAGGGTTGATCCCTTTGATGTCAGCTATGGACCACCCAATAGCTTTCTTGTGGTGTCTCAAGACCCTTAACAGTTTCTCTTCTTGCAACGTGGACAACTAAGAAGAAACGATCACAGGTAATGTAGTAGAATTACCCAAGTAGGCATACTTGAGATGTGACGGTAAAGTCTTCAACTCCAACATCGGCGGTTCATCCACAGAAGGCTTTAGAGGAGAGTTTAAAGCACTAGTCACATCCAGACGCTCAAAAGTCTTAGCTTTTCGATACGGAAATGCTTCAATACTCATCATTTCTGCATACGCTTCAACCTTGCCATCAATACTACTTGTTTCTCCAATCAACAATGCTTCTAATGGGTCTTTGGTCAAAGAGTTAATCAACTCCTCTTGCATTGTAGAATCAATCACATCGATACAATTACAGTGAGCAGAATCATATGGAAACTTCAAGGCTTGATTCATGTTGAATATCACATTCTCATCATTTACTCGCATGGTGATCTCACCCTTTTCTACGTCAATGAGGGTTCTTACGGTAGCTAAGAATGGCCGTCCCAAAATAATGGGGATATTCCAATCTACCTCACAGTCTAACACAATGAAATCAGTTGGGAATATGAATTTATCTACCTTCACCAAGACATCTTCTACAATCCCTTTTGGATATGAGATACTTCTGTCAGCAAAGAGCAATGTAACAGTTGTTGGCCTTGCTTCACCCAAATTTAATCGATTGAATACAACTAGAGGCATCAGGTTAACACTTGCTCCCAAATCGCATAGGGCTTTTCCATTGAAGTGTTTGCCTATGTTGCATGGAATATAAAAACTGCCTGGATCTCTCAATTTGGGTGGGAGTTTTCGCTGCAAGATGGCACTACAATCTTCAGTAAGGGCTACTCTTTCAAATTCACCAAATCTCTTCTTCTTGGAGAGAACATCCTTAAGAAACTTAGCATATTTAGGCATCTGCTCTAATGCTTCAGCAAACGGGATGTTGATGTGTAATTGCTTAAACATGTCCACAAATTTCTTGAACTGGACATCTTCATCTTTCTTCCTGAACCTTTGAGGAAAGGGAAGTGGCGGCATCTGTGTAGCAGGAGGGGGAGTTGTCTTCCTCTTTTTATCATCAACCATTTTACCCTCTACATTTTTTCCTCGAACCACATCATTGAGATTTTCTTTTGTTTGTTTCCTTTTCTTGGTTTCTTCCTCTTCTACTATACCACCTTCTTCTGAAAGCTCATTTGTATCAAGATCAGTCACCATACTGTTAGTGATGTCCTTGTCGGTCTTACTAGGCCTCTGAATGTCAGGTAGTTGCTTTCCACTTCTCAAACTGATAGCTTTGCACTCTTCATTACCATCCCTTTTTGGATTGGGAATGGTATCACTTGGTAAGCTGCTTCTTGTGAGTACATTCATTTGTGAAGCCAGTTGACCCATTTGAACCTCAAGATTCTTGATAGCAGTTTCATGGAGAGAAAATGTTGCCTTATTCTCAATCCTTGCAGATTCTTGATTTGCTAATAGCTGAGCAAACATCTTCTCAATTTTGGATTCCTCCTTTTGAGGATGCTGCTATTGCAGTTGATGTTGTTGCGGTTGACCATGAAAACCAGGAGGCCCCATTTGTTTAGCACCAAATGGTAATATTTGTGGTGGATTCAAACTTGGCCCATTTCGCGAGGAGAAATTTGGGTGATTTCTCAAATTTGGATTGTAAGTTTGAGAGTAAGGGCTTCCTTGTGGTCTTCGCTGTGCATTATTCATATAATTGACTGTTTCCAAGGTTGACAAACTCAATTATTTTTATATATTTTGGTGTCTTTTATATGAGTTTTGTCAGCTTAATTGATCCCTTTTTGCCTTAATTGATTTATTTTGTTTTATTTTGAATTATTATTTTATAGGGGCAAAGTTTTCATGTTTTGATTTAATTATGATTAATTGATTTTTAAGGACAATTAATGCTACCTTATCCTTAAATTTTGCTTGCAGGTTCTTGGAAGATTCAAAAATAAAAAATAAAAAAATAAAAAAGAAAAAAAGAAAAAAATTAAATTAAAAAATATATAATAATAAGGTGGGGGCAAAACGCAACGTTTTGCCCCAACCTAATAATCATCATCTCCAGCGAGCGGAAAGAAAGAGGCAACAGAAGACGCGAGGCGCGGCTGGAACAGAGCTGAACGGAGCCGCATACGAAACAGAGCAAGCTGGCCGAGCGAGCTGGGCGGCGAGCGAGGAGACCATTCATCATCTTCTCCGTTGAATCTTTCTGGTGGTGGAGAGAATCAACGCGGGGCGACGTGAGGCGAGACGCGCTGGACGACCAGTGACGGCGTGAGGGACTTGGTAGTAAAACAGAGCTGGGACGGTGGTTGAGAGAAGAAAGAAGAACCAGTGACAGCAAGACCAGAAGCGTGAACAGGACCTTCATCACCACCGTCTTCTTCACTGCCATGGCCGACCGTATGAGGAAACTTATTGAAGTAGATTCTGAAATTATGCGTGGCTAGAGCTGAATAATCCTCTAATTCAACAATAATGGCAGGAGCTTGGATCATCAAAGGGGAGTTTTAGTTGCTTTAATTTCCTGTCTAATAATTGTTTAACAATTCCTAGGTCTTAGGATAGTTATTCTGATTATTAGAAAATTTTGTATTGTTAAATTTGATTATCTGTGGAGATTTTTGTGGCTGGATTATTGTTTAGCATTTGACATTGGGTTGTTTATAGCTTTGATTTCAATTATGATGTTGTGGTTATGACATTTGTATTAATTTTGGAGTTAATATATTGTGATTTTCTGAGGTGGCTTGGAATCTTGGATCATATTGTCTCTTGCTAGCTTTAATTCTATTATTTTGGATTTAAGAATTTTAATTAAGCATTAGTTTTTAGCATCCTTAATTCTATTTTACTATTCTGGTTGCAGTTAGTAAATTAGGATTTTGGGAAAATATTTTGTGACAATTCGAGGTGGCTCGGTTGTTGGATTAAAAGCTTAATTATAATTCTTAATTCATTGTTTTAACTTCCACATCTTTTAGAGTGATGATTGCCTGCGTTGTTGAATTGGAGGATTGATTATCATCATTGTTATTTGTGTGTCTCATTTTTATTTCTTTAATCTTCATTCATTTTAATCATTTTTACATAAAAACAAAAAAAGTATTTTAATTTCAATTTAATTCATGGTGTTTAATTAGAAATTCTCAAATCAAAAATCCTTTTTATAATTTAGGTTACTTGCATTTATTTACTAGGATTTAATTTCGTTTTCGGCTCCTCAAAGTGAATACGACCCGGATTGTGCACTATATTGCATTAATTCGGTTAATTTTTGGAGTAACTCCAAAGCGACAATTAAGGGAAGTTAACTTCAAGTGTATGGGCATTGATCAGAGTGATGTTCCTCATTACAATGGTCACAAGTGTATCCCGGAGCCTGAAGTGCATGAACTCCCACAGCATTTCCTTTCTTAATCTGTAATTCCATATTGTCAAATCTCTTAGATATTGCTTCGAGTTGCGATGCAATATCCCTTGATGATGAAGAACTAGGCTCCTTATATCTCCCAAAACTTTGCCTTCTCTTGTTATACTATTGCATAGTGCTAGATGCCACCTCTTCATACAGTTCATATATCTCATTAACCTTCATCTTTTCGATTCTTCCATTTGAAGCGGTATTCAGCATTGTCACTATCTGATCATTCAACCCATTCCAGAAGGCTTCCATTAAAACATATTTCTTTTGCTCATGATTTGGACAATTTCTCCACATATCCTTGAATCTTTCCCAAGCCTCGTAGAATAACTCATCTGGATGCTGCTCGAAAGAAAGCAATTCACCCGTTAATGTAGCACGTTTGCCTCTTGGAATAAATCTGGCCTTGAACTTAGATACAAGCTCATCCCAAGTCTTAATGGAGTGTTATGGTAAAGAATTCAACCATGTTTTCGCCTTGTGAGACAACGACATGGGGAACAATCTCAATCACAGTGCATCTTTAGTAACCCCATTTTGTTTGAAGTTCTCACATACCTCTATAAACTTGGTCAAATGCTCATTCGGATCATCATTAAAATTTCCTTCAAAAGTACCCATCACCCCCAGTAGTTGAATCATAACGAGCTTGATTTCAAAATTCGTGGCTTGAATGTCTGGTAGCCGGATACTTGAGTGAAAAGTCTATCCTTCTTTATCCAAATAGTCATCCAGAGTGTACACGTCGTTCTCATCTTCCTCCGCCATGTTTTCTTCTGATTCTGATTCAGGTGGTGGTGGTAGAAGTAACTAAGGTTGTTGTTGAATCTCCGGTGTGTTTTCAGTTTCTCCCGACCTGGATTCTTCTTCGGTAACTTCTTCCAAAATAACTTCCAATCTTCCTTGCATGCGTCAGGGGTTACCTGCGCATTCAAATCGAAAATAAAAGTATCAAACTTATCAAGAGAAATGAACGAAATAAATACTACCACTACTACCTATAACTATCACTACAAATGCTAACTGAAACTTAAGCGTAACCAATCACACAATAAGGTCAATCAACCATAAACACTCTCACCGTTAGTCCCCAGCTACGGCGCCAAAAACTTGTTCACCGATTAACTAAACCGCAAGTAGACGGGTCACAAGTAATATAAAAAGTATCGTTTCCTCAGAGACTAAGGCTAGATGAGTTGAAAATCATAATTGTGTACTTGATTAGGTTAAGTGAAACAATTGTTATAAAAGAGTTGGAGAAATGAAATTAGGAAAACAACGGTTTAAAGCAGTATAAAATCAACTTGACCTTGAAACAATGAAGAGACTAGGGTTATTCTTCACTAAAGTACTTCATGAACTGGATTAATCACTTCTCAAGTAGTGCTTTACAATAAGTTCAGTTAGCCTGGGTTTGCAGAATTGATTAAGCTTTCTCAAGTCAAAACCAAATGTTTGCAATCACGATTAAAACACAGCAATCTCTTGCATTTGTTTGAAAAGGTTGCACTTTAAAAACCAAAACCCATTTAGTCTATGCTAGGTCAACAGATACATCTATGTTCTATCAACAAACCGTCTATTTACTCAATTAAATTTCCGGACTAGCATGTTTTTACCAAAGTTCACAGATTAGCTTAACTTTCTCAAGTTAGACTAATCAAACAATCATTCCAAATGATGGCCAGACATAAGGAAGCATTAAGTTCAAAGTAAAAACAATTGAACATTATCATTAACACTCAAGAGATAGTAAAACCAAGTCTCAATCCATACAATAGATCAAAATAACCCTAGAAAAATGGATTTAGCTATACATATCGAGAAAAGAACTACAACTATAAGAGTAGCTAGTAGTCATAGCAGAAACAAGAAGGGAAGAAGAAGAAAACCCAGAAAAATCAAGTTACAAACTTCGAATTTCTTCTAGCTTCAAGCCCAAAGATTCCAAGCTTCCAAAACTCCAAACCCTAGCAGAGCCAGCCTCCAAAATCACTCCAAAGTCGAAGTTTTTTTTCAAAAACCGAGTATCCCCCTCTATATGCCCTAATTTTTTAAGTTACAACATAAAACGCACAGCTGCGAGGGGTTAGGCGCCGCGACGCCTTTTATAGAATGGCTTTCCTTCGAGGCTCAGGCGCTGCGGCGGATCATACCAAACAAGCTTCCTCCGAGACAGCTTGGGCACCGCGGCAGATTCAGTAAGGCGCCGCGGCGCCTTTTACAGAGACACACTCCTCCCTCTCTATTTGAGCCGCCGTGGCGTCTTCTCCCAGATGCCGCGGCGGATGACTTCTTTTTAGCTCTTCTCAATTTCTTACTCTCCTCAGGCTTTGTTTCCTGCAAAATTGACTTTCAAACCCAATAAAAGAGCGCTAAATCAGCTTAATTCAGTAGGAATTTTGAGAGGTTATCACTAAAATGCAAAATTTAAAAGTGAAATTTCTAAGAGAAAAATTTGATATCTTTACCACCAAAGAAGGGCATACTCATAATGATGAAATGATGATGAAGTTTCAAAAAATTGATGATAGTGGTTGTCTATTACATATTTACACTCTTGATGGAACTTTTAAATGTTGTCTATGTTTTAGATGTTCTTAAATATTAATAGATGTTTAAATATGATAATATTTTCTGTTTGTGACTTAATTTTATTTATATCTATTTCTTTTACTAGTAATTTTATTGCTTTATTTTTATTTTTTTTTATAAAATATATAGGAAATATAAAGAGTTGTATTTTTTCTTAAATGGGCCAAAAGCCCGCTGACCAGCCCGGGGCCCACCAACTTAAGGACCATGCCTGACAAAATGTAATATTTTTGAAATTTCAGACCAGCCCGTATTCCTAGCATTACCCCCCACCCCCAGGCCCCAACCCAATTTTTTCAAAGCAAAGTCTCACTGGGGTTCGCATTATGTATTCCTTTTGTTCTTTTTTATAAACAACAACTACTGTCTTCTTCTTATCCCTAAATATATGCAACAAGTTTTCTTAGATTTTTGTAGCAATTTTCCCATTTTACCCCCATTAATTACTTATTTTAATACTCAATATATTTATTATCTCATTTTCCAAACTATCATTTCTCTCCTTTACACATTCTCTCTCTTTCATAATTCTTTTTATTATAATAATTTTCTTATTATATTTGTCACGCCCTGAAAATTAAAGGGTGACCGGCACGGAATATGAGAACTCACATTCCTAAAGCCTTCAAGACATACAAACAAATGCTTGCCCTAAAAATTACAAAAAATCTCAAGGGTTCATCCGTTATTTCTAGTTCATATATATATATATATGTATTTCTTATTGTCAAAATAGTAAGTTTTTTTTTTCCTTTGTTTTTAAATGTACGCTTAGATTTACATCATTAAAAGATATTCGGAAACGTATCTACAAGCTTTGATTAATAATGAGTGTCTTTGCTATTCAACTCAATAGTTCCCATTAATAAAAATAAGGTAAAAGAAGTGCTACAAGAACAAATTATGCAATATAATCATGTAAAATAAATAATTTACCATTGCTTTTAAATTCATAATAAGCCATGAAAACATAAAATAAAATATATAAAGAGGTTTTGATATAAAAAAAAACTTTATTTATAAATTCAAATCACGAAATAGTGTCAAAAACTCTTTTCAGTTGAGGACTTCAACAAAACGAGTAACAAGCGTGGACACACAGTCCACGAGGGTAAGTAACCAACAGGCGTGGCTGGAGCCACAAATTCAAGCGCGGGAACGATGCCCACGAATATCAAGCGAGTTCGATGTTAACCATGGCGCACCATCACAAGTTCGATCGAAGCAACAAATACAAGCGCAGCCGGAGCCACGAATTACAAGCGTGAGAACAATGCCCACGAATAACAAGCGCAGCTAAAGCCACGAATAACAAGCATGAGAACAATGCCCACGAATAACAAGCGCAGCTGAAGCCACGAATAACAAGCGTGAGAACAATGCCCACGGATAACAAGCGCAGCTGAAGCCACGAATAACAAGCGAGCTCGATATTAACCATGGTGCACCAAGAGCTAACAGTACTGCTGTTAGCAACCAGCGTTCTGTATTCAGTCCTCAGGAAAAAAAACATTTTTCAAGCATGCATGGGATCAATATACCATTAAACGAAAGATATCTGTATCCCATAATGAAATCTTATAAAGAAAGAATATTTTATAACAAATGATCCCAGCATGAAAGTTTTCAAATAACATTTTCAAAACTTTCTTTCAAATTTCGTTAGTCACTGAGGAAGGATTCTTTTCAAACAGTATAAGTTCATACAGGGACATTTTTAAAATATATATATCATTATTCAAAAGCATTATTTCGTCCGGGCATACAAATATCAATAAACAAATGTTATAGTTCCAACAAATCTGTTTTCAATCAAATAATATTTAAAACAAAAATATTGATGATATAAACAAATATGACATTGAAAAACATATCATTTATAAAAATTATCATGAAGCACTATTCACTAAACAGCTACTTATCTCAATCATACTACTTACTTTCGTTTATACAATTATGTAATGTGCTTACTCCTAAATCTCCTGGTGTCACAGAACCAAAAGAATTTTTCATAACAATTTATTCAATGAAATTTTAGTTGATTATTCTTCTTCAGCAAGTCTCAATAAATAAAAATGAGCTTATGTATATAAATATTTCACTCAATGCCAACGTTCAAGGGATTTTATTTAAATTTCTGTGGAGTTTCATACATGGATATTATATCAACCTTTCAAAAAAACGTTTTCTAATTCAGCTCAATAATACTGCACAATAAACCAACTCCTTTGTTACACCATTCCATAAATCAATTTGCAAATGTCCATTAATCTTAGTTTAATTAAATTCTTCCACAAGATTGCACAGCTATTCCAAGCACATCTTAGCTCAACTCACATAATAAATATCAGGCTATAAAAATCAACAACCATATTGCTCTTGAGCGTCCAAATAACTAGTTACAACATCTTCATTATCGCGTTCTACTCCTAGACAAGCAACTACAACACCCTAAATACAACATGAAGCTACACAAGTTAATTTCTCAACATTATTAACATAAGTAACTAGATTCCAAAGTTCTACTTTTGCAATCATCACAATATTAATATAAACATATCCAAATACTTCATCCCCTCATGTCTAAACCAAACAAAATCTCCAAGTCTCATTCTTCATTCACACAGTTCGTCAAACACCTTATAGGCATTCGACATAACTCAACAACCAAACCTCTTAATCCACAAGTTGGCAACAGTGAAGCATTGCTAATTGCTAATTAACACACACATATGTTTCGGCACCCTCATTCAAATAAACTCATCAAATCCATTAAACCAAAATTCATCAAAGCTCAACGCAATACCCCCCGGGCCAAACCGTACATCAGCGCCAACTGAATATATATATATATATATAATCTCAATACAATTCCACACACTCCCATTCATCAGAGTAGAAGATTAAATACAACAGAAGTAAATTATCTCCAATCCACTCCCCACAACAGCAGCAGCAAAAACAGGGGAGAGAAGAACAGGGAAAACTTCTCTCAAATACACTGCTACTCAAGATAAAAAAAAAAAAGGATTTGAGCTTACCTAAATCCCTAATAGTAGCAACTAAGATGGAAGAGGAAAACGGGAATGAAGCTCAATCCTTTCTAAGCTACCAAGGCACCGAAGAGCAAAGGAAAAATAGAATGACAAAGCTTTGAAGGAAGCAACGCAGAGTTCAGCATTACCGGCACACCCACAGCACACACGCCGTCGACGAACGCACGGATAGGGGAAGGCAGTGGAAGGAGCGATGGAATCACAAGATGGGGTTAGGGATTTGAGGTTTTCTTCACTTCCGGAGCTTTCTCCCCCTTTTTTTTTCACCCCCACGCGATGCCCTCATAGGCAGTGGCAGGAAAAATAAATAAATAAAATAAAATAAAATCTCATTTAAACTTAAATCTTCATTTTCATTTTTTTTAAGGGAAATGTTGTAATTTAATTTGGAAAACAATAATAAAATTCCCCTTTTTAGCAAACCCAAGATTTGAAGCAAATGCATACTCAACAACCTCCACTGCTACCTAGCCCCCGATTTTTTTCTTGATCACTGGACCACAATAAATGATAAAAGAATTAACTAACTTATAATTACATTATCAAGATTATTACAATTATTATTTTTCTTATCTCTGTTTTTTTTTATGTTTTTTTTTTCTTTCTTTGAAGATGGGCTTACTTTCAACTATACCCATTGTTATAAAATTTAAATCATACCTTTTTAAAAAAAATTACTTGATCAATTAATGAGTACTGAAGATCTTAAGAATTTTCAAATTTCTGGGTCATTACAATATTTTAGAGAAAGAACTCCTAATTTTTATTCATTTATTGTCTCTAACTAACTTTTTTATCCATGTAATAGAATCTAAGGTTGCTTATAAAAAAGGACGGAGGGAGTAACATAAAATTGTTATTGGTAATTATTATTTTGACAAAATCTAGATAAAATTCTTTATATATCTAACATTCTAACTACATATTTTTTGAATAAAAATTAAAAGATGCAGCTATCATGTTTTCATGCTTGGAACCAAATTCCAAATTATAGAAGTTTAGTTATTAATTTTAAATTATAGAAATAATTATAAAATTCAATTTTTTAGGAACTAATAATGTAATAAATTGAAATTATTTCAAAACTATTATACCCGATTTTTCCTTACATATTTCCTAATTTAGTCACTAAAACAACTTATTTCATGTCAGCAACAACATAATGTACTATCTAAAGATGTTGCTTATTTAGGATTTGTGTGATTCTTATAAGCACTTTCATGTAAACTAAAATAATTTCTTCCACGTAATTTACCTCATATTTTGTAAATCATAATTAAAAAAATAATTGAATAGCTGCTTATAAGTTACTATAATCAAGCTCTTACATGTTTATGTTCAGGATATGGAAAAACATTTTTACAGACTTTGATAGCCAGATTCCTGTCCAGAATACCATTTTGATGCTTTTGATGCTATCTATTTTAATTTTTTTCAAAAGAAATAGATGGTTCTAAGTTACCAAATGAAATATTAATTATATTTTTTTTCAAAATTATATTAATTGTAACTTTTGTAACTTATATTAAATTTAATTCATTGTGTATTAAATAAAGGTAAATTTGAAAGTTTATTTTATTTCCATATAAATTTAATGAGTTAATAATCTCATCTTGATTTTGATCAAATTAGATGTTTAGAAATATTTCATAATAAGAATAGCATTACATTTTAGAAAAAAGGGTAACCACCCAAAAAAGGAAAACTAGTTCCGCTAAAAAAATCTAAGAACCAAGTACAAGTAAAAATTACCCTACATTTAGTGTGCAAAGCATTAAATCCACATTAATTGCCCAACTTTTCATTAGAATAAAAAGAAGGGTTTAGGTACAAATATATACATAAAACATTTTCACATGCACATTTGATACACTCCTCTGGTCTTATTTATAGGGCAGAAAGAAAAGACATTTTTTAGTCATATTTATAGGGCACTGAGAGAAATTTTTTGTATGGATGTGTAATTTTATCCCTCATTTATTATTATGTTGACTTTGTTTACATAAGGTGTAATGTATATTAAATAAGGATAAAGTTGAAAAGTTATTAAATTTTAAATAAGAATTAATGAACTTTAAGGTTTTTTTTATTTGTATAAAACATGCTGAAAGTATCTTACAAATAGGACCAGAAAAGTATAATGTTTCCTTGAACGTAAAAATATACATGAAGACTCCAAAATGGAACAAATAAGTTACCACTTAAGTCTACCAATATAACCATTTAACAAACATTTCAATTAAAAAAATAATACAAAATTACACATGAAAGTTTTTAAATGGTGTAAATAAACATGTCGATTAAGTTATATATATTGTTTTTGCATAATCAAATCAATGGTTATATGAGTGGGGCAGCTACAAAAAATCTAATGTAATCGTATATTTCCTCAACAACATTTCATTTATAGCTGGCTGCTTGCCATGCCACAGCCATATAAAATTTGTCTAGTTCATAGTTCCATTAAAATCACTTGGAAAATAAATTCTCTTCCAATTCAAGAGACTTAATAAGTTTGTTACGAGATTAGCCCAAAAAAAAGCTTGTTATAAAAAGGTAAGGTGAGCGAGGGGTATTAAAGGTTAAACCTCACAAATTTAAGCACTCGAAAGCTGAACCATCGGAATTATGTGCCTCGCTTTATTATTTAATACCATTCTGATTTTAAATTTAAGTCATTCCTGTAAAAAAAAAAGTTTTAGTCCTTAATATAAGTTTCTTATAATATATTTTAATGTTTGTTAATTACTCTTATTTAATTTATTTACCAGACCCACGATTCCGGGGCGGGCAGGACCAGCATTGACGAAGACCGGCTTTTCTCACAGGTGGGGCTCGCACTTCGTTGCTGTTAATGTTATGCGTGAACCTTGCCAGCGCACGCTTTAACAGCTCTTTCTTAATTTTCCTATAACAAACATAAATAGATTTTAGAAACTTTACCATTTTCGTAAGTCCAATAATCAATAATCAAGCTCTCTTTTTCTCCCCCGTTTCCACTTTTTACGCTTTGGTGGGTTTGAGGTCCCATCGTCGACTTTTCAAACAGTTGAGCTACTGTGGCCATAGAATAAAGAGCTGGAGGACTGAACCCAAAAGCTGCTGCAGCTCTGAATCATTAGGGTTTTCCAAATATTTTCCTCCTGAACTGCAGACCATTCAAGTTAAACTACTATTTTTTCCCAAAAAAAGATGTTCACTTTTGATCAACTCTTTAGGCTTTAATTTCCGGCTTCTTCTGTCGATAGTCCGGCGAAATATTTATCCTCCGTAGGGGATTCTAAAGACTCCAAAGCTTTGTAAGTCTTCTTTATAATATTCCAGTTCTTTGCGGTCAGTTCTTTGTCCATCTCCGATCGAAAAGTCTGGGATGAGTACCATGTTTAATTTCTCCTAAAGAATCCGAGCCTTTTTTGTGGCTATTATATATAACCAATCCGGCTCCATCTGCTAGACTGGGAATGATCTTTTTTTTTTTTTTTTTCTGTGAGATCGGGTTCTGTGATTTCTCATTTGTGGGTTTGAGCAGAACAATAGGGGAACATATCGATTCCTGGAAATCTTCTAATCTTTCCCTTTCATTTTCTATATGATTATTGTTCCTTTTTACGCCAACAAAGAAACTGTTCTTGAATTAGATTCGCTTGGTGTTTGTCTATTCTAGGGTTTGAGATGGGAATCTAATCAATATTTGGTGTTTCATTAGGAGATGGGAAGAGGGAAGATTGAGATTAAAAGAATTGAAAACGCAAATAGCCGACAAGTGACATTTTCAAAGAGAAGAAGTGGGCTTCTGAAGAAGGCCTACGAGCTGTCGGTTCTGTGTGATGCCCAAGTAGCTGTGATTGTCTTTTCTCAACAAGGCAGGCTCTATGAGTTCTTCAGTTCTGAGTAAATTCTCTTTCCAATCTGCACTTTAATTTACTTTTCCTCATTAAATGCTTTGCTTGGATTTTGCCTTGCTTCCCACGTCAAGCATGCTTTCTTTCTTGTCTTGTTCTCTGCATGGTACCTTCGTATATATCTCTTGGCGAATTTGTGATATAAGGATTCATTGGTTTTTATTTTGGTTCTTAATATAAAACCTCGATTCATTTTATCTTTTATATTTAGCCATATAGTTCTTGTAATAATAATAGTTCTAGTCAATACATTTAATTAACAAAGATATTTAAAAAAAACAGTATCTATTTATTTTAAATAATTAACATAACTAGTTTTTTTAATCTACTTAAATTAACTAATTAGTATTTATATTAATAACTGGAGGTAATATTTCTAAAGATTTTGTCAATAACGAGTGAAGTCGTGTCATTCTTTTTTTTTTTTTAACTTTCTGAACATTCGTAATCATTTTGTACTTTCTAGAACTATGGGAAAATGGAGGACTTGCAATCTTGCATAGTTGAATTGTCCAAATTAAAATTGATTCTACAGTCATTTGGCGGCCACATCTTCCACCATAATGATGAGTAGGTTTTTGGGCACTTGGGCTATAAAAGCTTGCGTACAAGGACAATGATGAATAAAGTAACGTTCTAGTGAAAATTTGTTAGTTGTCATTAAAATGAATGTTCAAAAGTTTAACTATATGTGTGCTTTAAGCTGATTAGCCAAACCGACGAAAGAGTTGTAAAATTAAATTAGGGAAATAAAGCTCAACAAAAAAAATAAAATGAGACAAAATCTAGATTATATTTCTATGTATATATAATATAATGTGTGTTTGGGGGTGGGATTTAGTTTTTTTTATAAGTGGATGGAGAGAACTTTAAACACCAATCTCAATCCATTGATCAAAAAAGCCTGACACTATTTCGGCCTGGTATATTGAGAGTGCATGAATTGTAAGAAATAGTTTAGTGATAAGAAAATATTGTTCTCACGAAGATTTGTATTAAAAATTTAGCCAAGCAAAAGATTTTGTGTATGGAACTGCGAACAGACCCAACATATGATTGGCGTCTAAAATGTAAAATAAAGATGCTTAACATTGAAATTGATTAATAAGGACTCTATGGATGCATTAAGGCTTAGAATTATGTATCCCTTTGCACCTCAAGACCATACTCAATCAAACACCTGATTATATTTGCTTCTCAATGGATTATGCCATTCAAGGGTAGTCATTTACCTACAAATTCTCCCAAGTCTCCAAATAGGTGTTTAGTTCAACTAATCTCTTAATCTCCAAATAGGTGTTTAGTTTTGTAGGTAAAATAAGATAAATCTAGTTAATCTCATATTCCGTTATTTCAACTTGTAGCTTTTAGAATAGGACTATCTCTTTTTATAACCATCTCTCATCAACAATAATGACTAGGTTTAGTAAAATAATATTACTATTAATTATTGTTCACAAATTTGTTTTTTTAAGTGTTTGTCTTTTATAGTTAGAATTCCAATTCCAATTTTATATTTCAATTGTACCCATATTTAAATATAAACTTTAAGGTTTATTATTATTTTCTGATGCCGTCTAATAAAAATCAAGTATCCTTCCTACAAATGGCTTGTAAAAGTAACAGGAGGTAGCAAATTTTATAACCTAAGGGCATGATTAACCGACAAAACATTCAAGTCGTGACACACCTGATTGATTCATTACAAGCTCTTGCTCGCAGAATTTTCCTCTTTCCCTTAATTTCTCAGTTGACATACTCATTATAGTATATTCGAGTAATTCTATATGTATGCTCTAGATTTATAGTTCCAATGAATTTTTTTTTTAATTTAAGTTGCATCCAATTTTTTATTTATTTTAAATTAATTAGTTTGCATGAGTTGAAAAAAAAATTCTGATACGTCTAGATGACAACCAATTTGATCATGGTGTGCACGTATTCTTTTGAGATGTGTGTGTGTGTGTGTGTGTGTGTGTGTGTGTAATGTCCTTCTTAATTATATTCTAACTGTTAGTTAATGAAAAATCATACCGAGTTACGCCGATACCCCAAGAACTTATAATTACATGTTGAAACCTTTACAGATCTGTAATAGTCAAAACGCTTATATATAAGAGGATGTATGCTTTTAATTACGTTTATTTGTTAAGAAATACAATAAAAGGTTGCCAATTTTTTGTTGTATTGAAATTTTAAAAGAAATAACTATTTTGAGCTTTCACTTATAAATTGTTTCATATATGGTACGATAAATTAGTAAATTGCACGGCAGACGTAATGCTTCATATTTGGAAGTACTTAGATTTTTAATGACAATTGTGAACTCTCAAGTTCTAGTGTTCAGCATTCATCGTATTGGATGATCCATGTGGAGCGCATTAGAAAGTCTTATGTGTCTAATGAATATCTTTTCAATTCATCGGATTGTTGAGAATCTTTTGAGAATGCACATTATTCACTATCCCTGAGCCTGATACATGTGATGATAAGCAGCTAGTTGCTCATGACTTGGTAAACTAATGTTCAAATCATTATTAGTAGAACTGCTTATATTTAGTGCTATATTGTGTTTTGAATATGATTGTCTCTAATAAAAGGACACCTATATGCAAGTAAAAAAGGAAGAAATTTAATTGAAAGTCGATAAAGCCCATAAAATTTCAAAATTGCCCTTATTGAAGTTAATTAGTTAGAAGATGTTGTTTAGTTAGCTAACTAGGACCTTGTTTAGTTACTTAAGGAATTTCAAAGTAAAGTTTATTTAAGGAAAGGCTAGTTAAAACCTTTAAAATTTTAGAATTACATTCATTGAATTCCATTAATTAGAAGAGGTTAATTAATTAACTAGTCAAGAGTTTATTAATTAGTTAGTGAATATTAAAATAAAGGATATTGTTAGAAAAAGTTATATTTTTTTTTTTAAAACGAAATGCCTTGCATTAAAAACTATAGGAAAGGATCTTATTAAAAAACATAGGAGAGTACGTAATTATGCTAATAAATGTTTTGAATTTAATTTTTTTTGCCAGCAAATGTTTTAGAATATAAATAAATGATACGATGAACAAGAAAATTAAATTATTTTATTTTAATATGTTTATTTATTTATTTATTTCTCGTTATGTTTCACATGTATGTGTGTACGCTTGACGGCTTGAGTGTGTGCATATGATGTTTTTCCAATTTTATATGCTGTTCGTTATTGCTAGGACTTGGATGCTTTAATAATAGAATGATAAATTATTCTTTTTCTCCTTGGCATTGTATTGAAATAAGTCATAGAACCATTTTCAGTTTTGGCATAAAGAAAAGAACGATTTTAACTAATTCACCCTTTTTTGGGGGGGAAAAGTTAACGTTATCTTTAACCATCCCAAAAAAAAAAACTGGTTTCTAAGTACACACTGCATTAATGTCAAAAGTTTCTTTAAATTCTTCTAAACACCTCTATCTCATTCATTAAAGTTTGGATCCTCTGGTTAAGAGAATTGTGGCATCAATTTGAAAACTGAGACACAATAAACACTAATGTACCAGAAAAACAAGAAAAGGGGTAAATGGAAACCAAATTTGTTAACACTATATATGTTGCCCTACATTTTGGATCAAACTATTTATTTGTTTGGAATTTGTAAATTTAGGATTAGAGAGAGTATAAGTGGAACAATGTAATGTAGTTGAAGTCAAAATATGGATGAATATATATATAATTTGGAAGAATTTGGACAAATTAAAATATGTCTAAGCCCAAAACAACTCTACAATATTGTAAGAAAAGAGGCCAAAATGTCAACATGAGCCGAAAGCTTATCACAGGTTTACATTCAATGCTCACAACGATAAGCACTACATGCTTATCATTGTGATAACATTTGAACTGTTCAAATTAGATTTGAACAGTTCAAAATTTTTAAACTATATTTTTTATATAATAAATTTAGTTTTTTTTTAAAAAAAGTTACAGTTATGAAATTATTCTTATTTTAAATCATGTATGTATTAAAATAAAAAATTAAAAGGCAAATGATAAAATCAAATCAAGATCAATCTGGATTGTCTACATTGATGATGAACACTTCTTATTTATTTTCTTGATAAGCATGAAATGTCCACCCTTCGGGATAATTCCTTTAGGAGGAAATTTATCTCTTAACAACTTTTTCATCTGACAAGTATTCGTGTTACAACTAACCCTTATATTGTGCCGTGGTGAAATCTATATTAACAGACCGTGATCAATAATAATTTCCAATCCTAAACTCTATATCTTGACTCCAGACCTGCCAGATAATGGTCTAAGTTCCTACATGAAGCTGTAGAGATGAACACTAACCAATGATGCTAATTTTACTCAGAACTAGGGTCATTGAAGCCTTAATGGAATGACGGAACTGAAATGGCACATTTTTGGCTCACAATATGAAAACAAACTTCGAAACTTAAATGATTGGGATGAATTTTCCCCAAGACCAATTCAATCTTATTGCAATAGCCTAATATGCCACAAAAATGCATCAACTCAAATCCAGAAACTTATGGATCAAAATATCACCTTTTAGAACCCCGTTTTCAGAGGTCCTCTCCTCTATCACCATCAAACTGCAACCCCCGCAATCCTTCTGAACCATAAGAAGCTCAAGTGATAAAATTTCCCAATACACATGGTGAGCCTTTGGTTCAAGAAAAGTGATCAAACACTAAACACAGTAAACCATCAACAAGTGAATGATACAATTATTAATTTCATTTCATCAAATATTCAATTACATAAAAAGTCTTGTTCCAAGAACCAATCAGAAAACACCAACAGATGTAAACTATATTATACGCTACATGATAAATGCCAGAAGTAATGAGTTACCTATACATTTGCCAAATATATCATATGTATGCAAATCCTAAGTGATCAAATAAAAAGAAACTAATAAAGGAGTCTCATATTATATCGGTGGAATTAATATTCACTTCGCCAGTTCTTTGTCCTTGGACGTACTTGAATTTTCACCTGAAAAATGGGAAAAGAGAGAGGGATAAGATACACACACCTCATTAACATTGTTGATATACATTCATTTGTATATTTTCCTGTTCAAGATCTATATTTTCATATATGGATCCCATTGCTGAATTTTCATTAAAATTCACCGAGCCAGGAACCTTGATAGATGGTGTGGTTTTGATGATGCTGTGACAAGCATAGAGCCAAACACATTGTGAATATTTAATTATCTCAGTTTACCTGTTTGTGTTTCCACTTTTCTTCTCTGTTTTCTTTTTTCAGAGTGAATTCAAGTTAGTTTTTATATATATATATATATATATTATATATATATATATAGGAAATGCATTTTCTGTGCTTGAGGATGAAGAACAGTATTATTTTAGCTACGCAGTTGCAGATGGTTGTGCACACAGAGCTTATATATAAATTATGATTTGTTTCGATTGCTTCAACACCAGAAACATCATTGACCGATATGTTAAATCTGGCAAAAATGTTGATATCAACAAGTTGGAAGAGGAACAACTTATCCAGGTTAGACTTCCCTTCCTACGGTTGTAGAACTTCGAAATTATGAGAATTTTTATTTATTAACACACATATATGCTTTGTGCTGCGAATATTTCTTTCTTTCTTTCTTCCTTTTAAAAAACGGAAGGATAAGTAGAGTCATGTGTGTTGACCAAATTTTCTTTAGTTTTGTCACAGTAGAGTCTCTTATTAATTGTAAGACAGTTAACCCGTTTTTTGTTTTTTGTTTTGTTTTGTTTTTTTGCCATAACTCATCCACTCATTATACCCTTCAGATCACAAAACCTTAAAGAGGCACTTGGTGTTGTTTGATTTTATCCTTTAGTTTTGTGAATAAGTTTTCATCTATTGAGCCATGTAAAAGCTTGGTCAATGGTTGAAGAGCACGGGTACCACGTGTTCACTAAATTTCATCTTTTACATTTCATTCTTACCCAGCTTTTTCTCGCGTTCTTGTCAGTATTTTAAATATTTGTAACGCTAGTTTTGATTGATACATTATGTAATGTTTAAAGGATGTTATATATTGTAAAGTTCATTGTAATTATGCTATAATTCATTACATTTACACGTAGTTTGAACAAAATAACCTGTTAAATGGAATGCTATTTAGATATAACTCAAATTTAATTGATAACTGGTATTACATGCAGCAAATGAGGTCTAGCTGTGCAAGTATGGCGAGGAAAATTGAGCTCTTAGAACTTTCTCAAAGGTTGCCCCTTTGTTTTTATACCTTGCTTGTTTGTCTTGTGTCCTAGAATTGACTCTTTCTGATAGTATTTGTGTGGAAATTGAGATTACTATTACGTACAGTTTTTGATTTAGCTGATTTTTTTTTTTTTAAATGATCATATATATAGGAAACTGTTGGGACATAGCGTAAGTTGTTCTCATGAGGAACTTCAAGCAATTGAGTGCCAGCTTGAAAGAAGTTTGCTAAACATCAGAATAAGAAAGGTAAGTATAACCAAATTTCATGAGCTGTCATCATTGTTTTTTAAAGTGGATCCAAATTTCATCAGTGAACTATCTGATAAATTGGAATTTTGTGTGGTTCGGTATACTTCTAAATTGAATATATTTCCTCACATTCACATTATAGCTCTAACCTCAAAATCATGTAATAAAGAAGATCCGCATCAGTTAGACAATTAATCTAATTCGATAAACTCATTTAAACACAAATTAACTGGTGGAATATCTCTATAACTCAGAATTCCAATATACCCGAAGGGGTAGAAATTCAAGTGTGGATTACTTATTGTTCACCATTTAGATTTATCTGCAAGAGCACAGGTTGCAAGTAGTATAAAGATATCGTTCTCTTAGAGACTAAGGCCTGACAAGTTAAAAATAACAATTGTGTTTATGATTAAGTGAAAACATTTGAAAAGAATATTGTTTAAAAGAAACAATTGATTAAAAGTTAAAAGAATTATGATTTAAATGAAAACTAGATTGTAAACTTTGATTTCAAGATGGAAAGAACCTAGGGTTACTTCTCCCCCTTGTACTTCGAAAGACTTAATTAACTCCTCTTAATTAGTTTCTCAATGAACACATTTGTTTATCTAAAGTTAACAAATATGTGATTAAGCTTTTTCAAGTCAAAATTAAATTTTCTTTCTCATCAAAATGCTCAATCTCTTGAAACACTCAATGAAAATCCTTTTTAAAACCCAACCTTAATATGACAATGTTAGGTTAGTAACTTTATCTCTAAGTTACCAACAAACTATCTATTCAAACCACAAATCTTAAGTCTATCTCAACTTTGTCCAAGTTGTTTATCAAAATAAGCTTTCTCAGGTCAAATTTAGATAAACAAAACTTCCTAAATGGTGGCCAAACCTTCAGGAGCTTGAAGCACAAGATAAAACTAACATATATAACATTAATAGCTAAAAGAGAGGAGAAATCAAGTCTCAATCCATACAATAATTCGAAATAACCCTAGGGCAAGGAGTTTAGCTACTCATAATCCTAAAGAAACCAGAAATACAGCAAATACTTCGGTCCATATCAGATTACAAACGAAAGGAAGAAGAAAAAAGAAAGAAAACCAAGTTGGGAGTCCCAAATTTCTTCAAAACAAACCCTAGCTTCGATGTCTTCAAATTCCTCTTTTCCAAGCTTCTTTTTGCTGTTCAAACACTCTGAAAACCAAGAATGTTGGCCCTCTTTGCGTTTTTCCCTTTTATCCAACCCTATTTTCGCATCAGTAACCAAAACGCATGCAGCATTTTTTACTTGTACAGTATAGCAAACATGCACATTCACTATAACGAATGACACAAGAGAGCACAGAATTGCATAACTCTGGTTATAGCAGATGATATCCTTTGCTATAGTGAAGGACAAAATAGAGATCTTTCTCACTTTGCTTCTTCTACCTCTTTTCTAATTTGCTTCTAGCTTTCTTCCTTCCATCTTCTTGAAGCTTTTAACCACTACATTTGTACCTTCAATCACAATTTAAAAATAGTGAAATAGCAAATGATATCCTTTGCTACAGCGAAGGACAAAATAGAGATCTTTCTCACTTCGCTTCTTCTACTTCTTTCCCCAATTTGCTTCTAGTTTTCTTCCTTCCATCTTCTCAAGGCTTTTAACCACTACATTTGGACCTTCAATCACAATTTAAAAATAGTGAAATTCTCAATAATCTTTTACACATTTCTCCATGCATAATTTCTTTTGCAAAAGTTATTCCCAAAAAATAGGTGAAAATGTGCTGAAATGGCAAGAATTTCTAAGAGTTAACACTTATGTGTTTGGAAGCTTGAAAATGCACCCTAGTGGATGAAAATTCAAGCCCTAGCAGAGCCTTAAACATTTTTCCTTCGGTTTTTCCTTCTTTCCATACAATATGTCATTTTGCATATGACACATCCAAGTCTGACTGCATGTCTGCCCATGGATGTAACACATACAGCTATGTCTGCCCTCAGTTGCAAACAAATATACTACCTCCAGTTCTAATATAGAACCTAGATAACTAATTTCTGAATATTAAGAAAATTAGTTTAGTTATTTGTAATAAAAGAATGTTGTCTTTCCTAAAATACTCTATTAATCATGTGCCTTGAAACTACTCCTTGATGGAGACTTCTTAACATGTGCAATCGTCATAGGGATTACTTGAGGGCGAAATAGATAAAAATGGCAAACAAAGTGGATTGAGGTCTAATATTTAGAATCAAATTGACTCTCTAACTAGCTCTTATATTAAAGACCAGATGTGATATTTAATAAACTTTAAAAATTCATAATTTATTCTATGGTTCAATTTTTAGAAGTCTCATTCTAATTGAGTAATTTCACTTGGTCCTTCAATTAATCCACTAAACAAATTATCTCTGATTACTAAGGTACTTTACTTATTTGTGTTGTTACATTTTTTCCTTCGAATTACTTCAACTCTCACCTTAAGAGAGTCGCCTTAATTAATCCGTCGTTATCTCCTTCAATTACTTTAATAAAAGTGTTTGGGATGTTACGTAAAGCATTGGTTTAAGAATACCCACCTTAGCTCTTGTTATCATAGGATGAATAGAACATGTAGATTGGGGATTAAATGGTAGTTCTGGTGAGATAAAGGTTGTTTGTAATGAAGAGGAAAAACCATCAAATGTGATTGGAGGTGAAATATTATCTGGATGAGATTAAGGTGCACATACTAAGGGTAATTTTGATTACGGAAGGGCGGAGACATATCAGATATAGACCATGCAATAATTGGCATTATTGAGGAAGTGGCAGCAATTAATTGAACAGCACATTTGGAGAAAAATATTTTCTACCAAATGAAGCTAAGCACATGTAACCAGAATATAATTGGTGCAGTATCCTAGAAGTATACATTCAGAGTTCTATATAGGTGAGTTTATGTTTGTTATAAGATCTTAAAGAGAGATAGCATGAACAACCAAAGGTTTTGAGAATAGAATAATTTGGTTTGGCATGAAAGGGTTGGAAAAATGGAGTTTGATCAGCAGTAGTAGCAGAAGGAAAATAACTAGCGGGATAAATAAAGGTAACAAATATAAATAAATATTTTATGAATCTGCGTTTAAAATAGGGGAGATTGAGAATGTGAAGGTCTGCTCCTCCTTCGAAATTTCATCTTTTTTAGAAACTTCCAAATCCCAGCTTTCGAACCAAAATTAGTGTAATTAATTGGCTTGGCTTGGACCCCGCATCAAAAATATCAAAGAACAATGAATTGAAAATTTTGATCATGTCAAATATTGAGTTCTTATTTCTTTTCTAAGTTGGGTGAGTTGAGTTGGGCCATCCTAAAGCACTAGGACATGTTTTAGTTTTTTTTTTTTAACCCCTTCTCTCCTAGTATCTTTAGGTGAATACAACATAGGCATACTTTGTATTAACCTAGAGAAGCCAAGATGTTGAGACTTGGAGACAAGCTGAGCCTAAGGGTTCATTTAGAATAGCTTATAAATTACTTTTCAATCATGATTTACAGAATATAAGGTAAATATATGAAAGGAATTTTGTCTCAACCCACATAAAATGTGCTTTTGAGCACTTAAATAAGCATATCCAAATGAGTGTTAAAGGTCTAGTAGGCACAATACAACAATGATGGGCTGGAAATCCCAAATTCCAAATCCTCCATTATTTGTAGTGCCTTTCCATCTCCTCCCATTTCCTCCCACCCTGGAAACCAAATACAAGTACAATGAAAAAAATACAAACTAATAGTAGCTTTTAGATCCTATGCTTTCAAATTATACTCTAATACTAATCAGCCAATGAATTACCCAAGCCAAAGGAAAGAAACTAAATTAATTGGTTTACTGTTGATGTCTACATGAAACTGCCGTTACTGGGGAAATCATAATTTTATTTTTAATTTATACCTTTTTTCTTGCAGGATCAGCTATTTAGGGAGCAGCGTGAGCAACTGAAAAATGAGGTACCTCCCAGCTATTTCTCATACTAACGAGAGTACATTGCAACTGATGTGTTATATAAAAGTTATTTATGCATGCATGCTCTCTTTTCCGGAACTCATCAGGAGATAAAAAATAGATTCTGTATATCTAGTTGATATACATGCATGCTTGATATATTGCTTTTTAACAGAAATTAATAAATGTAAATAGAATACTAACCGCTTGTTTCCATCAAATTATCACATACTTTTTTGCCTCAGAGAAACGATGCAGTTTAAAATTATTGCATAGTTTTTTGGATTCAGGGTAAAGAGTTTTGTGCTGACTTGTGTGAAAGCATTTTTTTTAATTGCTTATGTGAGTTGCCAAACTCCCCCTATATCATCTTGTTTGAATTGAAATTCATTTCCCTTGCTTATATGAGTTGCCAAACTCCCCCTATATCATCTTGTTTGAATTGAAATTCATTCCCCGATTGGGGACTTCAAACTTCAAAGTATTACAATGTAGTAGTCAACATGAACTAATGGAAATCAGCAAGAGAGGATATTATCCTTTTTTCCCCCTCATGTCAAACCAGATTCAGTTGTTCTCGAGCAATTTCTGGAATAAAATTTACCCCAAATAAAGCTCGAAAACGTTACTGACCTTAATATAAACTATTTAAGGGGTTTTTTTGGATTAGCATTTGTGAAAATAATTAACTTTTATTCCAGCTGATTTTCAAAGTAAATCTTGAACATGAATTTCGTCCTATAAAATTAAAACCCTCTGGCTTCTGTCTTCAATTTATCTTCTACAGGTTGTAAAGTCTTTAAAAACATCTTCACACTGCCTATGACATGTTTGATGAACTGTTTTGCTTCATTCAACCATTATAGCTTACTTCCATAGCCAGTAATCCAACCTCCATAGTCAAAACCAGGTCCTAACAGATTTCTTCGGATTTTGTCTCCTCATCATGATTGAAAGCAACTATTACAAGGCCACCAATTCGTAGCTAACCCATTCTATATCCCCTTATCACAATGTTTTTTTATCTCCTGGTTTTTTTCCGTTTCTCTAAGATATTATCTGGGCGCTTTTTTTTTGTTTTTTTTAACTGCTTCTGACCTGGGATTTTGAGAGCTTTACTCGTGAGATTTCTTAGATATGCAGACCAACTGAAGCTAATGATTTTTTAACGTGTGAAGGATGATCTTCATAAGGTCTACTGATCAAGGTTTTATATATATAGGAGCTTAATTGAACTAGTGTTTTGAATTTGAACAACAATGAAAATATGCAAATTCTAATTTCAGTTACCTCTTAATATCTCTGAAAAAGGTCATCATTGTCAGATTGGATGAAAATGTCTTTTTTCCTCTCAAAAGCATCAAGTATGTCTTATAGTCAAGCGATATTGAAATTCATCTTACAACAGTTCCTGATGATAGTCAAGGTGTTGAAATTGAGAATTTGGCATCTGCACTGTACAAGCTATAAAACTGTTATTGCTTCATGTTCATTAATTGTCTTAAGTCATGTTACAAGGTGAAACTATATGTATTTTGGTATCAATTAGCCTTGTACATTTTTACTGAAAAGGGGGGAAAAAACTTGTCCATAGTTAATACTGGGAAATTTAAATGTTGGACCTAGTCCCTCTAAGACTAGTACTAGGAGGAATATTAAGAGTGAAAATTGAGAATGGATAAGTTAGAGGTGTTGGTAATTATGGGTTAAACTATTTGTCTTTAAACCTTAAAATTTACATCATGGTTATAGAGATTATAGTCATTATACCACCTTCGGTTCTTAATGTAAGAGCTAGCTGGGAATTAGGTTTGGTCTTAAATATAAGATTTTAATTCATTTTATCTACCAAATCCTTTAAGGTATCCCTATCGATTACACATATTAAGGGGTTTTATCCAAAGTGAGTCATGATTAAAAAGATACTTTAGAAAAAAAAAAAAAAAAGATACTTTAACTCATATTTATTACAAATAACTAGTTTAACTAATTTTTTTTAATATATCCAAATTAGTTGAGTAACTCTTATATTAAAGATAATAGGTAGTATTTCTTTTATACATAAGGTTAATAATAGATTTATCATCTGTCACAAATCAAGCAATCAACTTCTCGCATCAATAGAACATCCCATTTTTTCCTCTTTGTGCTGGTTCGTTTTCTGTTTCTCGATTAGGGACGAAATCTTAGCCCACAACACCAGACCCACATCATATTCCCCATTGTTACAAAAGATACTGTCCCAACTAATATTTGCGACAAAGTTTTTTCTCTTTCACCTTTTTGGGCCTCATCTATTAGGCTGCTTGTATCTGGGTTTACTGTTTTTGTTTTTGTTTTTTTGCAGTAGTTGACTATGATCATCATTCAAAATAGACCAGATCTGCGCTTGATTCTTAATAGGTTTCATTTTTTTTTTCTTTTTTATTCTTTTGCAATAGCAGAAAGGGTTATTTCCTTATAATATGATGAACTAATATTTGAATCCACGTTAGAAGAGATACCCACATTTAGTACTCAATAGTATTTCGAACAGGACTGTCTCTAATAAGAAGATACCTGTGCTTAGCAAAAGTAGAAAAATGAAAGGATTATTAGGCCTAGGAGAGTTAAAATTCTTCGAAGACCAATTTGAGAGTCGATCTTCATGTGAAGATCCTAAATAGGGTTTAAGTGTATAACTAATAGCTAACTCAAAACGGCAATTGTTTTTTCAGCGTAATTTCAAATGTTTCCTCAGCAAATAATGCCATTATGCAGAACATGAATTTCATTCATTTGTAATGAAGTTGGATTGTGGAGTGAGAGTCTCTTTGTAAAGTAAGGAATCAGTTTCAATGCTGATTAGTATTGTGAGATCTGCACGATTCAAATTAGTTTCAACAGCCTAAATTTAAAATATTCAACCATCGTTTTATATAATTTTTTTTTTCGCAAAACTGGCAGTTTAAGATATAATTTATATTCTAGATTTTGTATGCATTAAAATATTTTTTTAAAAAAATAAAAGTAAAAAGCTAATTTAATCATCCAAACTAGATTTGAACAGTGCATAGTGATGATGAGCTACTGGTGTTCATCTGTTTGCTTAGCACCAAAGCTCATTCCCAAAAATAAGTTATGGCAAGGAGCTTTGTATTGTCCCCACAATCTGTAATGGGACAGTCATTCCAACTTACAAAAGCCTAATAACTTTGTCCAGAATCTATAGGTTGTAAAATTTTCTTGTCCTACAATACTGTTGGTGCAGCTCGGAGAAAAGACATGGCAGCAATGGGCTAAACACAAAGAAGTAGCACAACAGAGTTCAAGTAAAAGCAGATTAAGCTCATTTGTGCAAACTGAATTACAGATTGGACTGCCAGAGACCTGAGTTGCTCACTACACTAATTACAATAGTGGTGGACCAAAATCAGTTTGCCAGAAGCTATGCTTCAAAATTCTTCTATCTAAATTCAAAATCCTATTAGTCCAATCAATGTAACTAGGCTTATCTTTTTCTCCTCCCGTGTACCTATGATGTACGAATGAATGAAAATACATGAAATGCAATCCTTACTTTTGCATATATATATATACATATAATATTGCGTGTGTTATGATCCAAGAAGAAACTAGTGTGCATTTGTTTTAATCTTTCAGTTCAAAAGGTGGTACTTGAAGAAACAACACTTGTTACAAGAACTTTCTTGGCAGTGTATGGCTCACTTTTAAAGATGCATTACTAGTCATCACTCATCAGATTCCGACTTCTTGAGTAGCTCTGAGAAAGTTTCGTACATACGACATCAAGGGAATACTTGAGGAATAGACGTCTTCTACAAAGTATTTTATTCTTATAAAACTACTGGGGGCAAAAGAAGAGATCTACAAAAACCGAAAGGTAAACGAGGATGTGATGCCGGTCATCCCTTCAGAGACATTATTGAGGAAGGTTAGGCTTACACAGATTGGTTTTTGTGAGACATTCCTTTAGGAAAAACTTGTTTTTGGCTGATTACTTAGCTCGGTCCTCTCATCATGTGTAGACAAATTTTTGTATCTACGATCTACTCCCACTTGTTAGACAAGAGGTGGCGGTTGACTGGGGAATATAGTTTCTTGTTGATTATATGATATACGGTTTTCTATTTTTTTTATAAAAAAAAAACTAGGAAGTTAAAAGTTAAACTACTTAACCAGGTCATTCTAGCAAATTTGTTCTTTCTGAAATTTTGGTGATAGATATTTTCTCCTTAATCTTGTTCATTCTTTTCAGCTCTAAATGTCATGATAAATAGTTGCTGCAACAGCAAACCGGAGAACATTTCTCTTGATTCTTACTATACCTGTACGCAAAAATATAAAAACCAATCCATCTATTATAATCGGTTGGTAAATCAAAGCAATCGTGCTGCTTTGCAAATAGTCCAAGAAGTTGCATTGACCAGCTGCCATGGAAGAGCAAATGTTCTCTTATTTCCTCTTCGTCTCACACAGTGGATTTACAGTCATCTGCCTGTGCTTGAAATTTTTGCAGTCCACCATAACAAGAGTGCTTAGGTATATTCAATTTCCCCCAAGTAATTCTTAGCCCCTATGTAAAAAGTTTATCCCTAAATAGTCATTTATGTCAATTACATTGCCCTCCTGAATTACTTTTCCTCCGTGAAAGCCTGATGGTGTTTTGTCCCTAAGCTTCACAAGCTTCGTCCAATGCCAACTTTTTTTTTTTTTTGACAACCTTCAGTTGCGGAAAGAATTCACACACCTATCATATCGATGGAAAGGTTGGACTCACAACATCACTTAGTCACACAAAGGGAGATGCTTAGTATCATTAGGTCAAAAGGGTCTGATTTGTCCAATGCCAACTTGTGTCTTGCTTGATTTGGTATGCCAGAAAATCAGCATTTTTCAAATTAACTTCATTTTCCACGTTACCCATAGTGTGTCTGCTTACCTGCCTAGAGATTTATTCGGCCACTTTAACTGAATTCCAGACTACGAAATTTTTAAAACCTAGCCCACCTTGACTTTCTTGTAGCAAATCTATGTTGATGATGTTATTTTAAGCATGCTGGAATCAAGCAATTAATTTCTCGTATCAATAGAATACTACGTTTTTCTATCTCTCTGTCTTGCTTCTTTTTCTCCGTCTTGGAGGTTCCATGACATTAGGTACAAATCTGAGCCCACACAACAGCCCCCTTCATTAAAGAACAGATATTGCCCCATGCGTTTTTCGGCACTTTGGAGTGGGTATTGCTCCATGTAGCAGGATTACGTTTTTTTTGTCTTCATTTATTGGGCATATGTTTGGGTTTGTTCGCTGGCCCATTTTTGTAGCCTGTGTTTTGCAATATTTTACCAATGATAGGCTTTCATTTTTAATTTATCTCCTTACACTTCAAAATTCATCAAATCTAATTCATTAGCTGTTGACTTTATTAACAAATCTAGCACTGAGACAGTTTGGTTGGAATCTAACAATGTTGCGTCATTGAAATTGTGCCATGTCACTAGATCCCTTGGCAAACTTACTGGACTGCTAGTGAAGGGGCTGGTTTGGATAACAAGGCTTTCAAGGACCAATTTAGAGTCAATATTCATGCAAACGTCCAAAACAGGGTTTTAGTGTATAACTTGTAGCAACCACAAAATGGCAACTTTTTCAGCATAATTTCAAATAGAGTTCACTGTGGACTGCAAGTCTCTTATTCAGCATAATGACTCGTGTTTCTTACTAACATCTATAAGAATGCCTTTGTCCAAATTTAGCTTGTCCGCAAGCCTCAAGAACCTAGCTGCTCTACGAGGACATAAGGTTGGCTTACCCTGTGATCATCAGGAAAACCTAAAAACAACCCGTGCCCCTTTTATCCTTTTCACAGTTTAAGCATGCAAAATACTGTGACTAGTCATTGATCACTCTTAATTTTCTTATCTTAATTATATGAACTTGTGTGCATGGGGGGAGTGGACACAGCACTTGGTTCTCATACAAGTTGGATGCACTACTTGCTTCTTTTTCATTCCTTCTGTTCCATGTATGGTGTTTTAGAATATCCTAAAACATAATACTCCTTCCGTTCTTAATATAAGACCTATTTAACTAATTTGATTATATTAAGAAAGTTACGTAAGTTAATTAATTATAAGAAATAAACATGTTATTCCTAAAATACCATAATCATCTTTATTAATATCCTCCCTTTCTTTCTTACTTGGTTATGGTTGAAAGATTACCAATAGGATTAATTTAGGAAAATTTGATAAATATGATAAATAGGTCTTATATTTAGAACCAAAATAAACTCAACAATTAATTCCTATATTAAGGAACGGAAGAGTATATAATTTGATAAGATGTATGTCTTTTGTTGTCTTGTCACTTCTATTAAGGTTCAAACTCATGATAACCACAAAGCTAAACCATATACCAAGTAGCTTTTATTGTCCCTATTACAATGGGACAGATACTCCAATTTACAAAAAGCCTGGCCAATCACTTTGCCCAGAATCTATAGGCTGTAAAATTTTCTTGTGCTACAACTATTGCTGCAGCAATGGCTAAACACAAAGAAATACCACAACAGAGTTCAAGTAAGAGCAGCCTAAGCTAAGGTGTAGAGACTGAATTCGTCTTTGTCCAAAAAAAAAAAGGAAAGAAAAGGAATTACAAATTGGACTGCCAGAGAAGCATTGATGATGTGAAATAGAGTGGATCTGGTCACTAATTAATTTATTGATGGACCAACATCAGTTTGTCTGTTTGTAAGAATTCTACTTGAAAATTCTACCTAAAATCAAATCCCTGTTAATCCAGTTAGAGTAACTAGACTTACATTTTTTTTTTAATGTGTGTGTGTGTGTGTATGATGTACGAATGAATGAAAAGACATGAAATGGAATCTTTAATCTCGCAGATACAGGGTTGTGTGTGTTATATGATCAAATAAGAAATAATTGTGATTCATAGAACAGTTCTTGAGAAAGTTTTATTCCTTATTTTCTTCCTTAGTTTTGCAAGCTTCCCTTGCTTGTTTTTCCAGAAAGCATGAAAACTATTTAAAATTTGCATCTGAGGCTTTCAATGAATAAATTCTGTGATACTGACCTGATATTAGTAAGCTAACTTTGATAATACAACCACCTGGGAAGAGCTATATAATTCAAACGCAATGAAAATGGGGTCAGTGACTCTCTCCCTCCCTCCCTCTCTTTTCCCTCTCTCTAAGGCCCCACTCTTCTGTGTCTCTCATTATTGATTTTATATTCTTTGGTAATTTGCATGACCAGACAGAGGATGGGGCCTCTGGCAATTTGTGTATTTTCATTCCCATACTCAATAATGACTGCTTTTAGTACCCTGAAATTGAAGCTTGAACTTTTACATGCCTAGACAATACTAACAAGCGTGAATATGCTCCATCAAAATCTGTATGTAATGAAAATATAGTGCATCTTTATGTTTAAAGGAGCAGGTTACTCCATCAAGTATCAGGTCCCTACCCGGCTTTTCTTTCATACTACACACATATCCATAAGAGACGCTCCCCTTACCTATCTTTTCCTCTCTTGTCTCCTTGTTTTCTGTACACATCTAGAACGCTACTTAGCTCTTTATGTATAGGTGTCATTTTTTCTCTTACCGTAGCCTAATAGCTAGTTACCCTTTATCTATTTTGGCTTCTTCTAAGGTTTTCATCATTTTGAAATGGAAGTTTTACAGGCCAAGGAACAGACCAAGCATGATAATTAAATAATTATAACGGTTAAAAAAAATACAAGAAGAAGAAGAAAATTCTGGGAATATATGCTAGCTCATCTGAAATCATATGGTAGGCACTCACGCGAACACTGATTCCAATACAGTATCATTTTGAGATTTTTAAACCCCCTAGCGAGCAGGACCACTTCAAAATTTGAAGCACTGCCCTCTCTCTCTCTCTCTCTCTCTGTGTGCCCCCTCCCTTCTCGCCACACACACACACACAAACACAAATTTGTGTGTGTCTCGTTAATCTCCAAATGCCTATAACATAGAAATTGGAGCTGAGAGGGTCAGAACTGAGGGAAAATATAAGAGGAATCTCACCAAGTTTTTCGTGAAAACTAAATCTTTACCTGAAGATGACCTCATGGGCTCTCATTCAACATCTTATAAACAATTGCTCATGCTTGGCTCAATCGACAATGTTAATTTGTAAAGGATAACAATGATCTTTAAAAATATGAAATCTCATATTTATTGGCCGATATGATAAAATTATTCTAATAATTCATTATGTGTTAGTTTCACTGTACCCTTTCCAATGATTTGAAAAAGGTAGAAAGGCACATTATGTCAGAGACAACTACAGAGATAAGGATGGGTGCATGTAGAGCCTCCTCGAAGCACCGAGACATCTTGATCTTGATAAATAGTTTTAACCTCAACATAAATTGGGGTGTGAATGTGCTTGCTGGTTAGCCAGATCTGCACATAACCTCCATAATCAGTTTTGGCTGCATGCTAGATATCCACCCGGATATAGGGAGTTGTTGGAGTTAGATGATCAGCATACTTACTTTGTCTGGCCCTGTTTTGCTCTTTCTGCATGGTGTATCGATGCCTTTTTATTACAATAGGGAAAACAAAAATTTAAAATAAATAAATAAATAAAGAGACCAACAGAAATTTGTAACCAGATAGAGGTCAATGATTTACTTATGAACTTGATTGATTATTTGCTATGTTCATATCTTGTAAAGATATTGAGTATTACGTCCTACACGGTGCCAAAAAAAAAAACGGTTTAGCTGCATGGATTGGAGTGCTCAGTTTTGAAGGTTCTAAAAATTTGAGAGACTTGAACATTAAATTATAGATAGTGAAAGACCTAATAAACAAGTTTTACATGCTACAACTTGCATTAATAATAGTGGAGGCCGATGGGTGAGTCTAACAGTAAATCTCTTAATTTGCAGACTGATTATGGGACCATCGGAACCATTCACCTTCGAAAATGACACCTCATTTGAAGGAAAATACTAATGCCGTGTGAAAGATAGACGATAGAAACATTTGAAGACATTCGGATGTGGTCCCTTCAACATGATTACCAGGAAAGTCACCAAAAATCTAAGTGATGTATGATTTTACTTATCTGACAGAGAGTGGGTGATTTTTCCAGCAGCTTCACTTGTCGGGAAAATCATCAAACACTTGGTCACAGAGTCACCCTCTTCACATGTATTTGCCCCCACAGGTTCACAAGTCGTCATCTTGATTCAATTTAAAGTCGTGGGGTTGATGGGTTTGGTATGAGGAAGAGATAATGAGGGTTGTGAGTGGATTTGATTGGAGCAGAGTGAAAGGGGCTGAGATGAGTTATCACAGAGGTTGCACACTCAAGTTCACTGAAGACATTGAATGGCATAGAACTTTGTTAGGTGTAATTTGTTGTAGGAGGTGAATAGAAATGAACCGATGGTTCAGAGATAAGAGAGGCTCAAAATCAGTAGGTAAAGTGTAAAATCAAATTGTTAATTTTCTGACACAAATGTCTCCGCAAATTGCGAATCACTTCTATCCTTTTTAACTCTGTTGTCATAAACAATAAGGCTGTTTACAGTTGGAATGAGGATAAGAGATTTCAATTCCATTAATGCTGTTAGAGAAGGTTTTGTGTTTGAATTTTGCAGATAGGAAAAACATTATCAGACGAATTATTTTTTGCTGGGGATTGGACGATATTTAAATCTGAATTAGATAGATTATCTAGTGTCTACCTGTTAGCTCTTGATTAGGTCAAGACAATCGTAACCCTAATGATTTTCATAACCATTTCTTCCCAAAAAGCGAAAAGGCAAAAAAAAAAAAACTAAACATATAATAGTGCAGACGTAATGCGAATTAAAACTATATAGTTAATTTCGTCCTTTGTCCTAAATTTGATTCATTGGTGAGAAATTAATGACGCCCTGAACGCCTGATCAGTTAGAATTTTTGGTTTCTAGGGGAGGAAAAATAAGAAAATATTTTACTTACATTATTATCTAATTAATTGCTCCGTAACTTTCTTCTGTCTGGTTCTTTTTCTAGAAAAATGTCAAAATGTTCAGCGGTAATGGTATTAATATAAAAGGTCTCTTCGGTTATCACTTAGAAGGGAGAAAACAAAGACGAGAGGATAAAAAAGAATAGAAAGTAGGAACATCGTTCATAAGAAATAAGAGCAAAAGGTTTCAGTAAAAACGAAATGTCTTGCTCAGTCATATTATGATTCCCACCAAAGGAACATGTTTCAGTGGTGTATATGAATGATCTGGTCGAGTTAGGTTTGGTCGTAACTCTGGCCTTGCCCGGCTTATTATGAGCGTCACTTGCATGCAATGTTACAATAACATGAATGTATTAGCAAGTCGATTTTTAACCATCCATAGTTTTTCTTTTTACATATAAGAAACGTTTAAGCGAGCGAGCTAGCTTAGTTCAACTTGGAATGAGCAATATAGGTGGCAAAATGATTAATATATATAATATTTTAATGAGGGAATGATCAGTAGGAACATGCATGCATGTGATGTATGTTTATGATGCAAAGCAGTGAAAAATGTGTCTTGTTATAAACTAGAGGACACAAGGGGTAAGGGTAGCAGTGAATGAAGTACAGGATGAGCATCTTGGTATGCTTTAGTTTCTAATAATGCTGGGGCTGACATGCATTACTTTGTATTATGTGACATCGGTGTGTGTTCCATTTTATGTGGAACAACATATGAATCAGACTTCAGACCTGATGGATTATTATTTAAATTTATTTGGATTTGGGTGGCTCTTATTCGACATTCTCTGAGTTCCATTTTACTGTTGAAAAGACTACCTAGCTTCAACCAATCTCTCTCTCTCTCTCTCTCTCTCTCTCTCTCTCTCTGTGTGACTATGAGGACGTTGTGTTACGACGTTTAGCAACCAGACCTCAGGTAGCTAGTAGACTAGCAGTTGAAACTTTCCACCGGTCCCTCCAATCCCTAGCCATTTGCATTTCTATATCCAATTCAAATTTAGTAAGAACAGGTTGCATGGATAACAATATATGATTTATGGACTGCGAGATAAGTATACATGACGAGAGTTTTAGGTTAAAAAAAAGGCTTAAGAGTACTTATATAAATGATTTCAAATGAGCACCATTGTTAGATGTTTTAAAGCTGAGTTTCACAAGTATGACGGTAAAATAAGAGAACTGAGGCAGAGAATATGATCAGAAGAAGATATAAACTTGTTAGAAAGTCTGCTCATACATATATTGATCCTTCAGAGGGTCTGCTCATACGTATATTGATAATTATTTTCTCATGCCCATTGGAATTTGTCTCACTATTTGATAATATTCCATCAAGATTATTACTTAAATCATTTTATGCTAATTAAATTTATCAATTGTGTTATCCTTACACCATGATCTTCAAGGTATATTGATTGCATCAAACTTGAAGCGTACTTCAACTCTTGGCACAAGCATAATCTTACATGCATATTTTTATATATTTCAACAAAACAAAAATGTTATGATATAACATAAGAAGGAAAATTTTTCATCACAAAATTAATCTGTTACAAATCAATTCCAAAAATCTACCCGGTACAATTTCTTTTTTCTAAATGAATTTAATGATGAAAATTTCATAAATTGAGTGCAACATTTTGTAACACACCGTCATTTATGAAAGAATAATAGTGCGTCGTAAATTTCTTTTTTTTTTTTTTTAGTTATGGGTGTGATTTGATTTCTTAAATATTTACTTTGTCAGATATATGATTCCTATTATAATTATACTGAGCCTCCTACTCGAGTCCCTAATTTTTCTGAAAATAACAAAATATCCATTAATGTTGCACAAAGCCTTTTGAGACTTATTTCCCCTTGAAAAGTAATTTTCCCAAATCGCACCCAAAGGTATGAGCATGCTAGAATGTTTTGTACAAGCTAGAAGATGTTAATGATACCAAAAGAATACAGGCACACACATGCATTCAAAATTTTTCCAAATTAATGAGACGTAGATGCCAATGGGTGTGAGAAATATGTAATGATCAATGCATTCTATAAATAAAAAGGTCTGTGTATTATGTTTATGTATACTAAGCGAGATACTTAAAATGCTTTGATATATCCATATTGAAAATGTGAATTTTTAATTCTACTTGGGACATTGCCCTAATGGCAAAGATTCCCCAACAAATTCGGGTGGTCATGAATTGATTCCACATAATACTTGTTTAGTTCTCTTTTCTCACGTACACGTGTGAATGTAAATTCAATTATTTATGGTCAAATCAACTGGTTTTGTGCTATATATGCAAACATATCAAACATTCCTTATTTTCCTCTCCGTTGCTTAAACCTGAAACAAGCATTAGAGTTGATTATAATAATACCTCCTCCATTTTTAAATATAAGGGCTAGATAATTAATTTACAATGATTAAAAAAATTAATTAAGTTTGATATTTGTTTAAAAAATTATGTAAGTTTTTCCTTAGATACCCCATTTAATCGTCTGCAATAAAAACTACTCTCATATGAAAATAATTTTTTAATATATATGATCAATAGAAATAGTTTAAATAAGATTATAAATTTTAGAGACAAAATAAATTAGAGACTTATATCTTTTTAATTAGCCCTTATACTTAAGGTTGATGGGAATAGTAAATAACACTTAAGAAGGTGTGGATATATTCCCTTTGATCTTTTATTATAAGATTATTTTAATTAAATTATACGTTTTTAAAAATAGTTAAAATTAATTAAAAGTAATAAATATATAAAAATTAGGTCCTCGAAAGAAAGGAACGAACGAACTAGCTGCCTAAAAGGTAATGAATGTAAAAGTCGTTTATACCTAAGGCCATTATTGTCCACTCATACAAGAATTAGGTCCATGAAGCCATTTTTTTGGTTGGCCAAAAAAGGGGGTGCACTTGAAACCATTTAAATTTAAATAATTACATTTCTTTAGCCAACTCTGTATGTCGTGAGTCAAATTTGATTATTGTAGGATCAAACTAAATATGCGCAGTGTGATTTTTCTTTTTCAATCTACACTACTAGCTAGGTTTGAACATATATTACAATTAGTTAAATAATTTTGATTTTTGCTTACGGTCTTTATCATAAATAATTGCAACTGCGGGATCTCGTCTGTCATTGTCCCTTGTCTCTGAAAGCCATATCCATATCCATAATGAATAGGTTTCTGTCTCCGAGAAATGACGAAATGAATGACTTCACATGTCCTTGGTTCCATTGAATATCCTTCGATCTGAATGTTGAATAAAGGTAATCGCACTGGTTTTTGGAATAAAAGTTCAATTACGTTAATAAAATGGGGTTAATACATAAAATCCTAGCCTAGATAATAATGAGAAAGTTGCAAGGATTGGGAGAAAGCATCAACTAAGATTACATTTACATATTGAAATATTCTTAAAAGAAGGATAATATCTAGAAAAACCATATTATGAGCATTATCATATGACGAAAGCACCTGGGAGGTATACTTTTGTAACAAGCATTCTGAAGAGTTGAGTGTGAAGATTGAGCCAATAGATTGTTGCTTGTTATCCAACTCAGGCATGCCCATAGACGACATTTCAGCAGGAAGAAGAAGCATCCTTTTCTCTTCCTCTTCCTAAGGAATCTTTGTAGAGGTTGATGTTGATAACATATTCATATTTTGCACATCTTTTTTAATAATTATCAACCAGCCAGAATTGGCGAAAATAGATTTCTTGATAACTATTGGTCCTCATTGGTAGGAAGTATTAAAAATTAGGGATTGGAATTAGGATTGAGATTGAGAAAATCTATTAAAAAAGTATTTAGCATAAGAGATCGTTTGATATATAGGATTAACCAAACCCATACATGTGGTATTGGGAAATACAATGGGAGGAAATGGTATTCCCCAATCCTACTTCTATAAGTTTACCTAATCTCATGTAACAAACAATTACTCATGCTAAATACTATTATAATGATTTTTTTTCAATTGCAATATCAATTCTCATCCCTCATTTTCAATACCTTGTACCAAATGGGATCTCTTGGCTTCCTAATAGCCTGGGGACAATCATCCTGCTGGTAATCCTATTGAAAAGCAAGATTTGAGAAATTGATTGCATGAAGTATTTCTTTGACCACTCATTGTGGATCATGTTTCTATCTATGATGCAAGGAGAGATTCCCTTTCTTCCAAATAAGATTGATTAGAATGATTATTTATCTCACTAACTCAAGAAAACAGTCATGGCTTTGCCCAAGGTAATCACACGGTTGAATCTGGGACAATGAAAATAATTTTGTTAAAAAAGATATATCATCAAATTAGTAATATTCTAATAAATACCATTTTCATGTTTATTAATAGTCACTTGTAAGTTGTAACTCTTTCTCACATACTGAAAAAAAATGATAAGTGAGTGACTCAATGTGTTTTAATATCATAAAATTTTTTAAATTTGCTCTTATCAAAATTTTTCTTTCTCTATATTCACAAATCATTATCATTTCTCTCTTCTCTTTGTCTCTTTCCAACTAAAATTAAATATGAGTAAATTTGGAAGACAGTTATTAATAACCTTTTAAATGACTCATATTTAGAACTGGCAAATTTTTTTCTACAAATAACTTATATTAGGAATCGGAGTAGCAATATGTTTACTAATTAATATTAAGCATGGTCTACAGATCTCTTCCAATTATCAAGGAATTCCTAAAACTTTGGCTATACGGATTGTGATTCCAAGTTTTCCCTTCTCTAAATTTCTAGTTGTATTCTCTTTTGCGTAAACTTAACAAAATTCTCTCATATTTTTCTATATTTCTAACTGTTAAAATCTGATATTGTTCCGAACCAATGTTTTTTCATAGATTTGCAATCCAATCAAAATAAAATAGAAACAACGAATAATATTGCATATTTATGCCGCCAGTAGACACTTTCAAATATCAGATAGACACAGCACCCGCATATCATATGTGGACCTGCCACAACATAATGCATATATTATATATAGCCTTTTAGATAATACTTGACTTTAATCTAAGTTTTAACTACCAGACATTAGAATAGAGACAGATGGAGGAATCCAATAATGGAGATATCCAAATATAATTAAAAATAAAATTATTTTGGCAAAAAAAAAAGGTATTTGAGTTACCGAACAAATTAAAACTCTATTTTGTTCTATTATAAAGTACGTTAGAATTTAAAAGAGCTAAGAGCTGAGAAAATAGCATATAATCGGAATAAAGGCAAAGCAGATCCAAACTTCTTTGCTCCTGAAATTTTCAAAGGCCATTGTGTCCAAGTCAAATTTCTTTTGTAATTAAAATAATTAATATTTCGACCAGCCAAAATAGTAAGATTAACGTAAATGCAAGTAGCAACGAAAGTTTGAAAAAAAAATCAAATATATCTAACGGAAGAGAAATAAACAAAAAAAAAATCAATTATTTCATGCTACAATCAATGTACAAAAAATGTTGAGTTTTTAGTCTAAAATTTTTTATTATAAAATTTTTACCCAATTGAAGTATAAAATGAATTACATATATTATGAAAATTTTAGCCAGATAATTTTTGTGACAAAAAATTAAAAAAGTGCTACATTGCTCCAGTTATAAATATAAAAGTTATATCCCCAGTTTATAGGAATCAAAAGAGTTAGTTAAGATAGCCATTTATAAGATATATATGTTGGTTTTTTAAAAATATTTTTTTAATCATTGGCATTCGCAATCTGGGATGGAAATTCCCCCAGTAAGTGCGACATATATATATATAGGTAATTTGAAAAAATAAATTATAGATTGAAAAAATAAAATATATTGTGATCTTACATATAAAACTAAAATAAATCTATTTACCGACTCCTACATTTATCGTTGGGAGGGTATTATGGTTACCCGTGTGGTATCATATGTTTTTGTTTCTCAATATGCGTATCAAATCATATATTTTAAGTTCTTGGTTAAAAAAAAAAATTCAAATGTTTAGAGTGAAAATTACAAATAAGTTTAAGAGATGAGAAGCTTATTTATAAATTATATATTTTTAATTTGCTAAATAACTAATGCTAATTCCTAAGCGGCTTGAGTGTAATTTTAGACCCGTGAAAAAAAGTAAATTAAATTATCCTTTAATCAACGCTTTTGACCAAATTTTGACCGGCTCCGGGGCCATTATTGCCCATGGCTGGACCATCATCGGCTGCGGCGCCAATAAGTGATTAAAAATAATATCTTATTTTATCAAAAATATTAATAATATTATGAGGAGAAAAAAGATAAAAATAAATGAGGGAAGAAAGAGGGAAAATCCCTAAAAGATGTTAGAATAACTCAAATTTTTATTTGAATAATTGAATTTGTCAAAGTTTTAATTAAATCACATGACCCAAAAAGAAATAATTTTAATTTTTGGAAAATTGACCCTAATACCCCAAAAACCTAGAGAGATGGGAATTTTTTATTATTCTCACATTGCATAAGAGCTGTGGACAAAGAAAACTTGGTATCTATCATTACAAAGATGGAAAATCTATTAAGGAGGCAACAGTAAGTTAGTTTTTATATTAAATTTTCTTAACTTAATACCAATAGTTTCATCCTAATCATAGAAAGTTGTAAATTAAAAATTCAAACGTGTTAACTGTGAAATAAAATATGTTAATTTGAAATTCTCTTTTAGTTTTTAATAATAAAAATATTAGAGTCATTTTATAAAATTTTACAATGATTCTTTGGGTTGCGTAATCTTATTAGGAGTTTGACAAATTCAAAGACAATAAAAAAATTAGGTTATTTAAATGTCATTTTAAGAATTTTTTTCTAGAAAATATGTATGAGAAATATATAATTAATTGAAGCTGAAAAAGGATAAAGTGAATTAATTTTTCATTGGAGGAATACCTATAACATAGATATATAATTATGTAGAACTTGTACCTTTTTACTCATTTTATATTTAAATTTACTTTTTAATTATCTTTTAATAAAATTTAATTTGTCAAATTGATTTTTTTGCATTACGTTAATTTATTTTTATCCCAATTTTAGTTATTAAAAATTATTTAGAATAAAAATTATTTTTACAAATGTTAATCTAAACACCCTCAAAATGTTGTTGGTTAACTTCAATTGGGTGAGAAATGAATTTTGGCCTGTTTACTTTACTTGTATTAAAAACCAATAGTTTGGCAAATTCGGGGGATCATGTGTAAATAAGTTTTTTCTTTCGACCTTATCCGTAATTTGCTTCATATTTGAACTATTCTAAACAAAAATCAGAAAACCAAAAAAGGCGATCGTACGTGGACTTGGTTTTGAAAATATAAGAAGAGAAGGAATCAGATTGCAGGGCGAGGGAGGAGCCTCTGACCAGGGCGCAGAGGCGAAGAGTGTACACATCTGTCTCTCTCTCTCTCTCTCTCTGAGCTGCGTGGTCATATCATCGTCATCATCTTCTTCCTCCTTCCTTAACTCCTCTCACCCACCTCTCTCTCTCTCTCTTCCCAAGGACTCTTCAAACCTTCTCTCTCCCATGCTGTTGCTTCATAAATCTCTCATATAAACAGGTCTTGTTTCTGAAGTCTTAAGGAAGACGTAATTTGTTTGCCAATTATGGGAAAAGAAGGTGGGTATTGGGGAGGAAGATCTTCCAAGAGAGCTGAAGCAGAAACTCCTTCTGGTTGCATCTCTGCTTTCTTTCAGTTGTTTGATTTCCACCCTTTTCACTTCTCCTTACAACACCAACCACAAGCTTCTTCTAATTGCCACCACGACACTGTCACTATCCCCAAAGGTATGAATCTCCCTGGCTCTTTCGTTTTCCTTTTAAGTTTCTCTCTTCCTGGGAGTTCACAGTTTCATGGTGTTTCAGGCACTGAAGCACCTAGGAACAGTTTGGAATCAGAGGAGGGCTTAATGGTCTCTTCCATTTCTTCAAAAGAAGAAAATTTAAAAATCCCAGTAAGTTAAACTCGTTCACAGCACTTTCACCTGTTTCCATGTTTAAATTTGTTTATTCTGAAAAGTGAGTAATGATATAGTGATGATGATGGTGTGTATGTTTGACCACCAGTTTGGTTTTGTTTTTGATTTTGAAAATCCAGAAGAATAGTAAATTATTCATCAAAACAAGTGCGGGAATTAGCAGCAACGGTAATAAACTGGCAAATGTGAATGATCTTTCCCCAGGAACCAAGACTCCAACTTTGGTGGCCAGATTAATGGGTCTTGATCTTCTTCCAGACGCTCAATCTCCTTCTTCTTCTTCTCCTTCATCTTCTTCAACCACTACCACTTCTTCTTCATGTCTTTCTGCAACAAAGTCTCAGGTTAACTCACATCTACATCACCACCAACACCAACACCGCCACCTCAGACCTCGGCAACACAACGTTATAATAACAAAACCCAGACATAGCATGGATGACAGTATTGCAGCCTCTCGTTTCTTACCTGATACTCCTCGAATATCATCAGCAAGAAGATCAGATGTTGAACACAGACTGTCTCTTCAGATCAACAAAGAGAATATGGGTGTTGGGGAAAATTTGGAGCTACCTCGGTTTTCATTTTCAAAAGTCAAGAAGTTTGAAGAGCAGCACAGTAGCAATAATAAAAGTCCAAGGCATTACGCTAAGCAAATTGTGAAACAGATGAAAGAGAGTATGATGAGCAGGAAAGTAGGGATTGACGTCACCAACACTGTGAAAAACAACAAGAGATCAGGGGAGCAAGAACGAGGAGGTGAATTTGTGGGCCAATTCATGAGGAGCAAGAAATCTCCCAGGACGCCGACAACTTCATCAGTGAGTAAAGTTGCAGGCAATGAATTAAGCAGCCCAGGCAAGGTTTCAAATAACCCATCTTGTTCCCCAAGGCTCAGATTCATGGACCCCAAGAACAAGTTAAGCACAGTGTCAACGACAGGAAATGAGGATCAAATTTCACCACAGCCAGTAGTCAAGTTGGATAATCAACCACAGGCTGTTTCAAGCGTTTTGGCTCAGGCAAAGCCTCAACCCATATTATTTGAAGAACAAGAAGCTCAGTTTCAGACGCAGAAATCGTCAGTCCCAAAGTGTAAGAAAGCAGCGAATGAAAAGTTCAGTCCACGGCTCAAGAAACCTATCATTCGAAACAAGCAAGATGAATCGTTTGTTCGACCATTATCATCTCCTAACAGAGCCAGTGACATAAAGAGTACAAGTAAAAGCAAGAAAAATCATCCATTGTTGATCAAGCTTCTCAACCTCAACACAGTCCAAAATATAAACAGTAATACTCTTCCTGCAGCAGTCAACACCAAAATACCTCAGAAACAGGTATATTCAGAAGTTTGAATTACTATTCTCAATTATCTCTTGCGTGTTCAATTCAATTTCTTTTACTGTTACTAAAAATTTACACCTGTCTTTCCAGTACGGTTCAATATATCTCTGGTAAAAAAATGAACTTCCCCGTTTTGACTTTTTTACTCTTCTTTAAAAGACACAGGTATGTGATGCACGAGAAGCGAAATATTGCAGCTCACAGTTATTTAGCGGTTCGAGCCAGACGTACACAAAGGAAGCGACGTCTTCGTCGTGCATACTGAGCACTACTACTACTGGAGAAAGCAACGTCGACGAATTAGACAAACGTAAGATCAGTGGCTCCATGCTTAATTATAATGGTCCAGAATTTGAGTACGTCTCAAGCATCCTAAGCCGTACTGGCTTAGCAGTCAAAAAAGAAGGCCGCAGCACCAGAACCACAGTAGTGTCAGTGTCCTTATTCCGTCAATGGCTCTCCCCAACCCAACCCTTGGACCCTTCAATTTTTCACCATCTCGAGCAACAATTCCAGAACCAGAACCAGAATGAGAACCCCACTTCAAATATTTTCTCAGCTTCCTCGCAAGATGGAAACTTGAGGCCTAAGTATGATCTGGGTGTACGAAGTAACCGAAGGTTACTGTTTGATCTGGTTAATGAAACATTGTTGGAGGGTTTAGGGCCTTATTACGATGAAGAAATGGTGTGGGAGAGGATAACCGGGAGGTTTCTGAATAAGAAGTGTGAGGTTCTAGAAGACATAGATGCTTTAGTAGAAATGGAAGATATGGGGAAGACGATGATGAAGATGAAAAGTGCAGAGGCACTGATGGCAGAAATTGAAGGGAACATCATGGACACGTTGCTGCATGAGACGGTTAGGATGGTTACGGAGTGTGGCTGTTGGTGGTGGTGGTACGGAAGGAAGGACGAGGACGACGCCGTTTAGCAGAGCAGAGAGGGGGGGAGGGGAGGGGAGGGGGACATGTCACGTGGGTGGTTCACGTGATGGCTTTTTTGGGGTCGTGGCGAGTGGGGCCCACCGGGACCCGTCATTTTGAACCCTAAATTTTGACCCTTCCCCCGACACAGCTCGCTTTCTGATTGGCTATTTATTAAAAGACAAGATTGGGCAGAGGAATCCAATTCTCTCTCGTTGAGCTTCGTACATAGACTAGCCATTAGAATATTGTTTATCAGTTATTACTATTTTTTTTTTCATTTTTTTGTGACCCCTGTAGTATTCAATTTAACTATTTATAATCATGTATGTATAGGTCATACCTTGTGAAAATTTAGGAAATTTCATCATTTCTTCTTCTTTTAGTCATTGGTGCTGTTTTTCTAGTGATTTTTACTCAAAAATGTCATTTTTGTTGTTATAATATTAGTAGTTTTTAATTAAGAATGAAAATGTAAAGAAAATATTAGAATGATAAAGATAATATCCGTACCATTACATTAACAAGTCATAAGAGCTTGAGCACCTAAGGTGAAGATAATTCTCAAATATCATTAATCTTTCATAAATTTGATTCTTTATAATGCTGAGCTTTTTCTTCAACCAAATTACTTTTCGGCTATACAGAGGTATAAACACCAATTAAGCAGATTGTTAGGTACATAAAACTAGTTGGCCAAAAAAATTGACGCAAGCCTAGGAAGTAATTATTATCATCCTACGGTCCTTTTTACTGGTTCTAGTAATTTCACTCCCAAAAACACAGCTTTCTTTCCTCCTTAATGCAAATAATTGGTTATTTCTGTATATATTATCTATATTTAGGTGTGATAAAACACCTTAACTTCGATAGGCTTCTAATTATTATCATTCTAAAAAGTGGTGTGACCATGAAGTGAATTCGAATATGAATTGGGGAGTTGTGATTAAAAAAAATGATAGGCTTACATCAGCTTTTGAATTAGGATAAGAAAAAGAGAAGATGGTCAGAGAGAATCATATTATAATTTGGTTCTTACTTCATGGAATTTTGAGATTGTCAGGTAGCACAAGAACAAGACTGCAAATCATTTTAATTTTCATAAAGTTGGTTTTGCATGGAAACATGAACTCCAATTACCAGCACAAACATTTTCCCTGTTCCTGGAATATAACAAAATGAAAGCGCCTTGAAACCCTAAAAAAAAAAACACAACCTTTTTTTTTTCAATACTAGTAATTAATACGAGAAACTCTAAATAAAAAAAATGTGCTTATTAGAAATTCAATCCATAACCTAGGGTTTTCAGAAGCTAGATTCGTACGACTTTTTGAATGTTTTTTCTTTTCCTCTGTTGGAATCAAAAATAGAGGGGGAAAAAAAAGAAGAAAGACACTTTCGCAGGTGTCAATGTAAGGCAAGAAAAGGAGTAAAAGTGAAAAGAAAGTGACTAGGAACCTTTTTTTTCGGGTGTATGAATAGGAAGTTGTTTCATTTAATATCTTCAGCAACTTAGTTATTGTACAATGAATATCGAAGGAATAAGGTAAACTTACCTTTCAAAAAAATTAATAAGTCAGGCACTCTTAGAACTATAAATAAAATTAAATTTGCAAGCTCCTACTTATAAAAAAAAATTTATATTACTGGGTTGTTAGACCATTGGCAGTAAAGAGATAAATCTAATAAAAAAAAATTTATATTACTGGGTTATTAGACCATTGGCAGTAAAGAGATAAATGTAATCATGCTTTTCTCTCCCCTTCCTTATTCTCCAATGTTTTTATCGGGAAATTGGAAAAAAAAGGACAGAAACCAAACCATGGTTTCAGAAGTGCTTTTACGGATTACGAAGTAAATATGTGAAGGAAGTTATTTCGTTTTACGAAAAAGTGATTCTGAAACCTTGATTTTAGTTTTGTCAAACACTCCCTAAATGATTGTAAATTTGGGAGGAAGAACCAACGCTTGAAGGGTCATTGCAGATTCCAACAAATCTGCAATGATTTTTAAGAGATCTTCAAGAATAATGTGCATTGATGGTTTCTGAATCTGTTTTGTAGCTAGATACCTTTCAATACTAGGTACTTCCTTTCAAATTTTTCTCTTATTTTCTTTCCCCCAGTTTTTCCTATTTTTATATCAAAAAAAAAACTCAACTAGATGCATTTTTTTGTACTGTCAACTAGATACATTTGTTTGTACTAACTTTTGTATAGAGTCTAGTGCTCTAGTCTAATGTTAATAACGCTATTTATAATTCTGAATAGCATGACTTTTTTTATGCATACAGCATGACTTTCTATACAAGTTTCATATATTATATTTAACTGATACATCTTTTTATGCTTAAAAAAAATATTATACTTGAACAATTAAAAGTTGACGTGGATAACGCAAAAATTGAAAAAGGAGCATAGAAGAAAGAAAGAAACCATATGGGGGCTACACCCTACAACAACTTTGTATAACAAACTAAAGAACAAGGACAAATATTCAAGAAAGAGCGGGAAATTCAAACACAGGAAGCAAGCAAATAATATATATATGTATAAAATATAAAGCAAGTACATCAGCTTATTAATTAATGCACAACACATGCAGCTTAAGTAAGTGTGCCATAATGGTAATAGGAAGAGGAAAGATGATAAAAATTATAGTAATGGGAAGTGAAGGTGGTGAGAGAGCTGACTTGCTATTAAATGATTCTATCTGTTGGTTTGTTGAGTTTATTTTCCATCTAGGGTTTGTGATCTAAGTTGGTGAGTTTTCTGGTTCTGCGATATCTCTTTTATATATTTGAAAGTCCTTCACACACACACACACACACACAGAGTCAATTATTGATGAACTGATTGGGAGAAAAGGGTCTCACAACAAAAGCTGACATGACTTTGGATACAAAAGGAAAAGAAAAGTGCAATAACTCAATCTTTTTCGTTCTGTGCGTTTCTATCTATCTCCTTTTATCCTTTGTTTGATTCCATACCGTATAATATAAACCCTTTCGAGTCATTAGAGGAAAATCAAAATAAAACAAACAACTCATCAGGCACATAGATCTTTAGTTCCATCACCTAACCAATAAGGCTGAAGAGGAGAATTGCAATTTAAAAAAAAAAATCACAAAAACTTACAGATCTAATGAAATTTATTTTCCTTAAATTAATTAATAAAACAACCACTAATTAACGACTAAAGTTACAAATTGGATTGAACTAACAAGTCAGCGCGGCCTCTCACTTACAGAGGAAATCTCATGTTATTAGACCATAAGGTCATCAACAGGTATCTAATAAGTTAGTTGACCCTGGCCCAATTACCATGAGTCATGGGACAGTGAAATAAAAAGTTTTGTAATGGGTCATTTTGTGATTTTATCACTTGTTTGTAAAATGATAATTTTCTAAATAATTACTAAAAATACTAATTTATTGAATAAAAATAATTAAATACTGACTGTCCTATAACTAGGGGAAAAAAAGTATAGCTTCCAAATTTATATGCATGGTATATCACTGCTGTTATGAAAATCTCATGTTATTTTGTTTTATAATTGAAAAGTGAATCTCGTCCCTATATGTTAGACGTTATACTTTGAACTTTAGATAAATTCGAGAAATTATGTGATGGGGCGCCAATAATCATTAATGTAATTTAACAGGTGTTTAAACAGTTATAATAATTAAGACGTATTTCAAATTCTCGTGCTCCGGAAGCAACAAATTACACCATAATGAAAACATATAGCATCTAAATTTATGCATGACATCGCTGCTATTATGAAAATCTTATGTTAAATAATTGAGAAGTGAAAATCTCGTCCCTATATATATAAATATTCCTTTAGTCCTATTTATAAGGCAGAGAGAGAAGATTTTTTTTATCTTGTTTATAAGTCACTTCATTAAATTTTTAGTATGAATGTGCTATTTTGCCCTTCATTTATTATAGTGCAAACATTTATTTATTTTTAAAGGTGTACTCCTCTAGTCCTATTTATAGGACAGAGAAAGAAGAAAATTTTTGATCATATTTATAGGGTAGAGAGAAAATATTCATATGAATCTATAATTTTACTCTTGATTTATTATTGTGTTGATTTAATTTATATAAGATATATTGTATATTAAATAGTGATAAAATTGAAAGGTTGTTGAATTTTAAACAAGAGGTAATGAAGTTAAAAATTCTTATTGATCTATGTGAGATATATTGAAAGTGAGTTATAAATAAGACCAGAAAAACATATATTAAATAAAAATGAAATTAAAAAATTATTATATTTTAATAAAGAGTTAATACAATTTAAAATTTTTCTTACTGTGTGTGTGAAAATCCTATCTCATCCCTGTATTCAACATTTTGAACTTTAATAAATTCGACAAATTATGTGATGACACGCCAATACAATAATCATTAATGTTGACGGTCGTTTTAAACCGTTTACAGTTTATAATAATTAAGACTTGTATTATTTTTCTTGTATTATTAATTCTTGCACTGCAGAAGCAACAAATTACTCCAAAAATCATTATTAGGTAGTTCAATTTCAATTGATAGCGACAGTATGTAATTGGCTATAGCTAAAATGAGATAATTCCAAAACCATTTGAATAAATACGAAAACCCTAAAGTTTCTACATTATCATCTCAAGTTCTGTACAAAGGGGGCAACAAATTACTCCAAAAATCATTATTAGGTAGTTCAATTTCAATTGATAGCGACAATATATAATTGGCTGTAGCTAAAATGAAATAATTCCAAAACCATTTGAATAAATACGAAAACCCTAAAGTTTCTACATTATCATCTCTAGTTCTGTACAAAGGGGCCCCAGAATACAACCTTATGTGCAACACATAATAATTTCAGATGTGACTCAATTGATGTGACTCAATACAGAGTATGGATGGAAATTACAGAAGGGGGGGGGAGAGAGAGAGAGAGAGAGAAGGGTGCTGAAAGTGAGGGTAAAGAGAGGGATCCATTGACGCAGAAGGAGCAGGCTGAGACTGTGACTACTGAGTCACTGAGATTTAGTTTCAGAAAGGCAGATGATTTTAATTGCAATACTCACAATGGAAGCAGAACGAAGTCAATCCTTCCCCAAACTATTTTAGATCTGTGTGCTACACATGATGTTTAAGACACTCCTTGGACTATTCAAATTTCACTTCCTGTGTTTTTCAATTATTTTTCTTATATATGCGTAATTCAAAAAATATAAAATTTCAGGGCAAAAAGTTAATTTTTAATAATAATAATAAGAGGATTTAAACTCTGTAAATTAAATCCATATAATCATATCCTGTAATGCCATTAGATAGATAGGATGTGATCTAATTGGTTAGATGTAAAAAAAAATCTCAATAACTAAATAAAAATATATTACATCCAATCCTAAATATAAGATCTAAATAATTGTTTGCCAACATAAGATGATTAAAATCTAAATAATGAATCTATAAGAATTAAAAAAAATTAATTGAAATAGTTATTTGTAAAAATATAAGTTAACTTTCTTAAGAGACATTTTTTATTTGTTTACAATGGAAACCAGCACATATGAAAATATTTTTTTTAGTATGTGCAATTGATATGAAGAGTTTGCGAAAAAGAATATAAATTTGAAAAAAAAATTAAGATTTCCAGTTAAAAAGTTTATTTAGAGAACATAAATAATATGGTTTACCTGGAGCTCTAAATAAATGTCTGAAGCAAATTTTAAGCGTAGAAAAATCCAAACTAAATGGAAAATTTGATGAGTCTTGTCCCACTTGTCTTGTTCTTCACTGCGGATTCCCCAGGAATTGCAATCATACAATATAATGACACTTACCGTGAATAAGTTTGCGACAAACCAATCCATACATGACCCAGCTTTGAACTTTTATTCATTTGGAAAAAGAACAATCTCGTACTATGATGCTTCCATTATTCAGTCTCATGAATTTCAACCCCCACGACAAAGTATTTTGAATCTTAATAATCTTTGGTTTCAAATTCCAAAGACAGATATATTTGATGAGTGGAGATGAAACATCATTTCTTTAACCTTTCAGAAGACGCGTTTAGAAATATTACGGTTCAAGCGATTTACGAAATAAGCCCGTAGATTAAAAATTTACAATTGATTCTCGGGTTACTATTCATTGGTTAAATTCTAAATTTTTGGTACAACTTTAAAAAATCATAACTAATTGTAGAAAAATCATATTGAGGTGGTTCAAAATTCTATTTGAAACTCTTTCAATTTTCCACAGGGAAAAAATATAAAACCAGACTTAACCCTTACCAATTTATACAGTTTATTTGTTGAATTTTACTATTTATTTGGTCAAAACTGTATGTTCCAGTTTTTCTGTCTTAACTTTGATCAAGCATAACTCTTAGAATACACATCTATTTTAGGTGATCTACTATTTGTTTTAAAATTCAGGATGTGTACTTTAATCATATCACATTTCATGGGCAAAACCCATCGTTTACTTCGCTTCTACTCTGTCTCAATTTTATTACTCAATTAGGGATAGTTATTTCCCTTAACTTGTATTAACAATTCATGATTATTTCTTTTATTGCATAATACCATTACATCAATCCATAAACTATTCTCATACATTATTATAGTCAATTATACATGCCATCATCATTATTTGTGATCATATAACATTAATGGCATGTTCATATCATATATTAACATACAATTTATACAATGTAATTCAATAAATTTCCTCAATTCTTTTCCTTTTTCCTTGCTTCCACTTCATGCATTTTTTACTTGATCATTATCACTTATTATGGTTGGCTAAGGTAAGTGAGATTCGAGAAAATTTTAATAGTAAACATTACCACGTACATGTACAAGATAGATGCTAATGTATGATATGTAATTTTTCATAAACTTAAGTTCACTAGTGACATGCCATCATACTTTATGCTTGGTATAAAAATACATGGCCATGAAAAAACATTAAGAATAGCATTTCCAGTAACAATCATCATGTCACAACATCATATAGGCAACATATACAAACTAACACATAAGCATACCACATCAAGCACGTACATAAAGAGGTAAGTTCACTACCTTGCACTATAAGTTTTTCTTGTTCTTCAACTTGCTCCCTAAGCTTTCCAACCATCTAGCTTTTAGTCAACCATATCTAAACCTTGTATTGGATATCTCAAGATCCTAATCACAGTCATAAGGGTCACATTACTCACTAGGACAAAGAACTACATAATGTGGAAGACTTATGCTCTTAAACTTAATCTCTTTTCCTTAATTTATAATATAGTGTTCCAGCTTTGTAAAAATTGTTCTCTTAGGCTAATCCTACACAAATTTTCCCAAGGAATCTAAATATGAGCTTAGATTTATCAAAATCCAACTCCTTCCCCTAGTTCTAGGCCAAAACTAAAATCTACCACTTAAATTTCAGTTTTAATTCCAATGCTTCCAACTTTATTCTTTCATCTTGTTCCTACACAATTTTCCATTCTAAATCTATTGGAAGCCTTAGAATCAACAAAATCACATCTTAGGCACAAGAACCAGTTAGGCTGTGGCATCCTCTTTGGTTCCGAAGTCATAGAATTCAATTAATAAAAAGCTAGAGCCACTTGATTTTGTTCCTTTCAAGCCTTTAAACATTATTCTAACATCAAATTCACTTTTCGCTACTCTTAAGAATTTTGTGTAGCATACCCCCCAAGGGTTTCAAGCTCCCAAAAACTATTAAAATCCATAACCAAGCTTAATAACAATAAAAGTAGTGAAAATTACATCAAAAACCATGAACATACCTTGTTTTAAAGCTTGATTTTGCATGGGATTACTTGGACTTTCTCTTTCTTTCTTTCTCTCTCTAGAATTCATTTTGTAAGAGTTTTCCTATGGTTTCCTTGAACTTGGACGAAATGGGGAGGGGAGGGGAGGGGAGGGGTATTTATAGAGTTTAAGAACAATTCCTAGCTATTGATTTTGAAAATATGTGGCTTAATCTTGACCGTCCGATTTTCCTATTTGTCTTGTGGTGACAAATGTCCCTATGACATCATGCTTATATTATCTTGATGACATCATGCTTACATCATCAAACTACATGTATTTAATCTAATCGTACACATGTCTTGCATCCGACCGTATAAGTATTTTTCATCCAATTGTACACTTTTTTTTTCATCTAATCATACACTTGTTTCTTCCATGTCCTTTCATCATTTTGGCATTAAGATGGGGAAATTAATCTAAAATTCGTGCAAAATACAACCTTTAGGCATTCCTCCACTTATCTTACCATTCTACACCGTATATGGATACTTTTTTGGGTCCTGACTTACCCGTGACCATTGGAGCATGTTATGGCACCATTTTCTCACTTCAAATAAGTCCACATGTTATTATATAATATGTTGAAAGAGGAAGTGATACTCTTCCCTTGTTCTTCCATTAAAATAATTAATAATATTGATTTCAGAGTGAACTTGACTAAATTCTTTCTACCGATCTAGGACTCCGAGAATCTGTTTCTAAGTACCAATACTATTTATTCAACATGGGAAATTTTTCTAATTTTTCTTAAGTCAAAAGTCAACCTCTAAACATTTGACTTTGACTTTTTCCGGATAATATATAAATAGGCTTTAAATTTTATTAAAGCCAATCTCTTCGGTTTTTGGGATGAAATTATTTTTAAAATCTGTGATAATTTCTCAAGTATTTTCTCCCATTTTCTTCCACTTATTTGAGGCTTCCCTGTATTTTAAATAATTCAATTTATACTAATATTCATAATTAGCCAAAACCCTTAGAATTCCACAAATTCTTTCCTGGGGCATTTTCATCATTTTTAGCCTCATACAGGCATCTAGACCTCATTCCTATTTTTTTGAAATTTTTTTGAAGTATTCAAGCTTACTTTCTATCACTGTCCTTTTTGGCAAAATTTGCATTTAGGTCCCAGCTCAGGTTTAACATCAGGAATCCTCTTACTAAGATTCATAGTATAATCTTTGGCCCTTGATTAACTCAACTTCTTATACTGAGCTTCAAAACTTCATATACAGGCCTTAACATACCATTTCTGATTTTTTGAGATTTTTCTGGCATTTTCGGGTATAATTTCTATTTTTGCCCTTATAACTCAACACTTTGCAAAATTATGATTTTGTCCTTGGTTCAGCTTAACCCCATAATTCACCTCATTGAGGCCTCTAACATAACCTTTGACCTATATTTATTTTATTTCTTATTTCTAGACCATGAGACTTCGTCCGAATAGTCTCTAACTTCTTCTTTTTTTAGTCTCAAAAAATTTTCTCTTGGGATTTAGTTCCTGGAAATCCCTTTGCCTTTTACAAAATTTTTGGGACTTTTTTCAAAAAAAGTCTGATAGCCTGTCCATATTAGGCTAATTCCGGTACTTCTAAACATAAAATTTAGGATGTGACAGGAGCTCCATTCCATATTTGATATACAATTACGAATGGTCCAAATTCATTAGCTTTGACATATATAATTGAGCACATTGCGCATCTTAATATCAACCATTCAAATTAATTTTGCATGATTCATATTTAATTTAAATATTTTGTACATTTTAAATAATTTTTTATTTTAATAGATGCAAAATTTAAATAAAAATGACCTTATGACTAATATTTATTTAAAAATAAATCTATTATTAAAAAATTATAGATTAAAAATTATAAATCTGAATTAATGGTTTAGATTGTATTAGGGCATTGAGCAGGGTAACATTCCAATTTTAAAAAAAAAAATTTAGGTTATATTTGAGATTAATTAATTATCATTGAAATTTAATCTGAATTACTTAATTACGGGTTCCAACCTTAATTAACAAATAATAGTCAAATAATAATTAATATATATAGTTAACAAAAGAAAGATACATATAATATATTTATAAAAAATATATATATATTATAACAGTGGGTGGCACGTGGCCACCCACTGTTTGGCTTGGAGGGGAAGGGAGCGGTTAATCCCCTAGTGCCTCTTTCTTTTATTAAAAAATAATAATAATAAAATAAAATTAGCCAGTATTAAATCAACAGTGGGGTCACGTGCCCCCCACTATTGATTCCTCCTTTTGCCTCTTCCCGGTTCTTTCACTCTCCTTTGCCTCTGGTCCGTTTTGCTCTCTGCCAACGAGGAGGAAGAAAGACTGAGAGCGAGAGAAATAGTAAGCGAGAGGAAGAAAAAAGGTTTGCTTTGATGCTACTTTAATATATTTTGGTAAGTTATTTTCACCCAACCTCTTCTATTTACCTTCTTCTTCTTATTTTTTAAGTTTTTGGCGGAAAAATAAAATTTGTTAAGGCTTGATGGATTTTTAATTTTTGAGGCTTTTAATTTAATTTTATGATATTAATAGAGCTTATAGGATTAGAATAAGAGTCTTATAACCTAGATTTTTATTTAGATAGTTGATTTGAGGAAATGTAAGTTAGGGTTTAATTAGAAAATTGTGATTTGTGATAATGATGATATTAATTTTGAAATTGATCTCTTATTTTAGTTCATTTGAAGTCATATTGAAGATTCAATATTTGAGTTTTGAGGATTTTGTTAGAATAAGAATGTTGATGATTTTTGAAAAAACTTTAACTAGTCAAAGTTGAATGTTTTGAATAAATTGGGAAAATAATTGTCATTCAATGATCCTAATGAGTGAGAGATGATTAATGAGAGAAGAAAATAATATTTATAATAATGATTTTGAGGAACGGTTAAAGCATCGCAATTTTTTTTTAGAGTTAAAGTAAGAATTTTTGGGGATTTTTAGATTATTAGAAGGAGTTATCCTTATTGATAATTTTAATAAGAAAATAGAGTTGATAAGTTTTAAGAATTGCTTGGAAGGACAGATGAATTTTTTTTTATCTTTTTCCTAAAGAACATTTGTTAAGTGAGCGAATTATAGGGATTTAACTAATAAACTAATTTTTCAACTAAATCCTAATTTACATTTCCTCAAATCAACTATATAAATAAAAATCTAGATCATAAGACTCCTATTCTAACCTTATAAACTCTATTAATATCATAAAAATAAGTTAGAAACCTCAAAGATTAAAAATTTATCAAACCCTAACAAACTTTATTTTTCTACCAAAAACTTGAAAAATAATAAGAAGAATGTAAATAGAAAGAGGGAGGGTGAAAATAACTTACCAAAATATCTTAAAAGAGCACCAAAGCAAACTCTCTTTTTTTCTCTTACTCACTATTTCTCTCACTCTCACTCTCACTCTCACTCTCACTCTCGCCCTCGTTGGAAAAGCTTGAGTTTCTCTTTTGCTCTGTATAGTCTCTGTTTTGTTATATATGCTCTGGTTGATATATATTGTCAAACTTTAGGACTTTTTGTTATACTTAACATATTTTTAATTTTTCTGCTACATTCTGGATTTGTACTGTTGGGTGGAACCTTTTTAGACATATATGTGACTTTTATTTTGGTTGCAATTGTTATGGGCGGTAGTGGTTGTTATTCTGATAGGCTTCAAATGCCTTAGTCCATTTATGACTGGTTTTAGTTGTATTTTAAGATTTTAGAGTATTGTTGATGGATTTGTCATATACATGAAAATCAAGAATTGGTTATTTCTTGTCATATTAATCATTTTGGCTATTATAAAATAGTGATTACTGCTTTGTTACAGATGCGAATTGTTAATAATCATGGTAAACTTCTATTTGATTTTTTTTTTTTTTTACCATGATTGACTTTTCAAAATAATTAGTGGAGTTTTTTTATAACTATAGTAGTTTTTCATTATATGATTTATTCTTTCTACCACAGTTATTATTTAAATATTTTTGGTTAATTTTTTTTATTATATTGATCATTAAAAAATTAATTATTGTTTTGAAATTAAATAATTGTGTACTTGTCACGGGCTGTTACAAGCAGCACATGATACTGATTGTGAATGGGGATCCATAGTTTATAGTGCATGATTTTTTTTTTTTTTTGCCAGAATAGTGCATGATTTCTGGACCTTATTTGTGTATTATCTGAACAAGACACCCTCTTAATTAATGAATATCTAAAGTAAAGTACGATAAATAATATAACTATTATGTGATTATCCATTTGTCTGGAATAATGACTACTCTCTGGAATCTTAATTATATTTGCTTCGTAGCTCTCAAAATAGCTAATCTTCTATGATTTCTTTTGTACTTTATCAATCCCTGAATATAATAACCAGTTACTGCAAATTACTGAGACGAAAGAAGGTAGTTAGGTTCAAATATTTGCTCAAAATTTACCCCTAATTAAATGTTTTATTATGTTAATATTATTACTTTCCAGCTCCAATAATTTCCAACAATTTTCGTGGAAAATATAGGTAAATGTGGAAATATTTTATAAAGCATTTAGAATTTTGAACGCAGTATATTAATCATGAACAGAAACAAGGTATTCTGTACTTTCCAGCTCCAATAATTTCCAACAATTTTCGATGTTCTCAGTTCTCAGTTTTCTCCATCAGATCTAGTTTAATTAAAATAAAGGAATAAACATAAATACAACAAATAATCAGTTTACCCATTAATAAAGGAATAAACATAAATACAACAAATAATCAGTTTCATCCTTATGCCCCGTTTAATTTATATATTTTCAGTATAAAAAGACTAAAATACCCTTAAACTTAAAAGGGGGCAAAACTGTAAACCCATCACCCGAACACTCTTTCTTCCCAGTTCCCCACCACCAACAAAGCTTCGCCGCCATGAATGGCGGCCATGAAATTCGTGGCTTGAAGCTACTGATTTCAAAAACCACTGTCACTGAAAACACAAACCAGACCAGCAAAGATGATGGTTTTCTTTGAAAAAGCAAGTTGAAAATCGCGGAAAATCAGATCGAAAAAAATTCCACCGAAGCCAATAACCACCTCTTGCTCTCAATTGTCTATCTTCTCACCTTCTCATCGCCGTCAAGCATCCCTCTTTTGGCTATCGACAATGCAACTGGTTTCAAGGTCGCCGTCGAACAAAGCTGTGGTCTGGAGTGTGGGAGGTTATTCTCATGGGTCACCTGCCTTCGTCCCTTCTTGCCCCCTATTTCTCCTCAGACGATCCCATCGATGGTGTAGTGAGGATCTGCGCAGGTGGAGGAGCGCCACCGCCGTTGATGGTGGTGGGGCGCCGCCGTAATTGATGGTGGAGGAGTGTCGCCGCGGTCGATGGGGGAGGATCAAGGTCGCCATTGAGTCAAAGGCCAAAATGGAGAGACCGCCAGCTCCCAGGAACTCGAACTCGGATCCTTTGGGGGGGGGGTGATGGAACCCGCTTCCATCATTTTTTATGGAACTGGGTTTCATGAGGAACTGATTTCCATGGCACCAAGCAAGTGAAAATTTGAGTTCCACTTCAACTTCCATGCTGCCAACGGGGCATTAACTTCATAGTTGCTTTTCAATCTTTTAACCGTAACACCCATGTTCCCAAACAATGATTTCTGGGAAAATTTCATTCAAGGACAGCTGAAGACAATTAATTTTCAAGAACTCCCAAAACAATTTGAAAAGCCACTGCAGGACCATGGAAACAAATTGAAATTAACTTCAAAACCAAAACAAATTGAAATTAACTTCAAAACCAAAAAGACAGTGTTGCCTCTCAAACTATTATTCTGAAATTTGAAGTCTTCTCTCTCTTTCTCTCAACTCCTGATATTTGAAGCCCCTCTTGCTCACTCTCTAAAAAATCCAGTTCATCTATTGAAGGAGATCATTTGCCTTGCCGTCGCTACTATTGTGGTGAGGAGAGACTTTGCCATCGTCATTGCTCTGCTAAGGAGAGCCTTCATCGTTGCCCTGCTCTAGCAACTAGAGCCTCCATCGCCGCCCCTGCAAGTATTGTACGAGAGCTTTTTGTGTAGATATGAAGCTGGTTAAACTAGAAAAACTTGCAAGAACTCGAACTCTATATGACTTTATTGCTGGATATAGTTTGTTTTTGTTTTAATATACAGCTATTTTTGTGTATATATGAACCTCCATTTGTATTTTTGGAATGGTTCGTGAAGTGGCTATGACAACGCGTGAATTGAAATCTATTTTGTATAGTGCTATGAATAAATAGAGAATTTCATGATGGTACTTGGAGGTAAACCGCCCTAAGTACTAAATTGAAACTAGCTAGCAACTATATAAATGTATGAACAAATTAATCAACTTGTAAATGGATGTATTTTTATTGTTAATGTATGTATCATTGTTGCAAAGTTCCTAATTCTACTTGTGAATAGTCACTCCCAGACTTGTGAATTGATGTGTTCAACTTTTTGAATGAAATAAATCTACTTGCAAAAAAACGTATTTCTATTGTTAACGAATGTATCCGTGTTGCAAATTTCCTGATTTCACTTGTGAACCCTTACTCCCAGACTTGTGATAAACTTTTTCAATTGAACTAGCTCACTTGCAAATGGATGTGTTATTCTTATTAATATACATATCCTGCTTGCAAATTTCCTAATTTCAATTGCAAATGATCCCTCCCAGACTTGTGAATAATCATGTTTAACTTCTTGAATTCAACTAGCTCACTTATAAATGGACAAATTCTTACTATCAATATACTTGCCCTTCTTGCTAATTGCCTGGGGAGCACTAATCACAATATTCCTTGTATGATAGTCATTTTCTATTGCTCATGAGTTCATTCATTATTTTGAGTTTTCATTGATGCACCTGTGTCAATCTATTGTCAGTACTTATTGTTATGCCATAGGAATAATACACTTCCCTAAAGTTTGAGTTGTGGTGATTAGTTACTCATAAAAGAAATACACAAACAGCTGCTATTGCAAAACTACTTCAACGGATAAAGACAACAAAAGCCAAAGTAATGACATAGCAATTATTATATTTTTATTTCAATTAAGCTATTTTAGAATGTGTTAAAATTTGTGTATGGAGAATTTGCACAATTTCCGTTTTAGGGAATATACTATAAGTATGTTACATGTCAATTAATTACAACTTGCTGTCTTTCCCCACTAACTTGCAAGTATGTGATGTACTATTGACAACTCAAATTAGAAAATTTGCAATAAGATATGTTGATTAACACTTTGATGTCATAGGTATTTCCCTGTCATATTGGCAATTTGAATTAGAAAATTTGCAATAAAAATACATTGATTCACAAGAGAAACTCGTCTGTTTACAAATAGACTAATATAACTAAAAAAGTCATACATGATTATTCACAAGTCTGAGGAGCACTAATCACAAGTGGAATTAGGCAATTTGCAATACGAATAATCATATTAATGACAATAACCTGTCTATTTGCAAGTGATCTAGTTGAATTCTAGAAGTTGGACATGATAATTTATGTCTGGGAGGGACTATTTGCAACTAGAGTCAGGCAATTTGCAAGAAGGATAAGTATATTCATAGTAAGCATTTGTCCATTTATAAGTGAGCTAGTTGAATTGAAGAAGTTGAACATGATTATTCACAAATCTGGGAGGGATCATTTGCAACTGAAATTAGGAAATTTGCAAATAGGATATGTATATTAATAAGAATAACACATCCATTTGCAAGTGAGTTAGTTCAATTGAAAAAGTTTATCGCAAGTCTGGGAGTGAGGGTTCACAAGTGAAATCAAGAAATTTGCAACACAGATATACTCATTAACAATAGAAATACATCCTTTTGCAAGTAGAATTATTTCATTCAAAAAGTTGAACACATCAATTCACAATTCTGGGAGTGACTATTCACAAGTGGAATTAGAAACTTTGCAACAAGGATACATACATTAACAATAAAAATACATCCATTTGCAAGTCGATTAATTTGTTCGTACACATATATAGTTGCTAGCTAGTTTCAGTTCAGTACTTAGGGCGGTTTACCTCTAAGTACCATCATGAAATTCTCCATCTATTCATAGCACTATACAAAATAGATTTCAACTCACGCGTTGTCATAGCCACTTCACGAACCATTCCAAAAATACATATTAAGGTTCATATATACATAAAAATAGCTATATATTAAAACAAAAACAAACTATATCCAGCAATAAAGTCATGTAGAGTTCGAGCTCCTGCAAGTTTTTCTAGTTTAACCAGCTTCATATCTATACAAAAGGCTCTTGTCCAACACTTGCAAGGGTGGCGATGGAGGCTCTAGCAGCAGGGCGATGACGAAGGCTCTCCTCAGCAAAGCAATGACGATGGCAAAGTCTCTCCTTACCACAACAGTAGCAACGGTGAGACGAACGATCTCCTTCAATGGATGAACTGGATTTTTTAGAGAGTGAGCGAGAGGAGCTTCAAATATTGGGAGTTGAGAGAGAGAGAAAAGACTTCAAATTTCATAGTAATAGTTTGAGGGGCAACACTGTCTTTTTGGTTTTGAAGTTAGTTTCAATTTGTCCCTATGGTCCTGTAGTGGCTTTTCAGATTGTTTTGAGGGCTCTTGAAAATTAATTGCCTTTAGCGGTCCTTGAATGAAATTTTCCCATGATTTTGTGACAATAATTATTAATTTGAAAATTGAACTTGATATGTTTTGTCAATATTTAAAATTTTAATGTCAGCATTATTTGTCAATAGAATTATGATGAAAGAACAAAAAAATACTTTATAAAATTAAGAGATCAAAACCATGTCAAGTTAAAACACTAAAGGAACACCTGTGTCTACTCTTCTGATTATTAATATAAAACTAATTTAAGAGGTGACATTAGTTTTATTTGTAAGATCTATTTTATATGTTTATCAATTTTTTTTTTCAAATTAACCTCATTAATATTTCATCGACAATAATCAAATAACAGAAGAAGGGAATGAGTTAGCAAAGATGATTAGGATATTTTTTTTAAAAAATTATATTAACTAATTTAACTAACATCCTTAATCTATTCAAATTAATTAATTAAGTCTTACACTAAAAATTGGAGTATAAAAACTCTAACAAGGTACAGTATTTATAGTCACATGAAGAGCGCAACTTATTTCACTCTATACAATCCATGGGATCCACACTAGCCCATGATATTAACTTCTAGAGTACAAGGGGATCTTTTGCATCATATTTCAATAGTGATACTCGATCTCCATGCTTGAAACAAGGTAGAACAGTTCTTCACAACTAAACTATTCTCAGGTCACACGCAAAAAGAAACATTAAAAGGACTACCATTGCAATAGTTGTTTTGAAAAAGGAGGGGAGGGGGGGGGGGAGATACTACCTCAGTATCGTTCTTAAACAAAGAAATCAACGTATACGCGATTAAACATATCGGGAGGGCAAATGTAACTTACAATGTTTATTTGTTCTGGCACGAAAGACACAAGAAAGGCCCCTCATTTTTGGATCAGCAAGCTGTCATGGTAAGCAGTACATAGTTACATACAATTGAGGTAGATGGAATTTCCCAGTTAATGGATAAAACTATATTTTGTACTGGAAAGTAATGACTTCTCATCCCCTATGCTTTTACTGACAGATCATGACATCATGTCCCACCATCCACATCAAATCCGGCCCCAGTCCAGCCCGGGGCCGCCGGTCGACCTTTAACCACTGCACCAATTCCCTTTCCTTTTAATTGGAAGTTAGCTTTCTTTTTACCTCTTCCTCCTCCCTCATTAGAAGGCTGCTGATTATGTCCATTTGTCCCTGGGTCTTTCTGCTCGTTTCTTTGGGTGGAACTACTATCGGCTGAACCCCCATTTGGTTCCCTTGTGTTGGGAACAGAGGACAAATCTTTAATTGTATCATCCTGAGAAGAACTCCTTGATCTCTCATCCAAACAAAATTCAAGTACAAGGTTCTAAATTTTACTGGCATGACATGCATATATTCAAGACATGACATGACAAAATCAGGGGACGAGCATCGTATATTCAAGACATGACATAATGTAGAATCAACAGTCAGCAACAAAGGAAGACAAATTTTAGGATAGAAATCTTTCCACTGATTTCGTTGCTTCCAGGGTAGTCTCTTCATAGCTAGCCACAAAAAACCTTAATTCAAAATCCATGCATTAAGGATAACAGCATTATATGAAATATTACTTCCAATCCTTAATATAAAAACCAGTTTAACATTTAATTTGATCTTAAATATAAGATCTCAATTTACTTTGTCTATCATATTTATCCATTTTTTTCTAAGATGGTCTTTGTAATAATTGCATATATTAAAGGTTTTATCAGATGGTAGTTTTAGGTAATATATACGACTAGCAAAGATATTTTAAGGAAGATAACATCTATTTATTACAAATAACTAGCTTAAATAATTTTTTTAATCTATTCAAATTAGTTAACAAACTCTTATATCAAGGACTCGAGGTAGTAACACATTCACTTGCATATTAAACTCAGACACCAAGTAATCTTCAATTATTATTTCAGTAGCTAGCCAAAAGAAATTATTTATTTTAACGCAAAATTCAGAATAGAGATCAGGTCTTATGCCTACAACAATCCATTCACTTTAGAATTTTATTTGAATTGTATCTCTACGTTCTTGAATTAAAAGGTATAGTTAGCAGTAGTTCCAACCAGTTTATATCGCTACCAATCGAAGGTTAAGAGCAAACACTACTACAGAAGAAAGGGAAAGCACAATAATATTCAATTCATGCCCCTGGTTATAGGAGTCTATCCCCTTGGTTATGCTTATAGGTATACAACTGGCCCAACAAATCAGTAAAATGTAAAGAGATTACTAACTAACAATTCCACACAAATTATCTCACCCAATACTACGAGTATTTTTTGAAGCAGTTATCAAAATTACACAATATTCAGCCCTATAATGGATATTCACAAAATTGGGTTTGAACTACCTGCCTAGTTGGCTGCTTTCATTATATCATCTTCAAAGCTTCAGAATATAACTAGGAATTCTTCTGTGTGTATAATTATAATCACTCGAAGCCTCAATTGCTCACTGGAATACTTCTCAAGTTAAAAGAGAAAGCCATATAGGAGGATGATCCATTTAGTGCTATTATAGAACATTCAACCTGAGAATGAACCCATCCCCAGGTACTCTGAAGACAAATTTCTTACAGAGCAGGTCCAGAGTGACTTTAGAGGATCAGTCTTAGAAGAGTTCCTAATGATATGCATTCCTTTGCAACAGGTTAAAAATACTGCAATGCAATAGTTTGCTCCATTATTATTTTTCCTCCATTGGTTGAATAAATTATATTGGCCATGTTAAGGATTTGTAATATGAATGACCAACTCAATTCAATGGCTCACAGCTCACCGATAACCCTTTAGATCATGACACATTTCAGCAGGGTATGCTTCACAAGGCACAAAATTTAATCTACAACTAAATAAACAGGCATGCTTACGTTAAATAAGCAGGCCAGAAAACAAAAATGAAATTCAGGCACCTTGGGAGAATCGGCAAAAACTAAAGTCTATTATTTAGCCAACAGTTACATAGTACTAAAGTCTATTGAAGCAATTAACCGTAGAGATTTGAAGATGATGTATGCAGAAATGAGAACATACATGATGAGGAGTGGTTGATGCTCTATTTGGATTCAAAGCTTCCAATCGTCGTTTTAATTCCTCCAGCCTAGAAAACTGACTGCTACTGCTCTCTTGGACCTGTAAACCATTTTTTGTATCAAACAGCCTATCATAACGCAGCATAACAGGTATTCATTAAACAATGTAACTACCAGATTGTTCAAGTCTTCACATAGCTTCTGTTTAATAGCCTCTTCATCCTTTACTACTTTTGATGCTGACTCCCATACCTGTAGCACATGCAGTCAAGATTTCTACATTTGAAGTAGCGTAGTGATCATTCTAATTACATTTAAAGCTCTGATGTTCATAAACTAAATTAAGGTTATAGACAGTAGAAAGTGCCCTTATCTAAGTCATATAACATCAGTATATTAATCCGCTTAAAGGGAAGCTAAGATACATATGCATTGCTGTGATAGCTCATGATTCAGAAATCTTATTTCTATGAACAAAGTCTTCCTCCTTTAGCAAACACCATGATGGAAAATGATATAGGTACAAGAGGTTATAGGAAAGGAGTGTTACAGGTGTTAGGAATATGGAGCAAAACATTTATGTGGATAGAGAATTATTATGATTTAATTACCAAGTTGGGTTTTTAATAGAACCTCAATCCTCAGCTATCTTTGCATCACTCTTATCAACAGGATGGCAAAAAGTCCCTTAATTTAGGAAGTCATGGTGGGACTGCCCAGTTCAGGAACCTCAATTCAGGTCCTCCCCCACCCCACTGCAGGGATCATGTGATCATATCCTCCACTAGAATCAGTAAATTCTCTTCTCATGTTAAAACACAGAAGAACACTGGATTACTAGAACCTTGTCAAATTATATTTGTTAACTTCCACCTAATAGTAAAAGCCCCTTCTTTGATCTTTGACCTCCCTCCATTATAGAGATGCGATTATGTCTCTTCTTCACTGAATCTATGGTTGTGTAGCCCCCAGAGTCCCCATGGGATCAGTGGGGATTCGGCCATGCAGGGAATGTGGATGCGGGGAAAATTCCCTCTAAATGGGTGTGGGAACAGGGAAGACAACTGATGGCAGGGACAGGGAGTAAGAAAGCACACCCCACCCCTACGTCACAGCACTGCCATCCCTAAATAGTAATGTAAACAACAAATTTGATAGGACCCCACATAAAATACAAACAAAAATACAATAGAAAGGAAATAATAGAAAGCAACAACTGAGGGGATAACGTGGGCTTTGATGTCTCATTGATAAATATTACACTGTATCAGTGACTCAATGACAGAACTGATCTCAGTCAAAACCCAAACACCCAATACATCCTGATTTGACATATGGTTACAGAGACAAATCAATACAGAATATGGCAGGGAAGTGAACTAGACATTCAAGAGGCCAACAACTCTCCAACGCTTCGGTCTTTGAAACAACACCAGATCTACTCTATCCATTGAAGACTGAATTAGAGAAAGAAGAGTAGAGGAATCACCACTTTGAAATATTCTCTTCTTTTCTCATAAACATGTGAGCTTGTAATGAATATCTACTCTATAAGAAGTCATTGTGAGAAGCTTTTCATGAGAATTGTATTTCTTTCTTGACAATTTTGCCAGGTTCTTGAGAAATATTTAGTGGTTAAAGTGCTAAGAATATGTTGTAAAGGCTTTTAAATCCTCCCTGTTTTGAAAATGTTTGCTACATTACTATAGAAGATTGATTTTCATATCTGAACTCTTACACACAGTGGTCTCTTCCTCTCTAAATTAGTAAGTTATTTAACTTCTTGTGTATGTGCTGTCTGTATTTTATTTGCATTTGAATTATAAAAGTACTGATGAATGTATTCAAAAGGAAGGCAATGAAAATTCATTGATTCGTACAGAGATTCTCCCTTAGCTTTCGAAGATTTGAGTTAGGAGTATAAGATTAGAGTCAGAATCTAACTCAAAGAAGTTCTTGTTTAGCTATAATGCAAAAGAAGTTCTCTCTAACATATGGTAAATGATTATTCAAAACCAGAGGATTAGAGGATTTAGAAGAAGAAAAGTTAGGAATACAAGATTAGAGTCAGAATCTAACTCAAAATTCTAATCATAGGGAAGCAGATTCTTGGGGACCATGAAAGGCAGATTCACCCCAAGTCCATGACAGGAACTACAGCAAGAGGTTCTCAAATCTCACTCCCTCCCGCCATAGGTTTCAAAGGGTAAGGAATCTTTAGGAAATATGAGTCAGAATCTAACTCATAAATCTTCAAAAGCCAAGGGAGATACAAATCAATGAATTTTCATTGCCTTCCTTTTGAATACATTCTTCAGTACTTTTTTAATTCGACTGCCAATAAAATACAGACAGCATATACACAAGAAGTTACTCCTCTCGTCTTATCTATAAAGCACTTCCAGCATGTTTCATACAGACCAAGAAAAACTTTAAGCTTTATTAATTCTCATTTAAAATTTAATGACTTTCCAATTTTATTTCTATTTAATATACATTATACCTCATATAAACAAAGTCAACACTAATAAATGACGGGTTAAATTGTACATCCATACAAAAAATTTCTCTCAGTGCCCTATAAACAAGACCAAAAAATACCTTCTCTCTCTGTCCTATAAATAGGACCGGAGGAGTAAATAACTTCCAAATTTCCCTTTGTCCTTTCTGTCTACTTATGTACGCAGAAGTTATGGAGTCCGATCAATGAGTTAACTGTAAACATAAGATCAGGAGTTGCCCACTAAAATTGTGTGGCGCTGTTGGCATAGGCATCTATGCCACTAAAGGCATTTATGATATGACAACTGTGGGGAAGAGTTGAGTATACAAGTAGCACACCTTTCGTGCTTGTTCTTCCTTTTGCTTGGCCACACGAATTCTCTCCGTTGACGCCTCTATTTTCTTCCTCAGAAGTTCGAGTGCTTAAAAGTATGCATCATTATAAAAGAGAAGCAATGTCATAATTCTATAACGACCAGTGAAGAATTATTTGTATCATTTGCACCAGAAAGAGCACATAACAATGATAGTATAGAAACCTGCTTTCTTTGGCCCAGCAGTGAGTTTCATCTCCATTGTGAGATTTGCAAGCTCGCGTTCCACATCACGAATTTTAGAGTAGTTCTCTTCAATGTATCTGAAAATAATAGAGAACTTATGCAGCTTACCGATAATTCAACTATAATTAAAGACGTGTTCTTCATTGAACAAGATACAATCAGACAAACTGAAATTCCTTCTCAAAACAAAACAATCTTAGCGCGGTTCTTATTTGGAGTAGATTAATCAGCGTATATGAACAGAGATCAGAGGTTCAAGAGGCAACTACACAATGAATAAAAGTCCAGCATGAACACCTAGTAGATCCAGACTAGAGTGCGGGAAAGAAGAGGAAGAACGAGAAAGAGAGAGAGAGAAGTTACTTCTTTAATTGAAGCTGCTCTGCCTCGATGATCTGCAATAGAATCCAGTAAGTAAGAGAGAAGCATAAGATTCAGGAAATTAAGTAATGGGAGAGAGGAAGAAGAGAACCTTCTCGGTGTAGCTAATGACAGGAGCTTCTCTAGGGAGACCATCGGGTCCGATCTCAGGGAGAAGCGAAGGATTGGAAGCCATATCTGAAGAAGGAAACGCGTCGTCGGCTTTTGAATTCGGCCAGTAACAGACTTGTAAATTTGACAATGTGAATGTCGAGAAGAAGGATTGGCCTCGCTTTAGCTATGAACGTTTGTGTCTTTTTCCGGAAACGCTCCCATTCTGCACATTGCAACCACGTTCATCAGAGAAAATGACGCAGCACGAATTGGGTCCGTACCAGACTCCGTTTCGCCTAAATAAATAAAGAAAAAGTGAAAAACAAAGAACCGGGAATATATAATGTTCTGTACCTAATATATCATCTATTTAACTAATTTAATTAGTTAGATAAGTTAGTTAATTATAAAAAATATGATATGTTTTTTTAAAACACCATAATCATTTTACTTGATATCCTCTTTTCTTTTCCTAGATCCATATAAATAATTTAAGAAAAACTGATAAATATGAGAAATAGGTCTTATATTTAAGATCCAAATTAACTCAATAATTAGATTCTATATTAAGGATCGGAGGAGTATATGTGGGATTAGTTTACATCCTATTTATACAAGTACCTTCAATATATTTTAGATAGACTAAATAAATTATTAAACTATATTATTTTTTATTAAAATATAATAACTTTTTCACTTTACTTTTATTTAATATATATATACTTTTTAAAAAAGATAACTATCTACACTATAATAAGTAAATGACAAAATAGTACATTCATGCTAAAAATTTAATATAATGATTCTGCCTTATAAATAGGACAAGTACTTAAATTTCACTATTTTTTGTCAATTTTTTATTTTTATTTATATTTTTAATATATAAATTAGAATAAATAAAATTAGATCACTACTGATATACTTGACTTATCCCAATCAACGACATATCTAAGGACTGGGTTGTTGACAGAACACGATAGTATCATGTGATTCATGTAGCCGACCCCACCTAGTGGGATAAGGCTTGTTGTTGTTGTTGTATCCCACTCAAAATGCGCATAATATTCATAAAACTGTATTAGAGAATAATATTAGTAAATCAAGTGCTGCCAAAACCTAACTTAATTTAAAATTTAATAATTTAAATTCTTATTGGATAAGGGATTAATAGGAAAGAAAACTATGGGGTAAAGTCAAACTAAAGTCAAAGAACATCTTTTTTGAAAAAACAGAAATGGTAGGGGGAAGTCTACGAATAGTAAGACAAGTTTGAAATTTCATGGGAACCCCTTAGAAATGAGATGGAATTTTAACTAATCCGATCCTATGTAGGGTTCAAGATCCTCCCTCAAATGGACATCCTAGACTTAGGCCCAAACATGACAATTCCAATCCAATGGACGTTTGTTTGGAAACGTCAAGTTGCCTAACACAAGCGAAGAGGCATATTTTGCTTCTGGTCACTGTGGAGAGCCTGCTGAAAATGGAAAGTTGAACCATACCCAAAAGGAACCAAAACAAAAGGTAACAAAATGGCAGAGCCAAGCCTTTTTGGCGGAAAGCTTTAAAAAACCCCAGTTGAAAATCAGAGTCGTGTATTATCCACAGGCCACAAAGTCTATACATGTGCCCAGGACGGTGTTTATTTCTGGAAGCACTGGAATTTTATGCCGTTTGAGCCTTGACCATTCCAAATTTAAAAAATTCACTCGTTAGGATCCTAATAATAATCTGCTTCATCTAATCTTTTATTTGAAAAAAATTGGATTTTTAATTTGTAATCTGTGACTTTTGGTGATTGAAAAATTTGGAAGTTCTAACTCTTGAATAATTTATATCAGTAACAAATAATATTTTTCATATTTCTTCATGTTCTAGATTTGATGAGCAGCTAGATGATTAGCAACTATTTTCTTAATTATTTGCTCTGCAACCGCACGCCATCAATTCTGGTGAGATTTGTGAAATATATTTACCAATAATTATTTATTTGATGGAATTCAATTACATTCTATTTTAAGCATTTGCCATGTATCTTGGTAATAGAAGATTAAATTAGTAGGCTAGAAATATCTGGAACAAAGTTTGATTGCACAAATGATTATAGCATGATCTTCAAATAGTTGTATGATCATAACCTCCCCAGAGTGCTACCATGATCTACAGCAAGAAGCCAAGTATTTCATTTTAAATTTTAATCACCAAAAAAACAAAAACAAAACCAGTGGAAGCTTGTCAGTATATCTTATTATGCCTTGAAAGTTTATGTAAAGAATTGGAGAATACCTCAATAGGACATAACAGCAAACTGAACTGAACTGAACTTACATAATAGAAATGCAGATTAAACCAAAAAGAGATGCAAAGAAGCTCAGCATGACCTAAGCCCTACATAGCTTAACAAGAACATCAAAGAGTCAAATGATGTTTTACAAAAACTCTCCTAGGTACTAAATCGTTGCTGCTTCAAGCAAGAATTGAAGAACATCCTCTTTTGTGGGTAGTGCAGGAATTGCTCCTTTCTGTGTTACTGTGAGGGCGCCACATACGTTGGCAAAGTACAGTGCCTTTCTTAATTTCTTCTCATCCTGCCACACGGAATAAATATGTTAATTCCTCCAGGGCCAAGTTTGCAGAAAGTGGAAAGAATCTCAAGTCCTTGCATCAAACACCCCAAAGAGAAAGAAACATCTGCAGTGTTTATCATGTTGAACAATTCGGATTCTTTACATTCACAAAAGGGAATGCACACAATATATTCAGACAAGGAAGAGACGATGGTATAAAGATGGGATGTGGACCTCATAAGCAATTACATTCTTTTGTGTATCCTTTCTTTCTATGTACCTGTGAGTGTGTGTGTGTGTGTGTGTGTGTGTGTGTGTATGTATATATGTATATGCTTAAATGTAAATGATACAATTTGTTCTTTGAGACAACTTCACCTCAAGCAAACATCTTCCTATTGGTGAGTTGCCACGTCAGGACCATGTTTAGAGGTTTTATCAGGTTGCCTTAATTTTTTAATTATCAAATTAACGTTAATTTTCAATACTAGTTAAAACAGTTTCTCCAACTTCAATTTTTTGGATTTCTTCATTTTGGCCCCCCAATTCCCCTGTAAACGAAGGTATGGGCGGAAAGACAGAAGATAAGGAAAAGGAGAGTGGTGAAGTTACAGTGTTTGAGTACTAAATGAAGTTTGCGGCTTTCCCTGATTCTGTTTTGAGAGCTATTTGCTTCACTTTTATACAGGTTTCCACAGCACCATGAATAGAAATTAGCCAGAAACTAGTGGTGACAACAACGGTGTTGTGCAAATGTATAGGAGACATGTGAGAGCAGAATTATTTAACAATCAATTTCTGTTAAATTTTTGAGATACCTGAAAAATGCTTGGGTCAGAAGCTACATTGTACAACAACCCACTGACAAATGAATCACCAGCACCTGTTGTGTCAACAGGCTTAACTTTAACACCAGCAACTTTGCCTCTAAATTCCTGAACAAATGTGATCAGAATTAGTTGAATGTGGGTAATTAACAAACAACAGAATATTATATTGCTTAACATCAGTTAGCTCCATTTAACTCACAATTATCACATTAGCACACTCACGACTTCTCAGAATAAGGATAGCATATAGAAGATGCTATACATCATCGGATATTGTCAACTCAATGTAGATTCAAGAAGACTCACTGATAAAGAGTAAAGCAAATGAATAAATTATTGGCTTTGTCCCTTATGGGACACTTGATTTTGATGAGTCTACCTTGGTATAATATCTACAACCCTCTGATCCTTCAGTAACAACTAGGAGCTTAAGATTTGGATGAAAAAGCTTTTTCAACACGACATTATCATCATAGGGATCATCACCACCGGTCAAGAATGTGATCTCATCCTCACTTATCTGCAGGCACATAAAAGCACCAAATCAGCTGTAATATTTTTTTTGGTAGTCGGGATGTGAGATGTCAAAATGTTCTTCAATCCAAATTATGTGTTGATATAAGTAGAAAAAGAAAACATTAGCGTATATTATACCTTAATTATATCTGCTTGGTCCCATATACTCATTATGCCCTTTCGAGCAGCTTCAGCTGAAGGCCATAGGGCCAACCTCAAATTTGGATCATAAGATAGAATAGCACCCGATCTTTTGGCAATACTCATGGCAGCAAGATGAGCAGACTTGCATGGTTCATCAATCAAGCTAATGGAACCATAATGGAAGATCCTAGCCTACAAACAACATGCAGATATCAAAACATATATGAAAGATATTGGACCACATTTAAATGAGACATTAAAAAAGAGGAAGAAAAACCTGCTTTAGAAGATTTTGATCAAGTTCTGACTCATGAAGAAGCATATCAGCACTTGGATGTCGGAAAAACAAAAATTCACGTTCACCATCAGCTCTAAGAGTAACAAAAGCTAGTGCAGTTCTCGCATCAGCATCAAACCTCACGCCAGCTATATTAACATTATTCTGCTTTAAAATGTCAGCCAACATGTATCCAAATTCATCCCTTCCAACCTACAAGACAAATAGCAATACATTTTAGTCTGAACTTGAGTCAAGTAGCTCATGCACACATACATTTCTCTATACATCCATTGACTCCTTTCGAGTTTCTTTTCTTTTTTTCTTCCAGGGGGTGCAGGGATACAAACACAATCGTCTAAGAAAAAAAAAATTCACCCGAACATGCAACCTATGACAAAGAAATCATTAACAGGAAAATACAAAAAGAATCCATGTAACCAACAGGATCAACAAACTTGAATGTCTAACTATACCTTGCCTACAAAAGCAGATGAACCCCCGAGTCTAGATACACCAACAGCCACATTGGCAGGAGCACCACCAGCAGCCTTTTTAAAAGCAGATGCTTCAGCAAGTGATACTCCAGCTTCTGTTGGTACGAAGTCAATCAACATTTCACCAAAGCAAACAACCAGTGAACCAGTGTCCTTGCACTCTCCGTTACCTGTACAAAAGCTGTACTGTTAAACCCACTTAAATAAATGCATTATAACTGAATGCAGAGGAATTAACAATAGTCATTTCAAGCCACATTATTATGTAATTAGGCCAGTGATATGGCTCCAATTGTTTTACAGAAGACAGCTTGCTGGGATACATTTTCTTGATTTTCATGGTGTTCATTATAGAAATTGTTCTGTTTTCCTAAGCTTGGTGCACAAGGTAACTGAAAATATATTCTTAACTAATCAAAAGCAATCCTTCAAGAAGACTGAAATGGTTTCCCCTTAAAGAGTAGAGGAAGTGAAGTGACGCAGTGGAATGAACACACAAAATATACAAACAACATGGATCCAATTGAAATATATTCAGAAAATTATATTGAAAAAAAAAAATCAGTATCAACAAGAAATTTTGCCTAAGTCTCTTAATAGAGAACAGAATCTCCACAATCATGTTTTCTTTTTCATTGAACAAACAAAGCTACAAGAAGCAGAATTTTGATCTTCACATGGGATGATTTTCTTAAGTGTATTTATAATATGACATCCCTCAAATATCCGTGCATATAACTCTGCTACTTAATTATGAAAGAGAAGAATCATTTCAAAATTCAAACATAAAGCATGGCATTGGCATCCAACTACATAACGCATGTAAGTGAAATTTTGTAAACCATCATCTAAAAGTCTACAGCATACACAAGTTAGTCATTCAAATTGTTCTGTTTTCAATTTACCTATCTCTTCTCCCCATTGCATTGTCAACAACGTTCGATCCCGAAACCGAGACTCAATTTATGCATCGAACTGTTTTTTCAACCATCCCAGTTAAATCCGAGACTAATTATTATCCCAAATCTAATCAGAAATTAATTTTATTACTCCCAATCCATTCAGGTTTGGGCATCGACATCCATGGAGGACACGAATAGTAATCTGAGATAAGTTCTTTGTGGTAGTCAGAGACCCTAACGTTATAGTTCTGTTTATCTCCGTGCAAGGACGGAAATCAGATGCCACAAGAAGCTTTTTGCAAGAAGACGTGATGGTTACTATTCGCACAAAGAATTCAATACTTACAAACAAAAAACACGACGCATTCAGTCAAGAGGGAAAAAATTCAAATAAATATATAGAATAAAGATCTCCAAAATGATTCAAAAAACAAATTCTAATACAAGTATTGTGCCGACGAGGAGGAAACCCCCGTAATAAAATCATAAAAGACACGATCTTTAGCTCACGACGTCAAGTTTCAATCCATATATATGAATTTCTTCAAGAGAAGATAAATAACATAAACCTTACACAGTAACAGAACAATTAAACATGTGGGAGAAGATTAAAAACCTGAAGATGTAGGCGGAGCCATTCAAGTAATGGGTGTAAGATTGAACCAAGAAACAGAGTATTACGGAAAGAGAAGGAAAAGAAAAAAGAAGCTACGCAGACGGGTGGTGTGTGGAGAGGAAACGCGAGCAGGAGGAAGGAGAATGGAAGTAGAAGTGAAATGGGTTAGATTTAAAAGCAAGATTGTTGCAGGCGACAGGAAGGAGATCGACGACGACCACCACGCAAGCAGCCAGGAAACTAGAAAAGAAAAATTTGATGATGACCATTTTTATTCCCATATTATTTTTAATATTCTTCACATGCCCATAGGTTCACAGGTCACCGCTTGGTCAAATAATCCACTTTTACTTTTCTAAATCTTACGCCCGCCTCCTGTTTTCTTGTCCTAGTACTCATAAATGATATAAAATGATTTCACTTTTATTTTTTCCCGTTATTTTATTTGAATTGCTAAATTATTATATAGTTCTTAATTTAATTTTCAGTTTTAATTTCTAAATCTATCTATACCATATATATTGGCTTAATTATTTACATATAATTAGGAATTTGGAGAGCTATTTATATACACAGAACATAAATTGAATAAGATTATAACTTTTATATAACAATTTAGTGAGAATTCAGTTTCCCACAAGTAAATCATACACGCTATCGAAATTAGTCTGCATCTTACTTTATCCCAACCTCTCACATGCCTTGTATAGTATTAAAACTATGGTACTTTTTTTTAATAAGAATTAGAAAGGGGTTAAACTGACAAAGCGAAGGAAATTAAACAATATCTCAGAATAGACAAAAGCCCAGCCACAATCTACAACGTTCACATTTTTTAAAGTGTAACCCTCATTATTTTTCACTTTATTTACCAACCTGTTAGCAGTATCACACCTATTGCAGTGGCAAAACAAATTAACTTGTTCCATATACTCCTTCACAGTAGACCTAGCTGTCAATAAAGTTCCTCAAGTCCACACACACACATCATTGTCATATTGTTCAGATCAAATCCAAACGATTTCTCATAGAAGGAGGGGTTAACATGTAATTTTAATAACAAAGTTTATACCAATATGCAATGAGCACCACAAAGTTTTTTGTGGTGCAAAAATATACTTGAACTTGTCAAGAGGGGATAAAAATAACAATATCGTTAACATCTTTTAGTTTATATATATGGAGTTTACGAAATTAGTTTTAAGGTGCATCTTAGGCTAATACTAATAGATACCGGACATTATAAAATTTATTTAGGTATAAAAACATACATGAACTTTTTAAAAGAGGAAAAAAAACAACAAAATTTATCAAGTCTCATAAACATTTGTTAACTTTATTCTTTTGAGTCCCACTAAATATTATGTTTACTTTTTACTCATTCCCACTTTTAAGTAGATTTATCTTTTCCTCATCAGAGTCAACACACACTCTTTCTCTCTCTCTCCACCATATCATTTCTCGACATCCAAGCTTTTTATATGTATTTATCTAAGATGACATTTTTCCTTTTTGGGATATGAGGTTTATTGCCTTTTCACCAAATACCTTTAGTTCTGTCTTGCCTCTTTGCCATGCAACAAGACCCTGAAAAATTAATGGGAGAAAGAGAGAAAGACTAGCATGACATTGACAAATAATTAAAGTCAACACAGTCTATCAAGTATTCGCGTCGACTGAAGCACAAGAATACAATTAGTTAAGCTCGTACTAAGAGATTATACTTCAAGCCAGAATCCGGATTTTCCATTTCAAGACTCACCAACTTCATTGCGCGCTGACATGGAAGAAGAGACTAACAACGTGGCTGGCAACACTGAAGATCCTGATGACCATTTTGTTTTGGATGGAAGAAATAATTTTACACATGCAGTTCTCAGCTCTAAATAATGAGGTTCAACTGTTGCCGAAACCTCAGATTGATCATATTGTCATCGAGGCTATCATGATCAGAAATAGTTTTGAAATGGTGTTAGAGGGTCCTATAGAAGATTGGCGTGTGGTTTGCCTACATCCACTGAACGACTTTCTATCTTGAAACGGTGTCAGAGGGTCCTTTAGACGATTTTACATTGAAGGTCCATTGTTTCATTTGCAACATCATGTAAAAGATACTACAAACAACACAATCACAGGGCGACTTGAAGGGGGGGGGGGAAGGCAATTTAGAACTAAAACCGAAATAGAAATTTGCTTGTTATAAATCAGAAAATTCATGTATAGAGATTAAAAGAATTCATTAAATTAGTTATTTGTAATAAAGGTATGTTAATTGCTATAAAATATTTTTTATAATTTGTGTCAAAAAATCAATAAATTAATCTTTAATTTTAATGTATATAAGTAATGAGATTATTTGAGAAAAAAGTTATATATTTGTCAAATAAAGTTAATAGTTTGTGTCGAAAAACCATTTTTTAACATGCATTAAGAAATATTTATTAATTAATAGTTGCAATTGCGTTTTATTATTATTTTTAATTTAAAATCATTTTTCATATTTATATATTTTGGTTAATCGGTTAACCAAATCGAAATTTTCGGTTAATTCGGTTTCAGTTAGTTCAATTAATCGGTTTCAGTTCGATGTTTAAAATTTACTCTATTCGGTTAATTCGGTTATCATTGATAACTGAACAGAAAAACCGAATGCTCACATCTATAAATGATTGAATCTTAAACATAAAACTAATTAATTGAAAAGTTAATTGATCTCATAAAATAATATTTTATCAGGTCCTCTTAATAATATATATAAATAATTAAATTACGTAAAACATTATTAGAATTGATTTAATGTAATGAATATATTAAAAATATAAATTATTTTTAAAAAGGAAAAAATTTTAAATCAAAATTCTTATATTCATTATGTCAAATTCTTCAACTATACATGATCATGTATCCTTTTGTTTTTTTTTTTTGGTTTCATATGAATTTATAGTTAAAGCTATTAAATGCTAATATTTTAAAAATATGACACATGGTTATGTCTAATTAGAGAATTTGATATAATACATATAACTTGGTATAAGTATTACGTTTTTAAAAATACTCCTATCTCCCTTATGTTTTTTTTTTGGGCCAACCCTCTCTCTCTCTTATGTAAATGATACTCGCCCTGGTCCTATTTACAAACTTTAAATTTAAAAAAATGTATCATTTTATAAGTTTTAATTTGGATTTGTCTTAATATTTAATACATTTTTTAAATTGTGTCCTTAACTATTTATCCTCTCTCCTTTCTCATAATCTCTCTTATCATATTTTTCTACATATTTTCTTTCATCATTTTTCTTATTTATTATAGAAGCATATTTAAAAATAAAAACATATTTTTAACTTATTTATTACTTTTAATTAAATTTTAATTAATTAATTATTATTATTGAATTAGTTATTTTGAAGTTTATAGGAGGGAGTAGTATGACTATGAATAACTAATGGAGTCTAGGCGGTCTAGCTAACTAATAGTAGTATGATAATAAATATTTTAGATTCTACAATCATCAATTCCTCCAAAAAAAAACTTTTATAAAAGTAAAAATGGCTCGAAGGGCGCGTTTTTGAAAAAGGCGACTGCCGTATGCTCAGCAAGAAGTCCATAATTAGCGGATGATCCCACCATGATAAAACAATAAATTACTCCATTAATCGCAGTGGTGGATTTACTCTAAATCCATAATTAGCGGATCCGACCATGATAAAACAATAAATTACCCCATTAATTGAAGTGGTGGATTTACTCTAAATTGATAATTTTTTCAAGCTTACCCTTGACTTAAATAATGTAGATAGAAAAACATGAAGTTCAATGAACTTATTGATACTAAACTTTACTTTTTGAGTCATATTTATAGAGTACTTTCAACATATTTCACATATATTAAGAAAAATTTTAAACTACATTAACTCTTTTTTAAAACCTAACAACTTTTTAACTTTATTTTTATTTAATATATATATACCTTTAAAAAAACAATCATCTATACTGTAATAAATAAATGATAAAATAATAGATTTATACTAAAAATTTAATGGGGTGTCTAATTTAAGTATTAAAGTAAGGTGCTTCTTAAAATCATTTAACTCATTTTTCTTTGAAATTCTGGAGGTGTTGAGGTAAAAAGTTAGACTATGATTTTAAAAATGATTTTATGGTATATGAAGTAAATAATTATATGAGAGAAATTTTATCTCAATATACATGAAAATACTTTTTAAAAGTGTTTTTGGGTTAAACCAAACACTTTTTTTTTTTTAAAGATTCCGTCTATGACCCAATAGTGGGAATAATCAATGTTTTTCTTTATTAATCTTCATAATTTTAATATATGTAATTTATTTATTTTTAAAACTTGTGAGTTTTTAATTTACAATGATTTTGGTACATTTACAAAATGAAAGAACACAATAGTAAAAGTGAGAATTTCAAAAAAATACCTTTAAATTTTAAAATTTTGTTATAGCAGTCTTGCTCACTATATTTTGATAACAATTGACAACATTTGAAAAGTAAATGATAACACATCTTTATAGTTATTCCTGATTTAAAATTTTAAGATTTTAGAGATATTTTTTTTGAGAATTTTCTAGTGATAGAATGCGAATGTGATTCAATTTTTTAGTTTAGAATTTTTTTTTGGAGAATTACAATGAGGTTTAAAGCAAGGAAAACAATTGAAAAACAAGTCCCAAAGGTTATCATTCTCACTATAGGACTTGTCATTATTGACTGTTGAGGTTGTTATTGGGATCTTTTAATAATTATTTCTCTTTATAGGACTTGATTGTAATTCTCCCATTTTTTTCCCCCTCCCACACTCTTCCAACCTTGCCGAATGTTAGTTAAAAGAAAATGGGAATGTTGGCTTAAAAGTGCGGATAAAGGCACGGCATATTAGACCTAGTGATTTTTTTAACCTATAGAAAAAAGTATTTCTATCACCCCTTTTGTATGCATTTTTTATTTTAAAAAATTGGAATTTATCTAAAAGACTTAAAGATTTTATTTTAATTCCTGGTAAATAAATTTAATTGTATATGTTATAAATAAAATAATTTGAGTTTAGTCTCTTTAAGTACATATTTTCATTTAATAATGTTTTTTATTTGCGGAAATTTCTTCTTCTTGTTTGTATATTATAATCACTATTTTTTCCCCACAGTTGATAATTTACAGCCATAGCAGGCACTCTTAACTGATATTTTACCGATTGCATTTATATTTTTTATGGGGAAAAATAATACTTAATAATTAATAAAGAATTGACATACATTTTTGGTTCTATATATGGGGACAAAGAAAATTAAAGCTTAATTAAATTTATAATAGTAAAGAATCTAATAAGAATAATAATAAAAAGGATCTACACATATTTTTCTTTGAACTAAGACTTAAGAGTGCGAGTGTAGTTTATGTTTTTTGTTGTACATATATGGGGAAAAGACGTTTGCGCGACATTAAGGCCATGTTTGGTACTGCGTCTCAATTTTGATGGATTGGGAATAAGAATGACATCGGGTGTGAAAGTGGGATTAGGAATGGAATTGACTGTTAAAATAATGTTTAGTGTGGATTAATATTTGGAAGGAATGATTGCATTAATTTAATTTGTAAATTAATTATAGATTGTAAAAAGATCACAACAACTTTGTTACTAAAAAGTCCTTGCTATGTTATCCGAAAGGAAGGGACGGCATTTTGATTTGAAAAATCGTAATCCCATGATTAAATTTTGTAATACTACCTCTTTATGGTATTTTCAAATTTCACTTACATGGGTTTAATTTATCCAATCATAAGTAACAATCAACCTTTCATACCAAACACTTTGTTCGTAGATTTTCTTATTTCTGATCTGATCCGATCTTAATCTCAATTCCTATTTCTCAATGCTTCACACCAAAATTGAAATTATGCGGTGAACCTTTTTTTTGGTGGGTCTGAATTATGCAGTGAATTGAACCCACAAAATATAGGAGCAACATAGTTCCAATTGAAATATATTCAGAAAATCGTATTGAAAAAAATTAAGAAAGTAAGTATCAACTAGAAATTTTGCCTAAATCTTTTAATACAGAACAGAATCTCCACGATCAAGCTTTTTCCCATTGAACAAACAAATGGCCTACAAGAAGCAGAATTGTGATCTTCACATTGGATGATTGTCTTTAAGTGTATTTATAATAAATAAAATCCCTCAAACGTCTATGCATATAACTCTTCTATTTAGTCATGATAAAATAGAAAAATCATTTCAAAATTCAAACATAAATCATGGCATTGGCATTTTTTTAGTTGAATCAGAAATTAATTATTATCCCAAATCTAATTAGAGATGACTTTTATTACCTCCAATCTAATTAGGTTTTGGCATGGACTTACCATAGAGCAAGGTGGAAATCACAGGCCACAGGAAGCTTTTCGCAAGAAGACATGATGGTTACCATTCCCTCAGAATTCAACGCCAACAAGCGAAAACATGAATTTGGATGTCAGCAACCCCTTAGTTATTACTTTTGCTATTCTTCATTTTTCTCTACTTTCCATTTTTTTTTTGTTTTTCTTATCACTAAATTCTGTACAAAATGAGTGAAATTTTGATAACTTATGAAAAAATGATATAGTTTTTAATTTTTTATGATTTTTTTTTAAAAAATACTGCAAGATTCGTGTAGTTTTTTTTTAATTTAGATACAAAATTTTTTTTCACCTAATAGTTTGTCAAAGTCAAAGATCTCCGACATAGTTGTGCGGTAAAGAAGAAAGAAAGTGTATGACCACAAGGAACCAAAAACTGGACTGGGAATTAAACTGATCGAGATAGTAGTGGGTTAATGATCACTAGTTGGACCAGAGTCAGACCAATCATATTAAAGTAATACAATATAATTCACAACATTAAAATAGAACAAAATTCATAAATAATAATCATTCAAAAAAAATATAGGGAGCTACAAAAGTAGTTTAAATATTTAATTATACCAAGCGAACATTAATAAAATATATATCTTCATCACTATGCAAAAACAAAATCATTATTATGATCATTGGCATGGACTGAGATATCAACTATTGAATGAGGAAAAGTAGGAGTGATAAGATCATCATGTAAAGATGAAGGATCAGTAATATCAATATCTTCATCAACTATACGAGACAATAATCAATATTAATGATTATGCAAATAACTCTATATTTGTATGAATAGATTCTTAGTTGTATATATAAACCTTCATTATCTCTCTCAAGAGTTGGTGAAATTGCAACGTCTTTATTATTAAGGACACTTTCAAGTGTAACCACAATCTTTGTCATGAAACTCTGGAGTGGGATCTTTTTCAACTATTCAAAAAACCACCATGTCAATAATTTTGTAGTTAATTGGATCATAATTTTCCTTCTTCTTCTTCAACGTACTTCTTTAATAACAAATTAAATTTCAATTAAATATAAATTAATTAAAATAAAAGACTAAAAGTATTAATTATTTCCAAGATTACCCATGCTTCAATCATAGATTATAGTTTGTGAAAACCAAATCATTCAACGTTTTATGTTTTAATTTGTTTCTTCTTTTCATATGAATTCTTTCAAACAAGCTCAAATTCCTCTCACAACCAGGAAAAGTAGAAGTTTGACTAAGAATAAACATTGCAACATGCTGCAATTCTAGAACTAACCAACTATAATACGCCTACCATTCATCTACATAATAAAATACATATAGTTTATACAGCATTTTGATGTGAGGGTATACTAAAAGATTCCTTACATTCACGATAAGTAGTTGATTATTTTGTTACTATGAAGTCATCAACATCTTCTGAGTAAGACTCTACCACATCAATTAAAGTCATCATTAACTTTGACTTGTCAAGGCAACTCAGACCATATGCGATTGCAAGGTTCAACAAATATGATGTTGCATGGAGATTGGTCTTCTAATGCATGTACCATCAAACTCGAATGATTCTTGTGTAGGGGTTATACAGCTCTTTATTCTTTTTAAACATTTTCTTAATCACCATTTTTGCCCTTCACATGCTTTCATAAACATAAAGCAATGAAGGCTTCTCATATGAATCCACAATTCTCAATAATTTTATGAAAGAAGATACAATCTTCATAACTTGATAACAATCATTCTAAAACTAGTTATTTGGTATGATTGCACTAAAACTTTTTCTTGCTTTAGTTTTTGATAATTTGTGGTCCACAAAGTGCTTATTAACAACTAGAACTTGCAAGTCATTTTTGTGCATATATTTGTTGTGCAATGCAATAAATATAGTAGCAAATCTTGTGACACTAGGATGCATGATTTCTTTCCAACTTAGTCTTCTTCTCAGCCATGATAAGAAAACCGTGTGATTGTATGTAAAAGTGGCTGTCTTTAATGCATTTGATGTAAGGTCTGACACATAAGGCATGCTAGAAAAGTCTTTTAATAATACAAGATTCAAACAATGAGCAACATTGATCAATAATACAATTAGCCACATGCCACATAATTGGCTACTTTGAAAGTCATTACGTGAACAATATTTTTAGGACCAATCACAAAATAGTACAAATAAAGTTTTAGCATCTTTGACTTAGATCTGATACATCAACAAACTTTACAAATACCATACCGTGTGTAGAATACACTAAGAAGTGTATCAAAGTATGTTGTCTAACATTAGTCCATTCATTAGCCATGAGAATACAGCCATTGTTTTTCCATTTAGCTTAATGACTATCAATAAGTAACTGACATTCTTTTCTCGAATCACTCAATAAATTGGTTTTGAAATCATAAACACTAAGGGCTTTAAACCTATGCCTAATTGAAGCAATACCATTCACTGCTTCTTGAAATAAAGGGCAATCAAATGCCTTAAATGAAATGCAGTTCATAATGGCCCATTGAGCAATCAACATCTTCATATTGCATTTTTCTTCTTTACTTGCTAATCCACCTTTAATAGCTAGTTAGGAATCAGGAGTTGTTCTAGGAGTAAAATAATTATCCATATTCTGAGTAGCTTTCCTCTTCTTCATACTACGCATGACAATTGGTGGATTAACATGAGTTTCTTCAATTTCCTCTTCTATGTTTTCAATAATTTTTTTCTTTGAACATTCTTTCAAAGACTCTATCATTCTATGACGTACATCATATGAAACTTTTTTACAAGAAGATATTTGACTGGTGAGACCAGCAAGACGCTACTTCATCTTATTTATCCCACCTCCTCAATAGCTATTACCACAAAAGGCATGTGTATACATTTTGTGCCCTTTTTTTTTTGTAAGCAACATATGCCCATACAAGATTAGTTTTGGCACGTAATGAAGAAATAGGTGTAGGAGGATTGGAAGTGGAAGATTTAGTATTAGGAGTGACATTGTCATTTTCAGAACTCTAATTATTTGGAATATCATCACCGCTACTAAATGAAAGAGATAATTTGCAACCAAAAAATCAGTTAGACTTTAGATCAGTTCCAACTCTAAACATATGAGCATCTTCATAAGTTTTTCATAAACAATTCAAAAACTAGTTGTCTAATAATAAAAATTAGATTGAGCATCTTCAAACTCTTCAAAAGGAAACAAAATCTATATAAAATCAATTTAATCCAAAATCAATTTATCTATCCAGAGTTGATGTGAGTAATTACAAGGAGAAAAACAGCAGCATAAGAGATAGAAGCATGATTTGCTATAGAAGTAAGTTTGTCCTTTACTATGCAAATAACAAGAAAACATATCAAAGACTACACAGCAGCATAAAGCCCCAACATTAATGCAATACCATAAACCGGTATGTTAATCATGATGAAATGCTTGAAGTTACAAACATAAATAGATATAAGAGATAGTAGGCACAAGAAATAATCAATACTCGAAACATACAATTTTGGAGGTTCTTCGATTTCAAGCTCGAGAGTGTTTATTTATTCATAATCAATTTAATTTAAAGGAAACAAAATCTATATTATTTCAGTAAAAAATTTTTTATCAAGTTTCCTCTCATACTTCAAGTGTTTAGAACAAAAATTTTTCATCTCCTCCCTTCCCAAACCTCTCGATAGTCCACAGAGAAAGAATGAACAAAGGCAACTCTTCAATCATAAAAACACAATCTAGCTAAAAGGGAAAGTTTCAAGCTTACCTACAACTCAATGCACTGAAGGGATAGAATCAACTTGGATTTGAGGGAGACTTGCAAGCTTAGACTTGCGACTTGTGACTTGCAAATGCAAGTGGCAAAGCAAGACGTGATGAGGTTAAGGGAGACTTGCGAGCTTAGATTTATGACTAGTAGGCTAGGGAACAACTGAGTTTGGAGGTTTGCCATCCATGACGCTAGGGATTTCGGGGGAGGGAATGATTAGAGTTTGAGAGGAGGAGAAGGAAGGCGATTTTTTGATTTGGGGGAGGGCCGTAGGGGATTTGGAAGGAAGATTTTTTTTATATTTTAAACTAAACAATGTCATTTTAGGCTATCTAGGAGGCAAAAAAATTTAAACTAGTTAACCTATCCCAAGCAATGATTACACTGTTTAACACCAATTTTTACTGATTAAACCGATTTGCTATTGGTTCAATTAATCCTTAGCCCAATAACTAGACTTAGCCGAACTAGAGACCAGTTCACCAGATTTTTTGTTGAACCAGTCAATCTAGTCTTTTTTTTTTTTTAACCTTGCATGAGTATGTGTAAATGAAATAGGAATATTTTCATAAAACAAGAATTATATCTCATGCTCTGATCTAATTCATGCTTCTTCTACTTTCTCTCTCTCTTTCTTTATTCCTTTCCCTTGACCAATATGAAGCATGCCTTTATTCATTCACCGAGATTATTGGTGGCGGGAATGGACCTCTAGAGTACAAGAAAAAAAATGAAAAAGAAAGTGGTACATAATATTTTTAAGGTGTCGATAGCACTTTTCTTTAAACTTAATTCGTCCTTACTTATCAGATAAACAATGAAGGCTAAATTATATAAAATTTGATAAATTTTGGATTAGTTGTATATACACTACTACAGAAAAACATCTTTTACGATGGTCAAAAAATACTTTTCATGGCAATTTTGGAAACACAGTAAATACTATCAACATAAAAAGAATAGCCTTTCATTGCGATTACTAACTCTCGTGAAAAATTAAATTTTCATGGTAGTTTCTAAGAAATAACCGCCATAAAAAGTATTAAATAAACAGCATTTATGGGGATCACTTTCATGGCGGTTACATATTTAATTGTTGTAAAAAATTCTTTTCATGACGGTTAAATATATAACCGTCATGAAAATTTCAAGTTTTTATATAAATTTATTTTAATTTGTATGCAACCTCTCTGTAATACCAAAACAAACATACCAAGTTCAGCCAACAAAACAGACCAGAATAACGCAAAACCAATTTAAAGCTAAAATACAATTTCCTTTAAACTAAAATTCAATGAATTCAATGTTAAAACTCAAATGTAACTCTAAGATAACTAAAGTTTCCAATCCTTATTCAACTAAACCTAACAATCAACAACTTAACCAATCTATAGTTCAACTAAACCTAATAAACAATAAACTAAAAAACCTATATTCAACTATTAGTATCAAAATTTTGATCTTCAAAATGTTTATTAACCCACATTCTCAAGTAATATTCTTGGCAAAGCATCCCTTATTGAGTTGATTTCATCGGGTTTATATTCCACACTATCTCAAAATGCCTGTAAATTAAAAAGAACAAAGTCATTAATCAACTAAATCAAAAAAATGAAAAAATTGAAGAATTATAATGTAACTTCTATTTACCTAGTCTAATTTCTTAATAACCCTTATCTCAATGATATCATTCAGATAGCGGATCACATAATTTATGTCTTCACACTCAACATGCCATATACATTAATTCAAAATGCAATTCAACAATCCAAATAGCAACAATAATCAAAAGAAGCAATAAGAAAGTCTTAAAATTGAAATCAAGCAACCCATTTAGTATATAAGTACTTTCAACCATTAAACAAGCAAAACGATCGAAAAAACCAAGACAAATAAGTTAGAGCATAATAACATGGTAGAAGAGAGTGAAAAAAAAGCCCTCTTTCAACATTGAGATCAATGACGAATGGTGGAACATGACGATACAATGGCAGAAGATAGTGGAAACGACAGGCATTGGTCACAAATAGTGGGAGGAGGAAGTTTCAACAATGGTGGGTCAAAGAGAGGAACCACGACATTTTGTGAAAAAGTAAGAGCTATCACGCCAGAGGGGGTAGGCTAATATTTTGAAATGATTTTTAATGGCAACTATTTAGTCAACCACCATTAAAAATATTTTTCACGACAATTATTTAATTAACCTCTGTTAATGTTGTGGTAAGTTCAAATGTCAACACTGGATTTTTACCTCACAGTTTGACTTTACATGGCCATTATTGGGTTTGACTTTACACTACTGTTATTAAGGAAACTACCGTAAAAGGTCAAAATTTACTATAATTTAATTACAAAAATGCCACCTCTTTTTTTTAACAGCATTTTAATTTTTAACCATCATAAATTAGTGTCGTGAAAATTGTTTTTCTTAGTAATGATAATTTCCTAATATTCTGAAGTTTAAATTATGAAACCTTTACTGTTAGATGACCACTATCTTTTTTGACAAAAGTTATTATGTCATACAAATAAATACAAATAAAAGACATATAGCATCCTACATAGCATCCTATGTAAGTTAATAACTTTATAATATCCTCATGAACTTAAGTTAGTTGCATAAAACCCCCTAAACATTATGATATTAAATTTAAATTTTAAAATGTCGAGAGGGTTATATACAATTTATCTAAAGTTATGGTTTTTCTACTAATAAGAGTTGGTCCAATTGGTAAGGAGTTGGCTCATAACCCACAAAGTCGTGAATTTGAATCCTGCTACCAATGTGAGGACCTTGTTGGTGAACGATCTATAAGTACCTCTGCAAGTGCTCTTTGAGCCTGGAGACATGTCCTGGCCCTGATAAGCTCTTGGGACCAAACTCACCTAAACTTTTTTTCTACCAAAAAAAAAAGTTAGGGTTTTCATAAAATTAATATCTTATATAGGATGCCACATAGATGACGCGTGTTTTCTATTAATCTAGTAATTTCTGTCAAGAAGATAATGGTAACTTAATGACATGGTGAAAAAATATAAAAAGTTGGGGTTTAATTTAAATTTTAAAATGTTAGAAAGGTTATATGCAACTGATCCAAAATCTAGAGATTGTAATTTAAACAAAAATAGATAAAAATAGAAAATAATGACGACAAATAGAAAGGGGCAGGGATCCTGTTGCGAGCTGTATTCTTCATATAATTTGTGAATGGTGAATTATATGTAGAAAGAAAATACATTATTCAATGGTTTATGAATAATGTAATTTACATAAAATATCAAAGATATATATATATACATATATTACACACTAATATAGGGGAAAGAGCAAAGTGAAGAATGAGAGAGTAAAATTCTGAGTTTAAATTTGAATAAATATAAGGTTGCCTATGTAGGAAAGTCCGAACCATTACTGCATTTCCAATACCAAGTTTGAGCAGTAGACCTGTTATTCCTTGTCCCATTATTCCTAATCCAACACGAATAATTAAGATTAGAATGTTAGGACGGCTTTTGCCATTTTAAATCATTAAAGTTATGATAATATTTGATAGAAACAAAAAGATTGGATCCTTTACATTTATTTACATATAATATAGTAAAGGGGTTTGTATCTCATCTTTATTCTCATAATCTCATTTTCTTTATATCTTTTGAATATACTATTGACAATTATTTTTTAAGAATGTGACGCTATGAACATCGTGGAGTCCATATAACTTGGGATTTCGGAATATTCAACTTTGGACCTGTTTTTGCTTTTGGAAGTGGGGCATCATATCATTGGAATCTTAGAAGAGACAAAGTTGAAGATGTAAAATTAGGCACATTTGTTGGATGAAAATAACTATATGAGAATAGGCAACAAAAATATCTAATCTTCTAGGAAAGAATGAAGCAATACATGGCTGGCTATACAGAGCCCTTCAATTTGGGCATAGGGTAATTCACCCTAAAATCAAGGAGCCTAACTCATTGCCGACAATTTCAACCAGTACCTCCTCTTTTTAATTTAAGAGCTCACTATGGTTTGAATTTTGTCATAAATATAATACTTCAATATATTTTATTTTTTTAAGTTTTAATTATTTTTTTTTAAAGTATCCCTATTGATCGTACATGCTAAGAAAGTTCTCATTAAGGGATAGTTTTAATATACATAATTAAATATGATAATTTAGAAAATCTAATGTCTATTTGTTATAGATAACCAATTTAACTAATTTTTTTAATATCTATAAATTAATTATCTGACTCTTACATGCTTTGAATGCTGCTACCTTTTATCATTTAGGAATACATTAGTGTCTCTTCTGCCAATTAAATTTTGATTGAATATTGGGTTAGAGTCCGTATAAACGTAGAAAAAATGCAAAAATTTATCAACAATATCATGTGGTGTAAAATTTGATGAATGTGTTTTACTATTTATAATTTATATAAACAATACGATTTGCTATTAATTTTATCAATAATGTATATTATTAATAATAATTGCGAGTACTAATAGTAACAAAGTCTAAGTTGGATAAATTTATATGTTTTATACAGTCCATTATAAGATAATGCTTCATAAAGCATCGCTTCTTATATCATATTTAATATGTAAAACTAAAAATGCACTAATTTAATTATGATCAATTTGATCATAGCTTGGTCAATAAACTTGATAAATCAGTTGGTTCCTTGTTCAATTTGTTTTTTTAAGAGACTCGAGTAACGATACGTTCTGTTGAGAATATACACACACAGATATACATATATACATACATATATATATATATATATAATGGAGAGTTTTGAAACCTAATTACACTTAAGAATCTTAAATTATTGGAATTTCATTTTTCTCAATTAGACAGTTACATCCACGTAGCAAGAAAGCACAAAAAAAAAAAAAGAAAGAGAAGAGGTTGACGAATATTCCATGATACGAGAAAAAAATTCATTTGATAGCAAATTATGCACAGTGATGAAAAATAATTAGGAAACATAAATACTAAGAATATATAACCAATTAATTACCAATATGTCAACATTACACGGAAAAAAAATCAGCAAAGGAGTTTACATGAAATGCATAATTAAATTGAAAATTTTGCAAGAGAACGTTTAAAATTTGAAAGTTTGATCGAATCCCTGATTAATTTATGAAGTATTGGAGTTTCAACATTATTATTTTGAGCAATGAATCAATTGCAGAGCTCATTGAAAAGGAAACCACATAAATTGCAATGCCTACACCCTAAGCCCATGAAACAAGTTTTTTCGTTACAAAAAAGAAAAGCGCTTTTTGACTTTGGGGAATCTGAAATTGACTTTAGGCCCATGAAAACAAAAAGAGAGGGGCCTAGAAGGCTTAAATCCCAATAAAGTTGGGCTAAATCATAGCCGCGGGTTCAAGAAAAAGAAACAACCAGAAATTAATCTCCGAGAAAGGCATCTCTGAGACATGTGACATGCTATTTATTTATATGAACGGTCAGGGTGTGTTTGGGAATTTAGAAGCAAAGACAAGGGAGGGAATCTAAGTAAAATGAAAAAGGGTTAGAAGGGAATGAGTTTGGGTACTCATCATCCTCCAAACTCATCATCATCAGACTTGGACCGTAATTTCTTTTCTATTTTTATTTTTTTTTGGAAATAATGATCTTAATGAGTATAGAATTAAAAAAAAATGATATCTCAACAGTCATTTTAAAAAAAAAAACTTTTATATAAAATTAATTAAAAATATTAAATCTGGACTGTTTAAATCAAATTTAGACGATTCAAATGTATCAAGTGATGAGTGCTCGCTGTCATCACTTGATAAGCAAGCACCAAAACCCAGTCCATTCTCGAAGGAAACAAAAGGGATGGCTAAAAGATAATTTTCGTCTATACCCCAGGAAAACTTCCATATGCAAAATTCCCCGGTTTGAGAGAAATGAAAAAAAATATAAATAAAAAAAATCAAATTGCAGGATTTTAATGGAACCCCCATTCCCATCTATTCTTTTTCATTCAGATATACAATAGCAGGAAAGAGGCCAAGACTGGTTTGAGCAAAAATATAGAATGTTTGACTGAGAAGAGGTTTTATAAATGCCCGGTTGAAGTCATCTCTTTGTAAATGCCCAGTTTATCCCTAATTGCTCTTTGTTTGAGCTACTTCATTAGTTTAATTCCTTCCTTTCCTCCTCAAAACATGATTCAATCCTAATATTCCTGATCTGCTAATGCTAGATAGCAGAGGAGTTGGATGAACTCCTCTTCATCGGTCCGCAAGGCTGGCTATATTCAAAGAGATAGCAAGAAGTCTAGCCTTCCTTCATCACTCTTTGCCTTCACAAAAGATTCCTCATGCCAATCTAAGAACAAACAATGCCCTTATTTGTCAAGATGCTCGAGGTTACCATTCCAAGCTCACAAACTTTGGCTTCTTACCTTTGCTTTCTGCTAAAATAGCTGCAGAAACTGACCTTTTTTTAATTTTTCTCCCCTCAAAGAATAAACATTCTTAAAATTGTCTTGCTTAACATCTTTCTTAACGTCATCAGAATTTTCCAAGTCTTCTTTTCGATTGTCCTTGTATATTTCCCCTTGGCTAACCATATCCTGATTTTGGCTCTTCAGAATGGTTGATTGGTTACGCTATCTGATAAAAGGACTCTTATCATATTCATTGAAGAACACAGAAACTCTGTTCATATCACAGAGATTATTGATAGGCAGCCAGGAACGTATGAAAAAGAGGTAAGATTTCTATTGAAATGTTCTGCTCTAAGTAAATTTTAATTTCTTTCCAATCTTTATTTCCTGGCCTCTTCTTGTAAGCAAATACAACTATTTCAGATTATGCTTTTCCATATCTATCGTCAGAAAAAGGTAAAAACAGAGTATGGGGACAAAGAAACAACCTACTAATAATCCAATTGATGGGACAATTTATTTTTATTATTAGCGTAAATATCTTGACGATATACATAAGGTGATCACCTCAACACATACAATTCACGAACCAACCTGTATGTGTTTTGAGCTCTAATTTCAAGTGGGAGCTAGTAACTATAATTCTGCACGAGATGCAAAATTATTTTAGTTTAAAAAATTTAATGAAAAGACCTAACCAATAGAGCTTATCTGAGGTGAATCAGACTAACTTAAACCAATCTTTCAAAACTAATTAATTAGTGGAACATTACCAAAGTTACTTTTTGGTTTTCTTAACAAATTCGTTGGGAATAACTTTTATAAAGGGTTAAAGTCTAAATTTGCCTATGAACTTCAGAAGTTTAATCCTTATCTAGTGAATATGTTATTTGCAACTTAACGTATGATAATTCATAAATTAGAACGTAAAAACTTAGAAAACCAAGATTTCATTCATCTTGTTCTTAAATAAGTAAATCCAGATTTCATTCGATGGATCCATTAGCAGATAAACAAAAAAAAGTACAAAATGACAGCCACAATAAACACAAAATAATTTTTTTTCGTGGATCACTAGTAGGGGGACAAAATATATTAAAAAAAGGATTACTTTATATATATATATATATATATATATTGGGAAAAAAAAACCCCATTTGTATTCCTCTTCAACCAGAGGAAACAGAGGAGGCGGAAGAAAGGTTATCCATAAGATCATATTCGATATCCTTATCATCAAGAACAAGGTTTGACCTTTGCATCGAGGGGACAGTGGTCGGCAGCGAGACGGCGGACGCAACATTCAGTGGCTGCTACTTTTGTGAGCAACTGATTGAATGGTACTAGAGGCAGTGGAGGAGGTGTGGGCGAGGCAGGGGAGGAGGAGTTGGTGAAGGCAATGCAGGAGGAAGAGGGAATAGTGGACGAACACGTAAGGTCCTCTAGTGCTTCACCGTTGTGAAGGGGATGGAGATGAACAAAGAAAACGATGGAGAAGAATAGTTGCGTTCTTAGTTAAATAGACAGTAACATAACATGATGACTTTTCAACTTCAAACATAATATTTCAGGGGAATAAAAATGAAAGAAGTAGGCTCATTTCTTCAGTTTACCGATGTTCATATTAATATCACCGGTTATTTACCATAACCGATGTACAAGACCAACATTTATATGAGTTGCCAAAACATCCACTGTAAATAATAAATGTTACATTGGATATGTTCTCAATTGGTGTAAAAATTATATCGTTATTTACAGCAATGTCATCATCTTATTTATTATCCCATTGATGCAATGACCGGTGGGTGTAGATATAAGATAAGGTGGTGTAAAATGGGACTTCCCAATAGTGTGTTTCTTGCACCAGCTGAATTGTAAATTAAAATAGTGAGATACATTATATGTCTTCCTTCAAAATTTATCTTCCATAAAAAGTTTGGAAAGTCCTAAAGTGCTTTCACACAAACGGAGATAAAATTCCCCTCATATACTTATTTTAAACTCTATAAAATCACTTTTAAAATTATAATTTGATTTTCATTCAAATCTGGAGTATTCAGATCTATAAATAAATATGTTTGTTGTCACAATAGTTGGGTTACAAATTAAAACAATTTGATAATTTTTCAAAAGTTATAAGTCATTTTTTAGAAATTTACAGCTAGCGTAAGTTAACATTCCCTTGTAAATCACATATACACTTTTTAAGTTATAAATATTTGGAGAATTTGTATACATAAAGAATTGACTTATAAAATTGTGGGTGAAGATTTGTAAATAATAATATTTAAATTATTAAATATTAAAGTATTAATATTTTAATAAGATATCATTAAAAATGGAATATTTTTAATTACTTTCGTAATTCCCCCATAGCCCGTCAAAGTAAATTAGTTACAAATTAAAATGTTACCTCTCTTGTTTTATATGGGTAAGAAACGACTTCTCTCTGAGCATTTATTTGTAATTTTAGGTTAGACAATATTAATTTTTTATAGGATATTCATTTGCTATTTTTTGAGACATTTTATTTTGTAATTTTCTCAATAGGCTAACCGGCAAAATTTTAGAGTGGCCAGCGTGCCTCCAACATCAAATTCGAGTAATAACCAATGTAGCTTAATTGTTAGACCAATGAAATTACAGTGCCACCCGATTTTAGTCTCAAATATTTGGTTTATTACAATTATACAGAAAGATGTTAAGAGAACCATGAAACTTAGCATAGTTGGTACTTAACTAGGATTCTTTTTCAATCCCTGGTAGTGTGTACTAGTCATGGATATCGGCAGTGAATGCCCTGGACTCGATCAACCAAAAAAAATTAAAGAGAAGTTAAATTATATATAAGCGTAAAAGTTTTAAAAAAAAAAAATCCAAAAAAAAGAACAAAAATTGCAGCTCACGCTTTCTTAACTAGTAGTTAAATGTCAAAAATTGATTTGCAACAAAAAATTATGCTAATATAGTAACATAATGATAACTAGCATCCCTCTTGTATCGATTCATGCATAAATTGCAATTCTGCACCCTCAACATATTTTTTCATAAATATGTCCATAAATCGCAAGTCTGCCTCCTTAACAAGGCCAAAAAAATGCCAAGTTAGACGGTGAAAAGAATTATAATAGTCCTCGTAATAACTTGATTCTTGAGGAGTTTTATACGAGTCATCAGAAATGGTACTGATTCTGAACTCCTTTGCAAATCTTTGAGCAGCACCTATATACCACATTGAGTCCACATCCCTCAATGGATCTTCTCGAAGATGTTCCTTAAAGCTATTTGCAAACAAAACAATATTACTTAATAGATGAGATTCCCAATTTGCTTTCAAGAAGTCATTGCATAACATGATAGATAAATGCGGCATGAAGAATATAGTTGGTTTTAGAGCCCTTCGTCTTGTTCTATATTGATCGAGTGATAAAATAGAACATCCAAAAGCTTTTAAAACCCGACATTCAATTGCTGAAAGAACAAGATCAAACACTTGTATATCTGCAAGCCATTTAAAATCTTTTCGCATCAATATTGCAAGACTAAATTGCAACATAGACTTCTTGTTCAATCCAATGCTGTCGATACCACATATTACCATCTGCATCTTTGATTATGATCCCATCACCATATGCAATTGTTTAGAAATCAATGGAGTTTGTAAGTTGTCTCGAAAATTATGATAGAACTGAGAGATCTTAAGAGTGTTGATACAACTTTCCATTGTTTGCATCAATACTTTTTCTTTGCAAGGATCAATTTGTGAATCTATTTTCCTTTCTATTTCGTAAGGAAGATTATCCATAAATTGCAGCCGTGTCTCAGTAGGGTTGAAAAAAATCCAACTCAAACATTGAATAAAAGATGAGAACCGGCGAAGATTAGTCCATATTGGGAATTCGTTTGTAAATCTGTTAGCAGCCGAAATAGGCCATAATACATCTGAGGCAAAATACTTCTTATAGATATTAAAGCTGTTCCCAAATATGACAACTTTGCTCAACAAATTAGGATTCCAATTGGCTCGCAATAGGTTAGTGTATAAGAATATATGACAATGAGGCATGAAGAATATAGTCGGCTTTAACGCTATCCTACTTCCATCTTCATCTGAAGATAAGACAGAACAACCAAGAGCTTCTAAAATTCAGCATTCGTTACAGAAAGAATAGGATCAAATACCTCTATGTTTCCAATCCATTTGAAATCTTTTCGCATCAATATGGCAAGACTAAGCTGCAACCTAGAGTCTCGGGACAATTCAAAGGCGCCAATACCGTATATTACCATCTGCATCTTTGAATAAGCACCCAGAACGTAACTCTACGTAGATGTTCGGAAACTGATGAAGTCTGTAGTTGGACTCGAAAATTATGATAGAATAGAGAATTCGCAAGCTTCTTTATGCAGATTTCCATTTTCTGCAATAGTCTTTTTTCTCTTTCAGGATGAGTCTGTCCATCACACGGAGCGCATTGTTGTCGTGTTCTTGACCTTCGACTTCGTAGATCCAAAGCAATTTTCAAGAAAGCTTCCATTTATATGTATGTATGTATGTTGTTTATCTAGAGAAGAGCAGAATGGAGCGTAAGCGATGGAGCTTATTCCACGTCATTGTAAACAAACAGTTGCATTTATACCTGTCATTACTCGTTATAATGCAACACATCTATGAAAAAAATAAAGGAGGAGAATAGAATTAATGTAACAGCTCTGCAGGGTTTAGACTAACCTAAACCAGGTTAGAAGGGAGAAAAGAGACAGAAGAATCCGATGGTAATGATAAAGAGAAAGGCATCCCGCACCTGGTGCCGAGTTTGGAAGCACTTCCTCAAGGGTGTGGGCAGAAAAATAAATAATGGCAAAAATACTAGCTTTTGGTGGGAGTTTTGGCACCCACTAGACTGCCCTTTAATTGACTTCATTCAGTCTAATTCGAGCATCAATAGTCAAGATAAAGTGTGTGGAAGGTGGAACATTGAGTACTGGAGAACAATATTTCCAGAGTGGGTCACTCATATACTGAGCAAAATACCGACTCCATCTGGTGTGAGAGAGGACGGTTTTATATGGCGAAACAGAAAAGAGGGTATGTTCTCTGTCAAAGCAGCATACCTCTTTATTAGACAAGACAGGGAATACCCAAGCAACAACATCTGGAATGGACTTTGGAAATGGCAAATACCGAAGAAGGTTAAAACTTTCATGTGGCATGTATCCCATGAGAGACTTGTTACCAACTCCATGAGAGCCAAGAGAGGGTTAACCCAATCAAATGTCTGTCCGTTTGAGTGTCAAAGAGAGGAGAGTGTTATACACGTACTGAGAGACTGTGAGAGAGCAAAAGAATTCTGGCAGCTTCTTATTCACCCTAACTATTTTTCTAGATTTTATGCTGGTTCCTTGCAGGTTTGGCTTAGCTGGAATGCTTCTCATAATCCAAGCAGGGGAAATTTCAACAAGTATTCTTGGACGCGATTCTTTAGTTTAGCCTGCTGGCTACTCTGGACAACACGATGCAAATTTGTGTTTGAAGGACGTACATCATCACCAAAGGAAATGATGCATAAGTGCTATTACATGCTGATGGAAGACGTCATCAATAATGAGTTCAAGCATAAGGTATTCGGCAGACCAGGATACAGCTAGAACCACTGGACGCAACCACCAATCGATGCTATCTATATTGACGTTGACGGTTCTGTTTGGACGCATCAACAAGCGGCGTGCGGAGGAGTCATCAGAGACTCAAATGCTGACTGGATTGTGGGTTTCCACAAGGATTTAGGTATATGCTCGACTCTGGAGGCGGAACTACAAGCAATACACGCGGGGCTCCAGCTAGGAAGGAGTCTTTCGTCAGATCAGATCTTGGTCTTCACAGACTCTGTTGAAGCGGTTGACTTACTTATGAGGGAGTATACTGGGGAGCATCCGCATAGAGATCTCATAACTGGGATAAGAGACATGCTCTTCGGGGAGAGAAATATTCAGATTTATCATTCTAATCGGATCCATAGTAAGTGTGCTGACTACATGGCCCGAGAGGGACATACAGGTTCAACGGAGTTGGAATTAAGATGGGAGGTTCCTAATGGATGCAGAGAGATGTTTTGGGAAGACAAAGCTTTTGTCTGATCCTTGAGTCTCCTCTAGGAGTCTTTTGTTTTCTTCTCTCAAGCTGTTGCTTGCCATTTCCATTGGGAAAAAAAAAACAGAGAGAGACAAAAGAAGAGATGGTCTGAATACATCTGAGAGAGAAACCTTAGCTCCCTATAAATAATAAAAATAATAATAAATCAAATTCAAATATAATTCTAGATAAAATCGTAATCCTACATGAAGATAAAGATAATAAAGATAATTCTACAAAATAATTCTAATAAAAGAGTTAAAAATGAAGAGGGAAAAAAAACCCTTCCTCTATGTCTCCCTCCCTGTGTCTTCCCTTTCTCTATTGCTCTGTCCTATTTTAATTTATTCTTCACTATCTCTATCAAATTCTCTTTGCTTCTTTCTTCTTTCATTAAGGGAATTTGAATTTGATTGTTTTATTTAATTTGGATTTTTTTAAAAAATTGAAAACTTATCATATTTGACTTTGGGAAAATCTTTTGATATTACTTAAATTGCCTAACTATGATCTGAAAAAAAAAATTCACCATATCTTATCATTAATATAATATCATCCAAGCCAAGCCAAATTCTCCCGTTTTACCCCTAATTTCAACTATATACATTGGATGCTGCAACCTTTTATTATTTGATTTAATAATATTGAGTTGGAGTTTAGTGAGGGAGTGAACTTCAATTGGACTTGATCATGTGAGGTGTAAGAATTCATTTAGACTCAGGCTGTGCAGAATTTGATGAATGAGTCGTGTTAGTTATAATTAGGGCTGCTCACGGGACGGATCGGGACCGGGACAGGCCCGTCCCGATTCTATCCCGATGAACAGTACGGGACAGGAAATCTGTCCCGTGTCCCAGTCCGTCTCGAGGTTGTCCCGGTTCCGGTCGAGACGGGACGTCCCGAAGTTTTTTTAAATTTTTTAATTTTTTTAAAAAATATGATTTTTTTAATTACATTTTTTTGGGCTTAAAACTTATAAAAACATCTTTTTATTTTCTTTTTTATTTGTTTGGACACTCTTAAACAAAAGCTCAAAATTTATATATAATAGTAATTAAAAACTCCAAACAAAAGCTTTTAACACAATAAAAATTTGTAAAAATTCTAATCATTAATAATCTCAAATCATTAACAAATATAAAAACTCTAAATAAATATATTCATAGTTCCATACAATAATCTCAAATCTTAAAAAAATATGAAAAAAATGATATTATATAAATAGGATAAAAAAATTTTTAAAAAAAAGAACCGGGACGGGACGATCCCGTCCCGTGTCCTGTCCTGTCCTGGTGTCTTTTTTGTCCCATCCTGAAAAATTTCGGGACGGATCCGTCCCTTCCCAATAAGACTAGGACCGAAACGGGCCGACTGGGACGGACCGGCCTTGAACACCCCTAGTTATAACTTGTGTAAATAACACAATTTGCCATTGAATTTATCATATAAACTGATACTAATCATGTTTATAATTAATAATAGTAACAGAGTTTGACTAGGATAAATTTGCATATTTTATGCACTCCGCTACAAGATAATGTTTCATAAAACATCACTTCTTATATAAAATATAAGACAATTGTAAACAATGCACTAATTTAGTAATGATTAAATTAGTTATGATTGATTTAATCATAGTTTGATTAATAACCCTAATATATCAATTGGTTCAATGATTAGTTTGGTATTTATCAAACTTGGGTGAACATGGTTTTTTTAGATATAATCAAAATACATCTACATACACACACAAGTAGACGTACATACTCGCACTCCCAGAGTGAATAATTCTGCTCCAAATGTCAGCTAAATTATTGGAAAAATCTCAAAAAAATGGATCTTGAATTTTAAAATCTTAAATCAGAAATTACTATAAAAATATGTTACCAATCAGTTGCTATTAAAGTATAGTTACTTATTTAGGATTTTGAAATTCAAGAAGTATTTTGATTAGATCATTTAGAAGAAACCTAATAATACGTCTGGGAATTTAGGGAATTTCATAGACCCACCTGCATCTAGCAAAATTAGGATTGAAACGCTAGAACCGAATTTTTGTTGATCACAGGTCAAGTACCTGTAGAATGTTGTTGCTTAGACCTATGATGTGTTTGTAGTGCAAGAGAAAAAAGAGAGTTATCAAATATTTCTATCACATGAGAACAAAAGAGTCGGTTGCAAGAAAAATTATGCAGAGTGATCTAGAAATAATTAGAAAACATAATAAATACTAAAAATACATGACGAATTACAAATATGTTATTAATAGTACCCCCAGCGAAAGAGTTTACACGAAATACATAATTGAATTGAAAATTTTGCAAGAGAACGTTTAGAACTCGAGAGTTTGATTGAAGCCATCATTAAGTTATGAAATATTGAAATATCAAGTATATGAGTTTCAACGCTACCCCCTCCGGTCTTTACTATAAACTTTAAATAATTAATTCATGTATAACGAACAAGTAGCTAAAATTAGTTAAAAATATAGTTTTATTTTTAAATATGCCGTTATAATAAATGAGAAAAAGGATTAAAAAAATGTATAGGAAAATGTGATAAGATGATATGCATGACCAAAGAGGGAGAATAAATCATTGAAGGCAAAAAATTTTAAAAAAAAACATTAAATATTTAGACAAAATCCAAATTAAAGTTTATAAAATAGAGCATCTCTCTTTAAATTTAAAAAACGGAGTATTATTTTGAACTATGAATTAATTGCAGACCCCATGTAGTAACTAAGGTTTTTGTTTTTTTAGGCTAACTAAACCGACATAAATTATAATGCCCAACAACTACAAGTCGGCCTGTGAAACCAAAAACTGGACAGGCCTAAAAGGTCATAAAAGCCTAATAAAATTGGGCTAAATAATGGTATTGGGCTAGCTAGTGGTCTGTACTTTATTTTATTAACAAAAACAAAATGTTGAACTTGTGGAGCTCAGGCGAATTCGCAATGTTTCATTGTAAGAATTTAGGGTTTAAGGTTTAGGCAATTATGTCAAATACAGAATAACCTAGTGAAAATTTTACTTCTCATCCTAAATATAAAAATTACATAATTAATTTATAGACGTTAAAAATTTATTTAAGTTAATTATTTATAATAAAAAAATATTATTTTTTAAAAATTATCATGAGAATTACTTCAGGATAAAATGAATAAATATTAAAGATAAAACAAATCAGAATTTTATATTAAAATTAAATTAAATCTCCAACAAATTTTTATATTAACAACTATAAGTTGTATAAATTTATTAAGGTACTTTTGATGTCGGAGTATTCTTTAGCACATATCTAATATCTTACCTGCTAAGGTCTAGGGTTTATGTCCGAGCAAGTATTCCAATTTTATTTTGGAGGGAGCTTCTCTCTTTCGCTCTTATGGTCTGCTGCCCTATTTTCTTTTCTTTTTGTCGTTTTGGTGTAAATGACACTTGCTGATCTTTTTTTTTTAAATAGTACTGTTTAATATCTTAAAATATTTTCTTTATGCCATATGGTATTCTAAAATAATTTTTTAATAAGATGCAGCGTCCTAAAATAATTTATAATATTTTAATCTCACCCAATATCTAGGATCTTGCATTATGAAGTACTTTTTTAGTAACATTTAGTATCATAAATTAATTTCTAATATATCTAGTACCGAAATAATTTTTTTCAGAACCATCTAATATTCTGAATTTTTTTTTTTTTGCAAAACCTAGTATCATAAAATAATTTTTCATCCACTCAACATCCTAAGATACTTCTTTTATTGCCATCCAGTATCTAACAACTAGTACCTTGAAGTATTTTTTTAATATTTATCTAATATCATAAATTATTTTTTATGCATCCATTATCCTAAAATATTGTATCAAAAATTATTTTGGATGTTGGATGCGTTAAAAATTAATTTAAGATACTCAATACTACTAAAAAAGTACTTCATGATATTAGATATTGGGTAAGACTAAAGTGATATTTTAGGTTAATGATGAAGCAAAAATTATTTTAGGATATTAAATCTTATTTAAAAAATTATTTTAAAATACTGAATGGTGCAAAAAAATATCTCAAAATATTAAATACTATCAACAACCCAAAAAAGTAAACGGCATGTGTCATTTACACTGAAATGCCACGGTAGGGCAGCAGACTATAAAAGCACATAGGAGAAGGCAAAGGAGAGAGGTTGCTTCCTTTTATTTTTCCCGTATGCATGATCTTTTTCCCCATGAGAAACTCGCACAGGCATTCTTTTTCTTTTTCTTTTTTTGTTTTTGTAATAATAACTATAATTTATAAAATCTGTCACATGGACAATATCATTTCATTTATCAATTTTTTAACAAAACAACTTACAACTACTATTATTCTATCATTTCACATGCCGCAAACATAAAATATCATACTCCCTTTAATGATTAATATTGGAACTAGGTGGAAGTTATATTTGATTTAAAATATAATAGCTCAATCTATTTTATTTCTAATATTTGTTATTTTTAAAATAATTAACTTAATTTATAAGTTAATATATAATCTAATGTTATATAGATATATTTTAAGAAGATCATATCATATTTTATTATAATTAATTGGTTTATTGATTTTTTTTATTCTATCTAAATTAGTTAAATAATTATTATGTTATGTTAGAAATCGGAAGAGCATTAGAGGATCACAGCATCCGTATGATTCTCCTAGGTAAGAACTGAGCATTACCATATGATATGGGTTTGATGCTAAACAAAATGACATGAGTTTGATGCTAATTCCTCCAAAACTTCAGGCAATAGCTTATCCACAAAAAAAAAAAAAAAAACACATTATACGACTTCCTATCCTTACTATTATTTTCGGTCCTCAATATAAAAGTTAATTAAAGATTAAATTTGATCATAAATATAAAACCTCAATCCATTTTATCTCTTAAATTTATATTTTTTTAATAAAATATTTGTATTGACTGTAACGAGTTTCTTCCAAGAGATATTTTCAATACACATGATTAAATAAGGTAATTTAGGAAAGTTAGCACATATTTGTTACAAAATGAGGAGATTAAAAAAATTAATTAAGTTGGTCTAGTATAACAAATGTATATTGCCTTTCTTATATTACCTTCTTTAATCATGTGCATTCAAACTATCTCTTAATGAGAATCATTTTCAATCAATAAAATATTTTAGAAAAAACATTATAAATTTTAGAGATAAAATAGATTAAGATTTTATATTTATGGTCAAATTCAATCTTCAAGTAACTTTTATATCAAGATCTGGAGGTAATATATAACCCTGATTTCCTGGTCGACTCAAACAGCTTGTTAATATTTAAATATCTAGTTATAAGTTACATAAAATAATATCCTGCATTTGCATCAGGGATATTTTATACTTTTACATAGAAATATATTTAATTTTGACTTCAGTCCCATGGGCATGAAATAGAATTTCAAAATTATATAAGTCTAAAGTACCATTATTTTCTTTGCTGGCAAAATAATACCATTATTTTTCTTGTGGGGGCTTTTAATAACAATAATGCAACTTCTAATATTGTGCATTCTTTATTTAAATTGGTGTCGGTTGGTGTATTAGTAGCTAACTTCATAATTTCGTAGATGATTAAAAAAAGAACCGGATATAATTTAAAATTTTCATAAAAAATAAATAAAAAGTTACTAAATTTTCAAAAAGGAAAATTCGCTGGCTCAATCGATTTTACGTTCATGACTGCTTTTAAAAGGAGTCCATTTCTTTTGGGCCTTCTGTACCCTGAATCTTTGTGAGTTTTTTTTTTTTAAGTCAAGGCTATTAAAGTTTTTTTGCATTCATGAAGGGAGTGTTTAGCAAACTTTAAAAAAAAACACTTTTAGAACATAAATCAAGGTTTTATTCAAAGATATCCAAACACACTGTAATTTTCTGAAACCATGGTTTTTCCCATCAAAATCATGGTTTTACCAAAAGTGAAATTTTTTGCTCTTGGTTGTTGCTTGAGTAAAAGTTTTTGCCCTATCAGTGTTAAAATGTCAGATGCCTTCACCTTTCTCCTTCTTTCTCCTCCCTCATTCTTTTTATTTTTTGACCAACTCTCCTCCTTCATTCCATAATTTAATTTTTCTGTTAGGAAAAAATATTCATTTTTTAAAAAGCACATTTAATCTGATATTTGATAAATAAACATACACATATTAACAATTAATTAATGATATTTTTATATATTATTTATTATGCTAGCAAAAAAATTATTAACAAATTTATTATTCTAATACTTAACATAGAATCTAATTGGAGAGTTAATGTTGGTCATAAATATAAGACCTATTTTATATAATAATAATTATTTTTTAAATTAACCCTATTAATATTCCTTCAACAATAATTAAGTAGAAGATAGAGTAACTAAGATACTTAGGATATTTTAAAAAACACAAATCGTACTAACTAATTCAATTAATATTCTTATATCTATTCAAATTAATTAATTAAATCTTTGTAATTATCATATTAACTTATATTCTTTTTGGTAATTTATACCTAAAAAAGTGTTTCTGGTAATTTATATTAACACCTTCACTTTATTAAAATCATTTTTTCAAAAATATTTTTAATCTTATATTTTATAAATACACACACACATACGTACTAACAATTAATTAATTATATTAAAGATCGGAGGTAGTATATTGTTAAAAAAACTAGTTTTGAAAAAATATTATGGGATTTATATTCATACTTAAACAAGCATACTTATTCATTTATATTCATACTTTGTGACAAGGAATCCAAATTATTTTTACATCTACTTGTTCCTTAAAGAGTGGTATTGGTGCTTCAATCTCATGCAAAATATGTTTGAGGAAATAAATTAAAACATACAACACATTTATGACATCCATAAATTAACAAAAGAAATTCAGATCATAGAATAAAATCGATCTCCAATAATCATTGTTATTCCAAAAATTATATGTTTGATTTTGTTTCTGCCTTAATATTAATAATAACTAAGCACACACTCCTGTATTTACACAAAATAGTCAAATATCACGTAGCATGAATTATATGCAGCCACGTTATTTTATATATATATATATATATATATATCATAATCACAGGATGTGTCACTTATGGACATCTCACAGGTATACATGCCTGTAAATTAAAGAGCATATTTTATATTTATAGTTGAAGAATATATATATATATATATATATATATATATATTAGGAGCAAGATATATAACTCCAAACTGTAATACATCCATTGTTGTGGTTGATGTTGTTGTTATGAATGATCTACCCACCTTGTGTCCCCATGTCAATCGCTTTCCCTTTTGACCTATCTTCCTTCTGCCCATTCCTGTAATACATTAATACATTAATTCATATATATATATATATATAATTTCGTCGCTAATTCTGTTTCGTCGCAATTCCATCGCTAGTCCATCACTAATTTTAAATTTCATTATTTTAAATTATAATCTTACAAAAATTTATATAATAACAATTAAGAATATAATGATTTTAAAACATTTTTAATTATAAAATAAATTGATATATTTGTGGAGTTGGTGTTTATGAAGATATCATCATCATTCATGGCATCATTATGTATACACTGAAAATAGAAAGACAATTTTAAGAAAATAAATTACATAGAATATATATACAAATAGGGGAATATTGTTTATCATACTCTATTCGAATCATTTAATTTTTTTATATAGAATAATTTATTAGATTTTATTATAGTAGTTATTTTTTGAATAACAAGATTTTTTGACTGATTGTAAATGATTTTCTTCAAATATATAAAACACATATAGATAATATAATATAATGTAATATAATACATATATAATTAAATTGTATATCTTATCAATGTTAATTAAAAAATAAATTTAAAAATATTTATAAAAATTATTTATGATTTAAAATTCAAAATTAGTGTCATTAGAAATTAAAATTATATTAAAAATATTTTTAAAAAATAAAACATTATAAAAAAATAGTAAAACAAATATTTAAAAATTATTTTTTCATTAAAATAGTTATGATTAAAATTATCATGTAGTATATTTTTAGTTTTTAATAATATATATGTATATATAATTGTTTGTGTAAAATAATATTATATATATACTCCTCTGATACTTAATATAAGACCCATTTAACTAATTTGATTAGATTAAGGAAGTTAGGTAAGTTAGTTAATTACAAGAAAAGTGACACATTTTTCCTAAAACACCGTAATCATCTTTCTTAAAACTCTCTCTTCCTCTTTTACTTGATTATAGTTGAGGGAGTACCCATGGGGGTAATTTAGAGAAAATTGATAAATATGAGAAATGGGTCTTATATTTAGGACCAAAACTAACTCAAGAATTGAGTTCTATATTAAGAGCCGAAGGAGTATATATTTAATTTTACATAATAAGTCAACAGGTTCATTGCAGCTCAACTGGTAAAGCCACACACGCACAGGAGAGGTCATGGGTTCGAGCCATGAAGAAGTCACTTTGAGGAGGAAATTATGTGATGGTAACACGTGGTAGGCAAATGTGACGCGATGTGACAGGCAGAGGTGAGGTGGCAGCACACGTGGAGGTGGTCACTGGTGATGACGTGGCGATTGGTAGAGGTTGTCACATGGCATTTTAATTTTTTTAAACAAAAATTGAGTTAGCGACGGATTAGCGACGGAATTTTTCCATCACTAATTTGTGACGGAAATTTTTGTCAAGAATTAGCACTGGATTAGCGACAAAAAATTTCCGTCTGTAATTAGTGACGGAATTTTCCATCGCTAATCTGTGGTTAATTAGCGACGGAATTGAAATTGCGTCGCTAATCCGTTTCTGTCACTAATCCGTCACTTTTCCGTCACTAAATAAAAAATTTCGTCGCTAAAAGCATGTTTTTTTGTAATGAGTAACGATATATAAGTAGGTGATCACTGGCGACATGTCTGCCAATGAACCTTAAGTCCCCAGGAGATAAGCAAGCATAAAGAAAGAAATAGAAGCATATATGTGAGACAATATTGAAACAAATATTCTGACTTTGACTCACGGTAAGGCCATAAAGCTTATATAATACGCCATTATTAATGCAAAATCAAACGCAGTACTCCTGTTAATAAGTTTGTGAATGGATATTGATCATTTCCAACTTATCATTTCCTATCTCTCCTCCAATTCTCTCATTTTCTCCACCTCTCTCATCTCAATCGGCTCTATTTTTCTGATTTTCATAGCAATTTCTAAATCAATATATTATTATAATTTAATGAGATTTTGATATAATGAAATTTTTTTTGTGAATTATGTTTTGAACAACGACATACTTTAATTTCTTGAGACTATATCTCTTTTCACATTTTTATAATTTATCATATGGTTTGAACCTCAGCGTATTGCTTGGAAATGTTGAGTCAAACAGAAACAATTAATCAATTATGTTTATTTAAGGAAAAAAATTGTAGGTGAGCTAGAAGTTTTTCTATGAGGGGAAAAGATATTGAATTTTGGTTTATTGACTAGGTAAAAAAATTACTTTGATACATATACATTATACTAGCAAATTCGTATATATTCTCTCTAACTATTTAATCACTTATAATATTGTCTATATATGAATGTTTCAGCGTGGGGCGGGGAACATTAACAGTTTCATTTTGGGAGGTTTTGAAACATGAACTTTTTAGGCATAATGAGAATTCTTTTCAAATATCAAAGAGACTTACAAATTTTACATTTCCTTAAATATGTAGGGAAAGATTGGAGAACATGATGTAGATTGAGTGAGTAGACAGTGTCAAGGGTAGGAAAGAGAGACTCATAACTAAGATTTTGTTTGAGGATGGAGAGTTATAATAGATATCAGATAAGTTTTGGATGAATGTCTTTTTGGAAATTATGAAGGTTGTGTTGGGGAAAAAAAACTTATTTGGGGTTAAGATCAAGGTAACGACTACTTTAGTAGTTTTTTTTTTTTTTTGTGGGTGAAAACATACATATTTTTATAAAGATACGGTTAAAAATGTGTTTTTTTAATACAAATAAAGGGTGTTAATTGAGCTTAGTTTCAAATTGGCGCGTCAAATAAGGAGGTTAATGATGGTTAACTGTCTGAAAGGGATTGGCAGGGGTATGTGGACATCAAGAGTCGCAAGTAAAGCTATACAATATGAAATTGACAAAAAATAAGTTTAATGAGGAAGATTCAAATTGACTGAGATATGGACGAGAGTAAAGCTAGTAAGATAATTAAATAGTGACTTCTTTAAAGGTGATTCAAATATAAAAAAATGATGGTAATTTAGATCTAAGTGGGGTATAAACAGACCAGAAAATTTTGTGTAATTAGAGTAGCACATCAAAGACATGGCAGGTGAAGGATGAGGGAATTTAACTCAAATATATAGGTACTATGCAAGTGGAGTCAATAGATAACACCTAGGATGACCAAGTAAAGATGAAATGAGGAGACTTTTGAAAGTTAATTAAGGTGTTAAATTTGGGGGGGCTGAATACCTGAAAGGAGTGAATTGTAGCATCCTATTTTTCAGGACCAAGAGATTTCATTTTAATATAGACTACTAGAAGTATATTCTGTAATTTATGAGAAAAAATTATACGTTGAAAAATTAATTTTTATTCATTAGTGTATTTATAAAAAAATGCAAATAAATGTCCAATAAAATATTTATTGAAATAAATGCTTTAGATATATATGTGTGTTATATATTATTATTACTCGAGCTATATATATATATATATATATATATATATATATAATGCTTTAGGTATGCGCGCGCTTTGTACATTGTTATATACTTGTAAGGGAGCAAGAGAGAAAACCAAGAGGGCGGGAAAGTATATAGCGGTGGGTTTTAAAAGTTTAATTATACTATTCGGTCTTTATTATAAGAATTAGTTTAACTTTTAATTTGATCTAAATATAAAACTTTAGTTCATTTTATCTATCATATTATCTTTTTTTTTTAAATAGTCCTTGTAGTAGTTACACTGTTAGATGTTCTTTCAAATAGTAGTTTTAGCTAATACATATGATTAGTAAGAGTATTTTAGGAAAGACAATACCTATTTATTATAAATAACTAAATTAATAAATTTTTTTAATCTACTTAAATTAGTTTACTAATTCTTATAGTAAGAATTGGAGGTAGTATAACCGATCTTTATATGTGTTATTGCAATTGAAAACCAGTATACATGCGCTTGTGTATAAACCGGAGAGGGCATTATGCAATGCGCACAGAATATTAATAGTCAAACCTAAAAGAATCCTTACTGTAATCTTTCCTTCTGCCTATTCGAACTTGCATCTTGCTGGAAAGCGTAGCACGCACAAACCAGCAAGCCACAAGCCTTCGAGGTATCCCCGCTCTAATCTATACAGAATAAATAAAATACTTGTACTATTCGTTAAACATGATACAGCTCGACTGAAATAACATGCAAAGTTTTGTGATCCAATTTTGAGGTTTATCATTTTAATGAGTACTCTAAATTTATTAGATTTGGATCATCTATATTCTATATAAATAGTCCAATTTAATTTTTTTTATTTTTACTTATTTAAAATAATTATTCTAATATATATATATATATAGAATCTAAAATAAAGATAATATATTGGCTATCATTTTTTTAAAAATAATTTTTTTATTTAAAAATAATTGATTGAAGACTTTAAATCAGATATAAGTAGTTTAGATCTAATAAACTTAAAGTGCTTACCAAAATAATGAATAGTATAACTGGATCCAAAGTTTGGTTTCCACTTCCAGAGTCAGTTCATGTTGCATAAAAATTCAACAGAAGATGCTGCCAATTAAATTTAAGAAATAAACGAGAGAAAAGATAAAAACAGCAGAGTCTCAAAACAAGTACAAACATTTCACGTCACACTAAAAGCACTTGGCAAAAATCTCAGCTCTAATCATTGTTGCTCAGATACTTCCCAATCTGGCCTATAGGTGGACACCGAGTAACTGTATATATATGGCATGTATTGGGTAGTAAAAACAATTTATACTTCATAGTTTATACAGTTAATTCTATATAAAAAAATTAATGAAAATCATGAAGTGCTTTGATCATATATTTATTTTGATTTCAAATAATAGATGTAATTTTTAGAATAAAAGATTGCATTATTTATGAATTGGAAACAAATAGATCATAATTTATTCCAAGTGCTTCCATTTATATTTATTTAAGATCAACAAATGTGTAAGAAATACTACCTCCTATTTTTAATATAAAACCCTTTTTAATTTTTATTTTGGTCCTAAATATAAAACTTCAATCAACTTTGTCTCTCATATTTATACATTTTTTCCAAGGTAATTCTTGTAATAATGATAGTTTTAGCCAATACACTTAATTAGCAAAGATAATTTAGGAAAGACAACACATATTTATTACAAATAACTAATTTAACTAGTTTTCTTAATATACTAAAATTAGTCAACTAACTCTTATATTTAGAATCGGAGGTCGTATTTAAATTATACCCTTATTTATAAAAGGAGTACATGAGAAATAATAAGTGAAAATTTATTTCACATAGACAATAAGTGCCATATATTTAATAGGGATAAAATTTAAAAAAAAACTTTAAAATTTCAAAAAATTAGAAAAATTTGTTTCTTATTTTTAAAAATATTGCTATGCAAAATATTGTTCCTTGTGGGGAAAAAAACGGAGGGAGTATCCACTTAACCTCCCTAACGCACATATATGAACAGTGTACACGCATTAATTTGGCTTAAAGAAATTATCACTGATGTTAAAAATATTAAATATTCTGAATCAATAAGTGGTGAAATATTGCTTTTAAGCTTAAAAAAGTGATGCAAGGTTGTGGACTGGCGGACATGGTGACAGAAGTTAATTTTGATCGTTAAATAGTTATGTTTGATCGTAATGGAAAATGCATACATGGCAATCCCACATTCGCTCTTTCTCTGCAAAATGGCCTTTCATTTGCAAGATTCTTCAATCGGCGATGACTCGCCATCACCCACCTCTCTTTTTCTCCAATGCAATGCGTGTTTGGAAGAACGTAAAAAGCTACTTTTATACAAAACTCTTCACACATATTTATTCTGTAAAACTTAAAATCACCTAAAATAAATTAATTTGAACATTCCCTTAATTTATTAAGGCTGAAGGGTACATTGCACTGGTTTTTTAAGGGTAAGTATGCAAGTTTGAGCAAAAATGCCTTTTAATCTAAGTCATTGACCTGTGCTTGAATGTAAGGCCATATCTGCTTTTAAGTTTTGGGCCAAGGGGCACTCGGCTTTCTGATGAATGCCTCAAATGGTTTGCCATACAGCTAACGTGGGCCAAGAAATATATCTATATATATGTATATATATTTATAGCGTTTTCCATGAAAAAAAGCTTTGAGAAAATGAGAATACGTTGGAATCAGCAGGCTTGTCATGAACCATTAAGAGCAAAGCTTTTGTGGGGTAATCTATGTCTCCACTATGGTATCAAATGCCCTAAAGAAACCTCTGTATGCTCAAGCCTAGTGTGTGTGTGTGTGTCTGGTGATGCATATTTCCACTATCTATTTATTCAATAGATTTGCCATTTTTTTGGGCCTTCCTCGGAAGCTTCCGAGCCCACAATCATCACTTGTCATGCCCTAAGTAACAACCCTTCTTGAACTTTCTTTTGTTTTTGAATTTTCCCTCACTATATATCTGCCTTTCAATGTGATTTCAATTTGATTTAGTCAATAAGTTTCATTTGTTGTTACTTTAAACTCCATTTTTGTCTTAGAAAGTTTTAACAAATTAGTAATATAACAATAACAAAGTCTTATCTCACTGATCAATTACAAGATAGTAAGGAATTGACATGACGATTTTGATCACACAAAAAATTTGATCGTACGGAAGTGTCTAACACCAATCTGCATAACCTTGATTTTCAAAACATTTTGAAGATTAACTGTTGTTGAGTCAAGTGGCAAGGACTTCATACCTCTGCATGTTTGAACTTTGTATATACAGAGATTTGCCCTTGTTGTTTAGACGTTGACAATTTTTAGATGACTCAATTAAGAAATTAAATACTACCTGCGATGTAATTTGTACTAAAAATTCGATTTTATATTTATAACAGGAGCTAGTTAGTACTTGTTTTTATTGAAACATTCTTTAATGAAATAAAAGCAACAGCAGATAAGATTTGCTAGCCTCATTTTTTTTTTTTGGGGTTTGGACTGGGTATTATTGCTAGCAAAATAGAATAATCTCCCTCAAATTAAGTATAACACGTAGATGATAGATTATTCCTAACTAAGATTGCTTCATATGCAAAAGTTAATTAAGAATAGAATGTGAACAGAGTTGGTAAAGTTAATAAAGATTTGACTCATTCCATAATTTGAAGGCATTGCTAATATAAGTACTTTTTTTTATGAAAAAATTTTAAGTGAGTTGGATCTACAAGTTCACTGAGGCCAAGGCATGTTTTTAGGTTTAAATTTATGGCTTTGTGAATTATAGGTTAATTTTTTATCAATTAGACCTGCCTTTATTGGTACTAGTATAAAACCTTTGTGATACACAACTTTTATAAACATTTCTTAGGTCCAAAAACATGCCTCTGAGAGCCTAATTATTATGTAAACTCTTTTCTCAATTGAATAAAAAACGAATTGAATGGAATCTTTAATGTCCTCCTTGCTTCTGCAGCGTCAACTTCACATTACACAAACTTGCATTGTTATATTTCTATATTTAAAAGCACGTTAATGCCTTTTTGTTTAATATTTCAAAATAAATGAATCATACATATAGCAGGATCAACTCTTTATGGCCATATATATTTAAAAGCACATTATAATCTTATAGATTATGAACCGATTTCTTATTAATAAGATCAATTTTTTTTTTTTTGGGTCATTAATCTAATTCATTTAGTACATGTGCTTTTATACAAGGCCATATATCTGCTTTTGTTTTTGGGTCAGGCTGTTTTACCCATCCTTTCTAACAAAACGATGAGGCCACATCTACTTTTTAGTTTTGGGCCAGGCCTCAGTGACATGCAAAATCAAATCCACATATAATTATTACAGATTTTGTTGATGGTTATTGGAACTAAAAAACCATCGAGTGCTGAGCTGAGTCGCTGCTTCTGACAAAGTGTGATCACCAGACTTCAGACGTCAATATTTTCTTCTGAACCAATCTCCTTGTTTCTTTAGAAGATGACCATAATAATAAATAAGAATCGTATTGTTAAATATTTAGACTAAAAAAATCGTCCGGATTTCTAAAACCCATTCTAGTTTTTGATCCAACTCTGGGTTCCAGTTTAATGATAGTTTAACTATGATCCAATTCAACTCAACCACGTAAGCAGTTTTTAAATTTAGTATTAATATTGAGGCTAAGTTAATATTAATACAGTTCAGTGTATATATTTTTTAATTTACAATTTCAATATATATGTACATCCCGTCATCATCATGTCCATCCTCTCATCCTCATCATCAATTTTCGAGACTGCGAGCAACTACCCACATACATGATATAAAGCCATCCAGTGCTGCAACTTTGCTTTCTGATATGAATGCACAAATGATTTGCCGTACAGGTAACGTAGTCGAAGAAATATACGTGCGTGTGTGTGTGTGTATAGCGTTTTCCATGAAAAAAGCTTCGAGAAAATGAAAATACATAAGGAATGAATTTGATGAAACTTTGGAGGGCAAAGGTTTTGTGGGGTAATCTGTGTCTCCACTATGATATCAAATGCCCTACAGAAACCTCGACCATACTCAAAGCCTTATATACATATGGTGATGGATATTTTCACTATCTATTTATTCAATAGAGGGTCTGTTTGGATCAGCGATTGAAAAAGTAATTTATGGAGAAGTGAAATTGGGTAAAAGCTAAATTGGATAAGCTAAATTGTATTTGGATTGGAGTTTAGAAAAGTTAGTTTGCAAAAGTGAGATTGATAAAAAATTATTTGGATTATGGTTAAGTAAAAGTAAGTTTGGTTGTAAAATGATTAAAATATATATGAGTTTTAATAAATAATAAAACATGATTAAAAAAATAATTTCACATAATACAATGAAATTAAAATAATTTAATATGAAGAAGTCATAAAAAATATTTTAAATATAAAGTGAAATATGAAAAAATAAAAGTATATTTTTAGGAGCATATTTAAAAATAAAAGTATATTTCTAACTTACTCATTACTTTCAACTAATTTTAACTGATTTTTTATTATCTACAAATTAGTTATTTGAGGCTTATAATAAGAACCAAAAGAGGTAATAAATCTCTTAACTTTTTCTCTCTCCATATTTCAAAAGCTATAAGTCATAAGCTGTTAATTTTAACTTATAGCTTATTGTAGCTTTTCATACAAAAGCCAGATTGCCCAATCGCTCAACCAAATGGCATCAAAATTTGCAATCGAGCTTTTCTGGCTTATAAGCTGCTCACTGGCCCTGAAACGCTATGCCAAACAAGCTGAGACTTGCATTTTTTGCCTTTCTTGGAAGCTTGCGAGCCCCATACAATCATAACTTGTCATGCCCTAAATAACCCACTTCTTCGTCCCTTTTTTTTTAAAAAAAAAAATTTCCCTCGGTATATATCTGCCCTTCGATGTAATTTCAATTTAGATAACAAGTCTCATTTGTTGTTACTCTAAACTCCATTTCTGTCTTAGAAAATGTGAACATGTTAGTAATAATTATACTCCTTCACTCCTTAATATAAGTATAATTGTGGAACCAGTTTTGGTGAGTACCCTAAACTTATCAAATCTAAATCATTCATATCTCATTTCGATAGTCTAAATTTGATTTCTTTTTACTTTTATTTATTTAAAATAATTATTTTAATATGTATAGAATTTAAAATAGTGATGTTCTCCTAACTATCATTCTTTTAAAAAAAAGATTTTTCTATTTAAAAATAAATAATTAAATATTTTAAATCTGAACCGTTTAAATCAGATATAGACGGTTCAGATCTAATGAATTTAGGGTGCTTATCAAAATGATGACATTGAAACTGGTTCCATACAATTATGGAGTTGATTTTAATCCTAAATATAATACTTATTTCTTATATTTATCAGTTTTTTTTAAATTACTCCTATGGATACTCCTTCAATCATAATAAAATAGAAAATAATTATGGTATTTTAGGAAAAAAACATGTCATATTTATTATAATTAACTAACTTAACTAACATTCTTAATTTAATCAAATTAGTTAAATAGATTTTATATTAAGAACTAGAAGAATAATAATTACAAGGAAGATAACCATTCTATTTTTTGCCATAAAAAAAGGCAGCGGGGAATTGACAATACGAGTATAACAAAAGAAAATTGGTCGCACGGAAGTTTCAAACACTAATCCACATAACCATGTTTGTTTAGATTATTTTTAAAACATTTTGAAGACTAAGGCCCGTTTGTATTAATGATAGAAAAACTAGCTTATGTTTAATTTGGCTTTTGAAAAAATTAGATTATGTAAAAGTTAGACTGAGAAATATGATTTATGTTTAGATAAATTTTTATAAATAAGTCTGTTTATAAAAGCGGAATTGTTTGGATTATTTTTTTAAAAAAGTAAGTTATAATTTAAAAATGACCAAAAATCACATGAATTTTATTAATTAATATATATTTTATTCTCTTTCTTCTGTTATACTTTCTAGTTATATTTCTCCGCATATTTTCTTTTATCCCTTATCTCATTTATTATAAAGGTATATTTGAAATCAAAAGTATATTTATAATCTATTTATTACTTTCAAATAATTTTAACTAATTCGTTGTTATTCCAAAATTAGTTATTTAAATATTATAATAAGAATCAAAGACAATAGTAAATTCTATAAAGGTGAGACCCAACTCTTTTTTAACTTCTACTTTTCAAAAGCCAAAAATTATGAGGGCCAAATTTTTGCTTTTGACTTATTCTGGCTTTTTATACAAAAATCAAATCGCCCAATTGTGAATCCAAACACCGCAAATTTTATGCATCGCATGTTTGGTCATTTGACCTGGTTGAGCATGTAAGCACTGTCACAAACAGAGCCTAACTGTGGTTGAGTCAAGTGGCAAGTACTTTAATTTATATCTCTCTCTATGCTTGAACTTTGTATATTGAGAGATTTGCTTTTGTTGTTTAGACTTGGCAATTTTTAAATGTAAATTAAGATATTAGATATATAGTTTTTTTATTTAAACATTTCATTAAAATAAAAACAAAAGTAGATGCTATTTGCTAGCCACAATTTTTTTTTTTTTTGGGTTTGGACAAGGAGTATTCTCCCTAGCAACATAGAATAATCTCCCTCGAATTAAGTATAACAGGTAGATGATAGATTATTCCTAACTAAGATTGTCTCATATGCAAAGGTTAGGAATAATGCCAATAAAAATTGATCCAATTATTAAAGATTTGACTCATAAGCCGTTATTAATATGAGAACATTGTTATTGGGACGTCATATGTCCGTAAGTGTTGTTGTAAACATATTTTAAACTCAAAAACATGTCTGTCTTGAGTCGAGACTAATGGCTGTTGGGTCAAGAGAAAAGGGCTTCATATCCCTTTATGTATGTTTCAAAATAGTATATCAAAAAAAAAATCAAATTGAGAGATTTGCCTTTGTTTAGACTTAACCATGCTTAAATATGACTTAATTAAGATATTGGATAGTGTTTTTTTGTTTAGACTTTTTGGAGAAATAAAAAGAAAAGTATGTGAGATTTTCTGACCGCATAAATTTTACTGGGGCTTGGATAGCAGTAGAAAATAGTCTCTCGAATTCAGTATTACAGGAAGACGATAGATTGCTTTTGAGAATTTGACATACAATTTATAATATTGTAAGTTCAAACTCATTGTTTATATGATAAATTAAGCAATCACTAGGTATTTTTGCAAATGCTTTTTTAGCCCAAAAACCCTTATACCCTTATATTACCAAACTAACCTCCCTACAATCAACCAAAACCTCATCATCTCGTTCCTTTGCACCCAAAACACCCTTGTCACTTGTTGATGGGTGGAGTTTTGAATTAGAATGGTAGGAATTAACAATCTGAGACTACAAGTGAAATTCACGACCTCCCAATAACATAGGAGCATGCATGTTACAAAATCATCTGCGCTGCTTTAAAATTCTAAATTTCCCTTGAACGGCAAGAAGAAAATTAAACGGCTTGCCACGTAAGCAACACCTCATAGGACACTTGTTATGTGTTATGGGCCTCTCCTTAACAAGCAACAGGTGTTAACTATCATTTAACAGCCGTTTTTCCAAGCTTAAGGACAATAATGCATTGTTTGTTAGCTTCCTTATTATGTAACAACTATTAAAAATTCAATTTAGTTCTAAATATAAAATTTCAATTTATTTTATTTTCCATATTTATCTATTTTGTTCCCAAGCAATCTCTATTGTTTCAATATACATAATTAACAAGAATATTTTAAGAAATATAACACATATTTACTATAAATAACTAACTTAACAAATATTCTTAAAATTAAAAATTAGTTTTCTACCTCTCATATTAAGGAAAAATATATCTAATTTGAGAAAGCCATTTAATAATGATATTACCTTTTAATCCTGCTAATGTTTTGGAAGGGCAAGGTGGGATTACTTGAACAGAACATTTTGGATGCGGAGGATCGTAAATCCATGCCTTTGAGACGAGAAGTGGCTCGTTTGGGAAGGGCCAGGCCTCATGTCTTCGCCCTGGACACCATATCTACTTTTAATTTTGGGCCGGGCCTCAGTGACAGGCAAAATTAATAGGAAAAATGACATAAAAAGAAATTAGAAATTACCATATTCCAATTCAGGCACTAAAGATGTCAAAATACTCAGAAAAGAAGTGATACTTGATATGATATTTTATAAATATAATTAAATGACAAAAATGCCTTTGCATCAAAAAGTTCATTAACAAGTTGTATTAAACAGCAAATAATAAGAAATGTACTAATAATGATAAGTTATTTATGAATAAGTTGTGAATAAACAATGACAAGTATTGAATAATCAATGACAGAAACGTATAGTAATGACAAGTTTGATAGTTTTTTTTTAAAAAAAAAAACTTATACAAGGACATTTTGATCATTTGACTATATTTACAAAATATCAGATCAAGCACTACTTTCTCTCCTGGGATTTTGACCTCTTATGTGCTTGAATTGGAATATTGCAATTTCTAACTTTTTAATGTCATTTTTCCAAATTAATACTACCTGTGGTGCTAATTATAAGATCTTATTTATAGATTATAAAAAAGATCTTATAATTAGGATTGGAGATAGTATACTACTACCTCCGGTCCTTAATATAAGACCCTGTTTGACTTTTATTTTAGTCCTAAATATAAGACCTCAATCCACTTTGTCTCTCATATTTATGCATTTTTTTCCAAAATAGTTCTTCTAATAATTATAGTTCTAGCCAATATAATTGATTAGTAAGGATATTTTAGAAAATGCAACACTTATTTATTACAAATAACTAACTTAACTTCTTTTCTTAATCTCCTTAAATTAGTCAATTGGGTCTTATAATTAGGATTGGAAGTAGTATATTAAAATAATGCCCATGATTGATTTATAGATTTTGTTGGCCGTAACCGGAGCTCAAGAATAATGAGTGCGAAGACGCTTCTTCTGGCAAGTGTGATCATCAGACCCCATGATGTTCTTCTGGACCAACCTTCTTGAGTTGCATCCAACATGACAAAGAATCCTATTGTCAAATATTGAGGCTAATTTAATATTAACACACATCAATATGTGTATATTACTATCTCTGGTTTGGATTTAATTCCAAACATAAAATTTTATTTTATTTTATTTCCCGTGTGCATATTTTTTCCTAAATTAATTTTTTATGAGGTAATATATAATCTAATATTTTTCATGAGTATTTTAGGAATATCATGTTACAATTATTATAATTAATTAAATTATTTGACTTTCTTAATTTATGCAAATTAGATAAGTAATTCTTATATTAAAAGTCAGATGGGGTAATTTACAAATAGAATTTTAAACAGTCTATAATAAAACAAAGTAAGTGAAAAAATGATTATCAAGGCAATTTCCATTTCCCAATGCCATTTTAATCACTGCATGCTTAAGTTGACATCAGCTCAACCATAATTCAACTATTAGACTGCATGAACTTGTACTTCAATCGACTCAATATGACTAATCTGATTACAGCTTAGCTATAGGAACGTCTTTTTCAATCTTATTTCTATAGAGCTTAGGTAATAAGCTGCCTAGCAACAATTTCTACTATATAATATTATGCAAGATTACTTTCAGCATGCAAAACAAGTCCTGGAGAAATCTATGCACAAATGTATAGATAGATAAGTTGAATTAATTGATGTGCAATGGCAAAGAATACTCATAGTTATATCTGCTACATATGGCCGTGGCTAACTATTCATGGAAGAAAACTATTACATGTCATCTCATACGACTTAACTACAATATTATGGTACAAGCAGACATGCAACGACTATTACATATAGCATGTGATATGAAAAAGTCATTACTTAGTGTGCTTTCTTCCAAAGTCAAATCTTACTGACTTCTTTTTCTATAGTTTTCTTAGTAGGCTTGAGCAAATATTAAAACTTAACATGTTTACACTGGTAGATTAACATTTAATCAGACTTATGGTTTATAAGTTAAATAGCTTCCTTTAAATCCCAACTTTATTTAAACCCTATCCTTACTAGATAGTGGATTACCTTGGATAAAAACATTATATTTATATATTACTTTTAAGGGCATTCAAAATGTCCTTCCTCTTGCTCCATTTAATAACTTTTCACTTTATGAGTTTTACATTTCTTGTATTGTTTTGTTTCCTATAGACCAAAATACCACACACACACACACACACATCTATAAAATTGCATCGCTATTACTTCTAGGTTTGAGCACTTTAATCTTTTAAACATCTGATTACTTTTCTATTTGTTTAAGCAACTTAACACGTTTAATCTCTTTCATTCCTGGACACTAAAATAGTAAGCATTTCCCTCTCACAAAACTTCAAATCCAATAGGCATTTATATCCCTTCATATAGCTTGACAAATTAGAAACTTCAAATGCTTTGAACACCATTCTATTTTTACTTCTATATAACTGAAATTTATGATACCTCTATTCCCCTCAGCAACATACATAAATTCCTATATTTTGTGTAGCTATTATTCATTACGATATTATTAGCTCCCAACTTCTTTTCTTCTTTAAATTCCAATTCTATTAACAATATTCTAGCTATAATATTTAGCAGCTTATAGCATGCTTAACACTAAAAAAAAAAAAATTGTTTTGCATTGGTTCAAAATAACGCTGCTAAATTATGCATTTGCAGCGGTTTTTACTAATATGTAATGATTTGATCACAAGGACGACATAATTAGTGATTTTTTATGCATTAATAGCTGTTTAAGAGTAACTGCTACAAAATCATGTCGCGCAAACTTCGCACCATGTGGCAAGAACACTTACAACAAAATGTAGCAGCGGTTTAGTAGAAAAAAACTACTACTAGAAAAAAAAATAAGCACAAAATTATAGATCCGCTGTAACTTTGAAATTTGCAGTGGTTCTGCAAAAAACCACCGCAGATGTTTTATTTTGTAGAATCAATGCAAACTCAAAACATTTGCAGCGGTTTTGTAAGAAAACCGTTGCAAATATCTCTATGTGGCGGTTTTTGTAGCGCTACTCTAATTGCTACAAACATTGTTACCTAAACTGCTACAAATATTGCGCACTTGCTATAAATATCCTCTCGTCCACTTCTCATTTTCTCATTTTCTTTCCTTTTTTCATTCCTTCTTTCCTCTTCTGATTCCACTCTCTCTTCTGGTCCAATCCCTTCTATTAGAGATAAAAATTTAAAAAAAATTATTTTTTAATCTTCATTTTTATATACATTTATTTCATACATGTATTTCTCAAACCTTTTTTTTTCTCCTATTGATTCATATTGCAAGGCACACATTCTTTCTTCCTCTTTCTATTTATTGAACATTTACTACTCGATTCTATAAATATCTGTTTAAAAATTATTACTTACATACCAAAATAATTTTTTATGTAAAACAATTTAAAATAAATATCATTAAATAACAATATATCATTAGTTACATATGTAACAAAACGAACGTACCACAAATAAAATTTACATAATATTTTTCTAAAATTATTTAATGATATAATTTTTCATTACCTGATTAATAGAAATAAAATAATTAATATTCTTTAAAATTGCTACAAAATAATTGAAAAAACAAAACTATTGCATATTTGCAGTGGTTCTGTTAATCACGACAAACGTGTCAAGTTTGCAACCGTTATTTATAACCGTTGCAAGTGCGTGAAAATTCAAAATTTTTTATATCACTTTTGCAGTTATTCTAATAACCACTACAAATTTAAAAAAAGAACTGCTATGAATGTTATACTTTTTAGTTACTTTTGACACACTTTTGTAGCAATTTTAACATGAGTTTGCAGCAGTTTTGATCACATTTCTAACAGTTTTAAATAACCACTGCAAACATCTATTTTAATAGTGGTTTTAAAATCCACTACAAATGCATTTGTAGTGGTTAAAAATGCTGCTAACATTAAAAAAAAAAAACCATTGCAAAATACTTTTTTTTTTTTTGTATTGATCACTTAAGCTTTCCAACTTCCTTATTAACATCCAAAACACCATTTCAATACCTTTAAACATGTTTTAGATGGCCTATTACAATTACTTAACAATCACACATAACAGCTAGTAAGCTATGTTAACTTTTCATCTTTCATATATCAACTTTTGGCCTATCTTTTATGTTTTCTTGAATAGCGTAAACACTTCAAATCGTCATCGAGCTTCCCTTTCCAAAGCTGAAATGTTCCCAACTTCACAGCATTAATTTAATCCTCACTTGTGTCCTTAATTAGCTTATAAAGTTTAGTCACTCATCAGTTCTAAATGGCATTAATATCAACTTTAATACGTCTTTCAGCTTCAAACCATTATTCTACACCCATCTTTTTAAACTCAAAATCATAATCTAGGCCACTTAACATCTATAACCATTTTTTAACTTTAAATAAACTTCTAACTTCCACTATTTGAAGTTCAAATAGCCTTACCCTCCACAATTTAATCTTCTAAATTCTTTGAAATCATCACACCAAGCAAAACTCAATTCCAATCCTTTTAGAATGGTTTGGCTGAACCACTCACACGTCATCCCACATTGATATTTAAAATCTTTGAACATTGATTCAGGTTTTCCCAACATAAATCAACAAAATAAATCAGTTTGTTCTTCTACTGCTTCGGTTCCAACATTCCATTTTATCTTTTGCTGACATTAAATTCTCTAGGTGCTTACCATAACATATTTGTCACTTGTTTAACATTTTAGCATATGATAAACATTAAAACAATAAATATCTTGTTCAGTTTCAGTGATCACCGTTTGGACAACACCATTTTAGTGTATAATTATTAATTCCTAACATCATTTAGTCATTAACCCATTCGGTTAACATTTTGTTGATACTCTGAAATTTCCAGATTTGAAGTGCTCCCTAATCACGCATCTACAGGCTTTTAAACATGCGGATATACATACAATGCTTCAATCTTCACGCTCAACCAAAACCGACCAATATGTGTGTGTGAATCCCAACTCTTCGGTTTTAGACACGAGAATTGGAAGTTTCACGGCTTCAAAAATCCACACCGACACATTACAGCGTACGCGTGCGCACACACTACAAAAAGGGTCTTATATTTAGTATCGGAAAGGAGTATATATATATATATATATATATATTCCTAACACCTTTATTCATCCCTATCAAACATTTCTCGGGTTATAAAGTTCCAGTTCCCCTGTTCAGAAACCAAAACCCCTGCTTACACAATGTAAATGCTTGTTTCAATAATCATGAAACCAGAACAAACAGCACATGCAAGCTCCACTTTTCTATTTCCACCAGAACCAAAAACTTCAGTAACAGAAGAGCAACCTTTCGAACTCGACATGCAGACGAGCTAAACAACATGCAACCCAAAAAATATACATAAGCATCACTTTCTTCATCACCCGACACCCAAACAAGACTCTATCTTCATGAATCGTCTAATCCCTGTTTCGGTAAGCATGAACCAGAACAAGTAACCACGCATGCAAGCCAAAAAAAGCATGCCCCATAACCATCAATCCACATCATTCTTTAAGTTTCTGGTTTGAACACCGTTTTTCCTCCTCTTGGCCTCAACTTTCAGTGACTAATTAATCTCTCCCCAAAACAGCAACCATTGGAGAAGATGAAGATGAGAAGTTACCTTTGCAGGCAAAAAAAACCACACATGTAGACATACATACTCCCACTCCCAGAGTGACTAATTCTACTCCGAATGTCACTTAACTATTGGAAAAATCGCAAAAAAATATATCTTGAATATTAAAATTTCAAATTAGAAATTATTATAAAAATATGTTGTCAATCATTTGCTATCAAGTGTAGCAAACAATACTTATTTAGAATTTTGAGGTCATTTATAAGAAACCCAGTACTACATCTGGGAATTTAGGGAATTCCATAGACCCACCTGCATCTAGCAAAATTAGGATTAAAACGCTAGAAACCAAATTTTTGTTGATCACAAGTCAAATACCTGTAGAATATTATTGCTTGGACCTATGATGTGTTTGTCCCAGGTAGCCAAAAAGTACGAGAGAAAAAAGTGGTTATCAAATATTTCTACCGGCCACTTGCGGTATTTTTTTTTTTTAATTTCCCTTCTTCTTTTTTTGTTTTCCCTCTCTTTTTTCCCCCACACAGTCGCACCTCACCGCCCTCACTGCTCATCTTCACTATTTTTTCTCGCTCCCCATTCCCACACAACTCCCTCCTATCTCCACACTCACCTCTTCCTTTTCACCAAACGTCTCACCTCTCATTTTTCCTCCCCACTTTTACTTTTCATGCCACAGTCCTTCTTTTCATTCCACCCACTATCTCCATTCCATTTTTCCCTTCCTTATTCCTACCCCTCTCCCGTCCCCACACCAGTTTTCCTTCCTCACTCCCACCCCCTTCCCACCCCCATCTCCTTCACTTCCCAACTCCCCTTTCCTTGTCCCTATCCCGACTTCTCATTCCTACCCCCTTCCCGTACCCACCTTTCCTAATCCTTATTTTTATTCCCTTTGTCCTCACCCCTCTTTCCCCTCTCCACTCTCTTTTTATTTTATTTATTTATTTATCTATTATAGGGCATTCAATATAGTTCTGCTCAATTGTAGATTTCTGTACCCTTTGTCCTCACCCCTCTTCCCTGTCCCCACTCTCTTTTTATTTTATTTATTTATTTATTTTTTGCAGGACACTCAATATAATTCAGTTCAATCTATAATACATTATAAGTATTTTTATTTTTTAAGCTAACATTATTTTAAAAGCTTACAAATTTAAGTGTGTCAGCAATAAATATTTTAACTTGCTTAATATTTTTTTACTTTAGTTGATTAAATTTTGTAAAATTATTCATTTATTTTTATTTTATTTATTATTTTGCCAGGCACTCAATATTAGTTCATCTCAATCTATAATACATTGTAAGTACTTTTATTTTTTAAGTTAACATTATTTTAAAAGCTTACAAATTTAAGTTTGTTAAATAATAAATATTTTAACTTGCTTAATATTTTTTATTTTAGTTGGTTAGATTTTGCAACATTATTCACTAATGAAAACTTAAAATATGTTGGAAAATTAATTAGTGAGATATGATTAATTATTACTAGTTAAATGTGGAAGTATGTGATAGTTATAATTTTTTATTTTCTATTTTAGGCAGAATAATATCCTGGCAAATATGATCTTTATTGCTATGAGCCGTAAAAAATTGATGATGACATATGTCATATGAATTGTTTAATTAAGTACATTAGTTAAAAAGAAGTTTTAGGACCCAAAAATTTTTAAGTTGTTATGCTGCTAAATTTTGTTAAGGTAAATAATATTATTTAAATAACTATTTATATAGTTTTGTACTTCGATATTTTAAGTATGTAAGTTAAAATGGTCTAAACATATGAGACAACAAGAAGAATAATTAAAGTAGTAATGTCACAATATTTAATGTGTTGGCTTTTAATGCTTTCTATTTTAGATTTGATATGTGTTGGCAAACATGATTTTTTGTTGTTATTTTTAGTTGTGGAAAATCATTGAGTTGTGCTGGATTAATTGGTTAATTAGATACTATTAGTTAAAAGAGATGGCTTGAACCTGGGAAACTTTCATTTTTAAGTCGTTATGCTGCCGATTTTATTTTGAAATAAATAACAAAATATAAAAAGTTATTAATAAGTATAATAATTTGATGATATTACTGCAAAAAGCTACGTGTGATATTACTGCAGTGCCCTTTCCAACTGAATAATAATGATTGTGGTTACTCTATTATCAAATTCATGAAGGATATTATTACTCATTATCAAACTTTTATTCCTGACAATGTAAGTAGTTTTAGTTTAACTTTATATTGTTCATTAATTTTAATTATTGTCTAATAGTTACTTTTTAGTGATTTTAATTGGCTATATATGTAAATTACTGAACAGTATTATGAAAATGCACGTTGCGCAAAATATACTGACAACTGAGTAAATGAAGTCATTGAAGAGTCATGTAGATATGTGTTCCAACAATACTTTATATAAGTGGGTTGTTCTATAACTTCTCTTCTATGTTCTGTATTTAGTTGAGAACTAAATAAAAATATAATGCTAGTAAGTGTAATCATCATTGTTAAATGTATTTATTATATTGTAGAATTAGAATTAGATTGATCTTGTTCACAACTATTGTTAATATACAAAGTAGTAATCTAAATTTGCTAATTAATTAGCTATGTTGTTCTGATAATTTTAATTTTATTGTATGTATTTGGTCTCTGAATTTTACTTGCAATTGAGAAATTTATATGTAAAATTTCTGTAAATGTGGTTTTAGAAATTATATAAAAAAATATTTTTTAAACAGTTATATATTCTATAGTATTTTATTTAAAAAAATATTACAGAATATCAATTAATTTTTTAAAACAAAAAAAAAACTTCTGTAGCACTTTCTTAAGAAAGGGCTACAGAAATTATAGTTATATTCTATAACACTTTTATGAGAAAGCACTACAGGAGATGCACTTCCTGTAGCGCTTTCTCAAAAAAGTGTTACAAAAGATGCATTTCCTTTAGTGCTTTCCTAAGAATGCATTACAGAAGATGAACTTCTTGTAGTGCTTTCTCATAAAAGCGTTACAGGAAGTTACCATATTAAAAAAAATTAAAAATTATCTTGCAGCGCTTCAAAAGCACTACAACTTATTCCTAACACCTTTTGTAGCAGGTTTGAATGTGGCATTTTGAAAATGCTACAAAAGTTAAAAAAAAATAAACACCATAATTAGCTTTTTCTGTAGTAGCAAATGTATATGGAAATATGATAAGAGGGTATGACAAAGGTAGAAGAATAAATAATTAAAGACAAAATTAAAAAAATTAAATATTTAGACAAACTCTAAATTAAAGCTTATAAAATGGACTATATTCCTCCCTAAACTTGAAACTTATAAATAGGATATTAATTGCAGACCCCATTTGATCACTAAATTGTTTTTTTAATTACATAAATTATGATGCCCAACAATTACCAGTGGCCTGTGAAAACAAAAAATGGAAGGGCCTACAAGTTTATAAAAGACTAATAAAATTGGGCTAAATAATGGTATTGGGCTTGCTAGTTGTCTATACTTTATTTTATTAACAAAAATGACGGACCTTTGGAGCTCGATTTGCAATGTAACATTGTTAAGCATTTAGAGTCTAAGGTTTAGGCAATTATGTCAAATATAGAATAACCTAGTCAGAATTTTACTTCTCATCCTTAATATAAAAATTACATAACTAATTTACAGATGTTAAAAAAATATTTAAATTAATTATCTATAATAAATAAATGTTATCTTTCTTAAATCATCATGAGGATTACTTCAGATAAAATAGATAAATATTAAAAGAAAAACAGATCAAAATTTCATATTTAAAACTAAATTGAATTTTTAATAAACTTTTATATTAACAACCATAAGTTGTATAAATTTATTAAGGTATCTTTGATGTCGGAGTATTCTTTAGCACATATCTTACCTGCTAAGGTCTGGGGTTTCTGTCCGAGTACGTACTCCAATTTTATTTTGGAAGCGGCTTCTCTCTTTTGCCCCGATGGTCTGATGCCCTCCTCCTTTTCTTTTTCTTTTTCTTTTTTTGTGATCATTTGGGTGTAAATAACACACGATGATCACTTTTTTTAATATCTTAAAATATCTTCTTCAATAAGATGCAGCGTGCTAAAATATATTTTTTTCCATTTAGCAACCTATAATATTTTTTAGTCTCACCCAATATCTAGCATTTAGTATTATGAAGTACTTTTTCAGTAACATTCAGTAGCATAATTTAATTTTTAATACATCTAGCACCAAAATTATTTTTTTAGAGTCATCTAATATTCTGAAATATTTTTTTAACAAAACCTAGTATCCTAAAATAATTTTTCGTCCACTCAGCATCCTAAAATACTTATTTTACTGCCATCTAGTATCTAGCATCAAACACCTTGAAGTTTTTTTTTAATATGACATAATATCATAAACTAATTTTTTTAATATATCCAAGATCTTAAAATATTGTGCCAAAAATTATTTTGGATGCTGGATAGATTAAAAATTAATTTAGGAGATATTAGGTAGTGGGTGAGACTAAAGCGATATTTTAGTGTAACGAGTGAAGCAAAAATTATTTTAAGATACTAGATCTTACTAAAAAATTATTTCAGGATATTGAATGGCACTAAAAAAATACTTCAAAATGTTAAATACTACTACTTCTAGTCTTTAACATAAAAGCTAGTTGACTAATTGAGTATTAAGAAAACTAATTAAGTTAGTTATTTGTAATAAATAGATATTGCTTTTCCTAAAATATCCTTACTAATTAAATGTACTAATTAGAACTACTATTATTACAAGGACCACTTTTAGAAAAAATGAATAAGTATAAGAAATAAAATAGACTGAGGTCTTATATTTAGGACTAAAATAAAAATCAAACTCTAAGAAGAGCAGGTAGTATTAAAACAAAGTTATCGGCATGTATCATTTACACCGAAATGACACAGTATGACAACATACTGGAAGAGCACATAAGAAAAAGCAAGGGATGGAAGCCGCTTCCTTTTATTTTACCTGTATGCCTGATCTTTTTCCCCACGAGAAACTCGCACAGGCATTATTATTATTATTTTTGTAATAATAACAATAATTTATAAAATCTGTCACATGGATAATAGCATTTCATTTATCAAATTTTTACCAAAACAACTTACAACTACTATTATTCTATCATTTCACATGCCGCAAACATAAAATATCATACTCCCTTTGAAGATTAGTATTGGAACTGGGTGGAAGTTATATTTGATTCAAAATATAATACTTCAATCTATTTTATTTGTAATATTTATTATTTTTAAACTAAGTTACTTAATTTATAAGTTAATATATAATCTAATATAATATAGAGATATTTTAAGAAGATCATATCATATTTTGTTATAATTAATTTATTTATTAATTTTTTTAATCTACCTGAATTAACTAAATAATTGTTGTGCTATGTTAGAAATCGGAAGTGTATTAGAGGATCACAGCATCCGTATGATTGCAGGATATTATCTTACGTAACCTATAACCATCTACTTAAATATAAACAAGTTGTTTAAACCTGCAACTTGAGTCTACCAGAAAATCAGGGTTATATATTGTGTTTTTAATAAAAGAGTTAGTTGAATATTAAATTTAATCATAAATATAAGATCTCAACCTACTTTATCTCTAAAATTTATAATGTTTTCTTTAAAATATCTCATGGCTAAAGTATATATTTGGTCCTTTAATTCTATACAATGTTTCAATTTGGTCCTTTAACTTTATGAATTTTAACTTACCTTAATTTGTCGCTTTGAGGTTACTTCAAAAATTAACCGAATTAATGCAATATAGTACACAATCCGGGTCGTATTCACTTTGAGGAGCCGAAAACGAAACTAAATCCTAGTAAATAATTGCAAGTAACCTAAACTAAAGGAATTTTTTATTTTGAAAAATTGCTAATTAAATGTCTTGAATTAAATTGAAATTAAAATACCTTATATATATATATATATATATAAATGATTGAAATAAATGAAGATAAAAGAAATGAAAATGAAACACACAAATAACAATGATAATAATCAATCCTCCAATTCAACAACACAGGCAATCATCACTCTAAAAGATGTCGGAGTTAAAAACAATGAATTAAGAATTATAATTAAGCTTTTAATCCAACAACCGAACCAGCTCGAGTTGCCACAAAATATTTTTCTAAAATCCCAACTTACTAACTGCAACCAGAATAGTAAAATGGGATTAAGGATGCTAAAAACCAATGTTTAATTAGAACTCTTAAATTCAAAATAACAGAATTAAAGCTAGCAAGAGACAATATAATTCAAAATTCTAAGCTACATTAGAAAATCACAATATATTAACTCCAAAATCAATACAAATGTCATAACCACAACATTATAATTGAAATCAAAGCTATAAATAGCCCAATATCAAATGTTAAGCAATAATTCAGTCACAATAATCTCCAAATATAATCAGATTAAGCAATACAATTATTCCAACAATCAGAAAAACTATCCTAAGACCTAGGAATTGTTAAACAATTATTGAGTAAGAAATTAAAGCAACTAAAACTTCCCTTTATGATCCAAGCTCTGTTTTGTTGGTTTTTTCCGCCGCCCAGCTCGCATCACCTTGTGTGTGCTCTCTGGTTCCACGTTCAAGATCAGCTGAGAAGACGAAGGTGAAGTGGCCGATGATGATGATTCTCGTGTTCTCCCTCCCTATTCGCGTGGCTCTGCTCACCGCCGCTGGTTCGCTGTCACTTTCTTTTCTTTTCCTTCACGCCGTCAGCTCGCCCCACTCTCTCTCTGGTTTTCTCACGCTCGCTGCCTCCTCCGTTTTTCCAACTGCCCAGCTCTATTTTTCTACCAGGTCCCTCGCGCCGTTAGCTTGCTCGTGGGTCTCCGCCTTCTCTCTTCTGATGATGATGAATAGAATTATAGGATATTTGCGTTTTACTCCCTCTTTTTATTATATTATATTATATTATATTTATTTATTTATTTATTTATTTTTAAATCTTCTAAAAACCTGCAAACAAAATTCAAGAATAAGGTAGCATTAATTGTCCTCAAAAATCAATTAGTCACAATTAAACCAAAATATGACAATTTTGCCCCTACAAAATAATAATTCAAAATAAAACATATTAAATCAATTAATAATCAATTAAGGCCAAAAGGACTAATTAAGTTGATAAAACCCATATAAAAGATATCAAAATATATAAAAATAATTGAGTTTGTCACTTTAAAAAGTATATTTTTAGTCCTTTTACTCTAAAAATTTTTAAAAAACTGATGATATTAAGATTTTAAATGTTGATAAAATATTCTCAAATGCTAACATATTAAGTTTAATTTTTAAAAATTAATCCATGATTGTTATAAAAAAATCATCATTAAAGCCTAGTAATTTTAGGATTAAAGGACCAAGTGTATGCTTTTTAAAGTTAAAAGGCCAAATTGAAATCTTGTACAAAGTTAAAAGACTATGTATATACTTTAACCAATATCTTATTGATTGAAAAGGGTTCTCATCAAGGGATAGTTTGAGTGCACATAATTAACTAAGGTAGTATAAGAAAGTCAACATACATTTGATACACTTAACCAACTTAACTAATTTTCTTAATCTTGTGCTAACTTGTCTAAATTACCTTATTTAATCATGTGCATTGAAAATATTTTTTGATAACAACCTGTTACAATCAATAGAAATATTTTAGGAAAAAAACAATATAAATTTGATAGACAAAGTGGATTGAAGTCTTGTATTTATTATCAAATTCAATCTTTAATTAACTTTTATATTGAGGACCGGAGGTAATATTAAGGATAAGAAGCAGTATAATGTTTTTTTTTTTCTGTGGCGTAAGCTATTGCCTGAAGTTTTGGAGGGATTAGCATCAAACTCATGTCATATTGTTTAGCATCAAACTCATATCATACGGTAATACTCAGTTTTAAAGTACGATTATTTTCTTGCTGGCAAAATAATACCATTATTTTTCTTGTGGGGGCTTTAATAACATTCTCCTTTTTGAAATTGGTCATTTTCATTCTCTCTACTATTTTTTTTATTAAATACAGTTATTTTCTTATTAAAAGTTTATTCAAGATACTGTTAGACACTATTATTTATATACATATAATAATGCAACTTCTGATATTGTGTTTTCTTTATTTAAATTGGTGTCGGTTGGTGTTTTAGTAATTAACTTCACAATTTCGTAGATGATTGAAAAAAGAACTGGACATGATTGCTTTTAAAAGGAGTTCATTTCCTTTGGGCCTTCTTTACCCTGAATATTTGTGGTTTTTTTTTAAGTCAGGCCTATTAAAGTTTTTTTTGCATTCATAAAGTCTCGAATTTGAGATCATGCGTAGACGAGCATACTTATTCATTTATATTCATACTTTGTTACAAGGAATCCAAATTATTTGTACATCTACTTGTTCCTTAAAGAATAGTATTGGTGCTTCAATCTCATGCAAAATATGTTTAAGGAAATAAATTAAAACATGCAACAAATTTATGACATCCATAAATTAACAAAAGAAACACAGAATAGAATAAAATCGATCTCCAATAATCATTGTTATTCCAAGAATTATATGTTTGATTTTGTTTCTGCCTTAATAATAACTAAGCACACACCCTTGTATTTACACAAAATAGTCAAATACCACGTAGTATGCATTATATGCAGCCATGTTATTTTATATATATATATATATCTATATATATGCATATCTCATAATCACAGGACCCTAGTGTGATGTGTCACTTATGGACATCTCACACGTATATATGCCTGTAAATTAAGGAGCATATTTTATATTTATAGTTGAAGATATATATATATATATATATATATTAAATTAGGAGCAATATATATAACTCCAAACTTGAGATTATATATCAAGTTTCAAATCAGCCATCCATTGTGGTTGATGTTATTATTATGAATGATCTGCCCACCTTGTGTCCTCGTGTCAATCGCTTTCCCTTTTGACCTATCTTCCTTCTGCCCATTCCTGTAATACATTAGTATATTAATTCATACATATATAATTATTTATAACTACTTGCTTATCAGGCATATGACTACTAGTATTGTACTGAGATTATAAAGTTACACTAAATATTTTTCCATTTAAACTAAATATTGGTTTCCATGGATTACATGGACAAGAATCGCTATAATTAGATGTTATGACTTGTAAAAACAATGCAATTAATTATAGATTTATATTATGTATTCAATCAGCATACTTTTTGATATCATATGAAATTTAAAATATATTTAATGGCTACCAATTTGACTATAATAATTCCATCTGAATCAAATTAAAAAAATCATGAACTAATAGTATTTTTATTCATTTAATGAACTATCCGAGAGGGGAGGAGAAAAAGTGAAAATGTATGTACCATATTTGTAAGGAGCTGTGATTTGTCCCAGCTGAATGGAGTTCAACATCTTCTACGGTTTGGCTACTTTCATATATTTCCTGAAGCTGAATTTTTGGCAGTTAAAAAAAATGTAATTAAGAAGCAAATTACCAAATTTTCATTTCACCCAAATGAAGATAACACTGTCCACTAATAATCATTAATAGCTTTATTTTTTTAAGAATTGAGGAATATACATATACCTTGTGCTTGAGTTCTTTGTTAACCTCCTCTAGCTCGTGTCCCTGGCGTAAATCAACAACATAAATGCTATATTCTTGTCAAAAAAGTATATATTGGTCTGTGTGTGTACGATAAAAATAGATAAATGCATGCATTAACTAGCTTTTCATCATTAACTTAGGCGAGTTCAACTCACGTATTCTCAAAATATTGTTGTAAATAAAAGCAACTCATCCAATATTTGCATTAGCCGTTGGAATATATGGTATATTATTTAAATGCAGATCACCCAAAAGAAAGGTTCTGATGAATCAATCATTACCTTTTTGCGTAACTCGTCGACTCGTTCCAACATCTTTTGGGTCTGCAATCAAACGGCAGGATATGTATGTTATTGGGATGCGAGGTAATGAATATCAGATTAATTAAGTTCAACTAGTTAGTTACAACTGAACTAAAATGACTCAACCAGAATAACAGTAATGGTTTTGAGAACGAATCTGCAATCTCATCGCATAATCGAGGGTTTATATATGAGGAACCACATTATAACCTACGTTCCCTATGGAACGCACGTTTAATTTTTCTCAACTGTCTTAATATAGCATACGTTGTTTGACAGATTTGGAAAATTGTTAACATGCAAAGATGGTTTTGATTCAGAAAGCATGGAAATGCAGTGGACAGCTGATATATATGACACTAAAAATTAATTAAATCAAATCCCATGAGCTTAAAACTATAAGTTTACAACTCACTTTTGGAGCTAATTATCATAGAAATTCCTCTAGAAATGTTAACTAGTCAAGCAAGGCAAGAGCCAAACAAATATATACAAGGAGAAATTGAGAGTTCATAAGCATTTTGTTTGTAAGAAATAGCTTAAATTTTGCAGTAAAGTTCAAGATATGATTTTTCCTGCATTTTAATTGATTCTGGCTATTCTTTTCTGCTCATTACATCCTTTATAAGCTAACAATTATTTGCTTTAAAACTGTTAATGTAAAATTTATGCTTTAGCATATAACAAATTTTTTTTGGTCTACAATTCTCTGATACACTAGTCTTGCTTTATTAAACATTTGTGTGTGACTTCTTAATCAGTAAATACTAGCAAACATAACCAATTTATAGTTAATAATTTGTGTGTTGGAAAATGGATCAAATTTAAACAAGAGAGCAAGAGTCAAAGAAGCAATGGTAAGAGAGGAGTACAGCAGTATGATTTCATAGCTGTTCCCCCCCTAATAAACACATATATCCTCTTATTGTAAGTACTTATATTCGAGATACTGTTAGTACTAAATATGAGTACCTCTCTTAATATAAATTTGAACTTTAGTTCTCAATGTTATGAGGAACTAACTTTTTTCATTAGACCTAATGTCTCTAAGAACTATATTATAACTAGGGATGTGTTCGGTTTAGCATCAAGAACACCACAATACCATGTTTGCTTGAAAGCAACAAATTGTGATTTTTGGACAAACACAGCCTCTAGGTACCTATTTTTCAGGTAAGTCCCCAAACGGTGTGGTCTTTTGAGAAGCATGCTTCTCACATCACTTGAATTCTGGAATTTGTACATCTCTTGAACATGTATATCCAAACTCACTTAAAACCAGATTAACATCACCACGTGGTCTCATTCCCCAACAAAACTCTGTTACACTTACCAGCTATAGTTAGTTAGATTGAATGGTAAGAGACTTTACACTTTTAAATAATACTCCTCCGATCCTAAATATAATATTCATTTTGTACTAATTCAAGTTTAACCTTAAAATGGAAAAAACCATATTACAAGGCTTTCTTGGGGGCAATAACAAACAAGCAGCCTTATCCTATTTGATAGGCTCAATTACATAGATTACACGGTATCACTGTGTTCTACTAACAACAAAATCTTCAGATTTATTGTTAACCATAAGGCACCGTTGAATAAGTTATTGCGTGTTCTCGTCAAATTCTCTCTACCTCTTTAAAAAACTATCAAAACGAATCTCATGGTTTCAATTAATGTCACCTCTGCAACCTGAAGGTTCAAGGATGATTCTCTCTTAAAAGAGAGGGAATCAATGACCTTTGTAGGACTACGTAGATTGGGTTCTATAGCTTCTTGTCCAATCATAAACGCTCATTCTTAAGGTTGATGAACTTTAGTACTTCTTCCATGCACTAATCCTCTAGGATACTTTTATACAAAACAACGTAGTTGTAAAGAGCTTAAGAAGTACCTTGCGTTGTCGCGCTTGTGCTAGCGTTTTGTCGAGTTGTTTCTCAAGATTATGCAATTCTTTCATGTTTAGTGGCTCAAGATCTTCTCCAAGCAGATGCCTTCATCATATAGACCAAACACAAAAATCATATGTTAAGACGTCCATCGCTCTAATCTAATTAAATAAGCACTTTGTTTTATGTCATCATATATTTATTCCCAACCTTTGTGTCCTCTCAAGAGCTTCATGTTTGACTTTTAATCTCAAAAGCTCCTGGTACAAGTTCTGCAAATTCACACTAAAGCTGATGAATATAATGGCTTTGTAGTAATTAATAATTTGTCTTCTGAACTCGTACGTTTTTGTCATAATAAATCAGAAAAATGAAGACATGAAAGGGGAAAAATTTTTAACCTGAGATTCATGTTCAACAAGGTCGTCAGCCTGTGAGATGTAACAACATTGACGGTACCGCTCTATGGTTCTGTCTAGGCTGCATCGCATCAACAACCATTAATTATATTACTTCTTAGACTATAGTTCATATAAATAATTAATAAGCAGTATAATAATTAGTATATTCCAATAAATATCGCTGTCCTTTGAAAAAAAAAAAAGTTGGATGTACAGTATCGTGGTTCAACAAAGATTTTTCTTTTCAACAAACAAATGAAACAGAACCATATCTGGATGGAAATGTGCCTCCACATAAGTCACACATAAGTCAAAAATATTCTTCTCTGTATCTTCTCTGGCGAAAAAGAAATATAATTTCTTCACATAGAGAAGTGATTAACAAAAAACCAACAGATCGATCTTGAAATCCTCAAAACCCGATCTTAATCAGCGAATTTGGATATAGTAGAAGGAAGATTCAGTGAGGAGGTATTTTTGTGTAACATTCATGATATCCTTTAACGAAATTCTCTGTAGTTTTAAAACCACAATTTGTGATTTCATATCATTTTAAAATTACGAAAATTTTTACTCAACAACCTTAATTATGCAATTAAAACTTAAAATACATAAGAGTCTCACTACGTATTGCTGAATCCATCACTTGATAAACCCTAATCATTAATGAACCAAATTAATTCTCCAAACAAAACAGTACTTCTTCACTTATCATCATCATCTATGTACCTTTGGTAGTTTGGTTCATTTCTGGAAAACCGTTGGAATTAGTTGAGAGGAATGTTCCTCTGATCATATTTGTAAGTCACTTCCAACATGTTTCACACAAATAAAAAAAAACTCTTAACTTTATTAATTCTCATTTAAAATTTAACAAATTTTCAACTTTATTCTTATTTAATATATATTATACCTCATGTAAACAAGTTAATATAATAATAGATAAAGGGTAAAATTGTACATTTATATAAAAATTTCTCTCAATACCTTATAAATAGGATCAAAAAATATTATCTCTTTCTATCTTATAAATAGAACCAGAAGAGTAAACAGCTTTTGGTTGAGACAACCCCTACCTAATACTAATAAATAGCTTTTCAAACCTTACGTCACATCTACAAATACATCATTCTATTAATGATAAAAAAAAATGTACGCAAGTTTCAATATTTAATTTAGAAAATTTATGGTCAAACTATAACAAAAACCCAAAAAAAAAAAAAATCACACACACGACTGGGAAAATTAATCATTAGACTTAGGTGCAACTTAATCAAAATCAAACAATCATACCCTTGCCTTCACCATGGTTTCAGAAGGTAACAATACGACTTATCATTAGTTGTCAAAACTAATAAAAACTGATGAAACTTCTCGTAAGAACAAATAGAACGGAATAATATTTCTCTCCAAAAATATATATCCGCTCCAGTGTTTCAGATTATATATTACTAATGTAATTAAAAAAAAAAGGATTATATATTACTAGACCGCCTACCAGAAAAACTTCTTAAAAAAAAAAAAAAAAAAACCAGAAGAGGCAAACCGATCTCCCACGCACAAGCAAAGAAATTATATTACAAAATAATAAAGTAGAGCCGGGAAAACGGGTCGATCCTGTCGGGCCGGCCTGTTTAGGCTCTGAAATTACGAGGGCAAGGCTTAAAATTTTTTTCTTCAAATGAGAAATAGGCTCTGAAGGGCTGGTTATGGAGGGCCGAGGGCTTAAAAGGATTGGCCTTAGAGGGCCGAGGGCCGACCCCTTTAGGCCTTTTTATATTTTTTTTTAAATTTTTTAATGCAATTCTAATATTATTAATTTTTTACATTATTAATAATATTTCAAATATTTAGTTATTATTATTTTAAAATTAAATTTTACAGAATAATTTGATTTATTTAGTTTTAGATAATAATTTATCCAATTAAATTTTTTTAAAAATAGGTTAATTTAGACTTTAATAATGATTTGATTTATATTATATCTGTTAATATTTTTAAACTATATATATTTGATAATAAAGTGTTTTTATACTTATATAACGTGTGATTCTATAATTTGAATTAAAAATTCATGAGTTTCAACAACAATGTTTCTCACATTAAAGTAAAATAATAGTTAGATTGCAAAATTTAAAAGTAAAACTCCTATTAAAAAAACTTGATATTTTTGTTACAAAAGAAAAGCATACTTATGAAGAAGAGTAATTGATTATAGTGATGATGGAGTTTTAAAAGATTAATGATAATGATTATTTATTGCACAATTGCACTATAGATAAAACTTTTGAATGTTGTTATCTTGTTAATGACTGTTTTAGATGTTCTTGGATGTTGATAGATATTTATATATGATAATATTTTGTATTTGTAACTTAATTTTATTCGTATTTATGTCTTTTATTAACAATTTCATTGGTCTGTTTTCTTTTTTTAATAAAAATATGAGAAATATAAAAAAGAGCATTTTTTCTTAAATGGACCAAAAACCCGCAGGCCGGCCCTAAGCCCGTTAGCTTAAAGGTCAAGTCTAGAAAATTGGGGTATTTTTAAAATTTCAGCCCTGGAGGACCGACCTTTTTAAGCCCGCCAGCCCTAAAGGGCCGGCCCTGATTCTTACCTCTAGAATAAAGATTTGTCATGTATCTATAGCCATGGAAGTTAATCACCCAAAAATTATAAAAAGAAATAATGAAAATGGTATAGCCACAACAAAAATATCAAGCCAACAAATAACACCCTTCTCCCGGACGTGAAAACGACTCATATAACTATGCTATTTCTTCAAAAGATAATTATCAAAGAAACAAGCAGAAATAAATATATGTTGTGTATCAAATTTTCCAAAGGAAGAGAGAAAATATCTAGTTGGAATATTCCCTCAAACCTCCATGTTAACTTAATTCTTTTCAAACAAATTACCAATTCCTGACCACTCATTAATTATTACTATCTATGTACCTTCAATTCATTTCTGGAAGATTGTTGGAATTAGTTGGGAAGAAAAGAGGCTACGAGCCCCCAGAGTGGTATTCTGGCAAAAACTAGCGATACAAAGAAGTAGAAAACCCTAGCTATTATCAAATGAACATGGAATCTAAATCATATATTAAAAGAATAAGTTATATTGAACAGTCCCTGAATTCTGTTGTCATGTGTTTCAATGACTACTTCACTTTACTTGACCTTTAACTTTTGACAATAAACTCTTCCAAATTTCAAATTACATATATATCACACCTTTGATATTTATTAGCTCGTTATTTGACACGTAGAATGATATCTAATTGACAAAAGTTCTCCTACTTTATTGTGGTGGAGACAACTCCTAAAGTTAAATTATCACTAACTGACTTTATAAAACTTTTAACTATGTTAATATCAAATACGTTCTTCTATATGCTGCGTAATAATAACGAAATAATGGAGTGATTGATGGTAAAAAAATTTCACAATATTAAAAGTTAAAACATTTTATTACGGAAACGAAGAGGTATCGCCAAAGATTTGACTGAAAGAAATTAGAGTTACGTGCAATTTAATCAAAAAGAAGTAGGAAATAACACACGATGACTAATATGTAATCGAATAAATCATTATAAGACCTAGAAATTAAAATTATCACACACAGGATGACTACAAATTACGTTACAAATTAAAAGTATTTGTAATTTAATCAAAAGTAAATAAAACCATTGCCCTCTCAAGTTTCAGAACGAAATATGATTTATTAGCTGCCGAAACTAGCAGGACCTGATCAAACAGCTCGAAATTAAAGAACACACACAGTAATACAGAACAATATCCTCCAACTGAATATATTACTTGCAGTTCTAATTATAAGATCTCGTTTATAGACTACAAACGAGTTCCTATAATTAGGATTAGGAGTAGTATAAATATATCCACACAAAAGGGTGATTTAATTTCAAGATAATATGTGAAGAAGATCGCCCACCAGAAGAAACAAACAAAAACAGAAGGAGGCAACACAAATTCACATAACAAAACAGGGAAAATTACATGCAAAAGATCTGTGAACAGGAGTAAACTAAGTGAACAGAACTTAAAAAGGAGAACTCACACCCAGTACCCACTACTCGCTGTCTGACTCAAATCCATAATATAGCCACAAAAGCTGACCGCAGAAACCAAGCAAGCACATTCATAATCATGATGCCTTTGGTGGATGAAAAGGAAATTAACGAGGGAAACAAAAGGAGTTGAATTGAAATCCATAGATAATATCAGAAAAAGAAACCAGAGAGAGATCGGGGAGAGAGAGAGGGAAAGGAATTGACATTACTCAGAACTGCTGTACTGGAAAAGCTTCCCCCGGCTGGAAAAGATAACAAGAGCGACCTCAGCATCGCACAACACGGAAAGCTCGTACGCTTTCTTCAGCAATCCATTCCTTCTCTTCGAGAATGTTACTTGCCTGTTGATCTTGTTCTCTATTCTCTCCAGAACCACTCTTCCTCTTCCCATCTTCTCTCTCTCCCCCCTCTCTCTCTACTGCACTATGATCTGCAAGATCTCTCTCTCTCCCCCCCTATTTATCTTCACCTACACGAAGAGATAAAAAAGAAGAAAGAGAGCACAAAAAGAGACAGCATGCATCACCAAGATTCCTCGATTACCGAGTCTCTTTCACTGAAGTAACATCCTTAAGGAATCTCCGTAAAATACCCGACTTAGGTTTATTTACCTGTGTGGCTGTGGCCTGTGCTCTACTGCCTACAGTTAATTACCGGCCTCGTAAACGGGAAAGCTCGGGAAAAATAATGAGAAAGGGAGCGAAAACTGAACCACGGGGTTGATGAATGAATGGGTGACAGAAAATTATTGGTAACCTTGGAGTTTCTGTTTTCCTCAATGATTCATTTCTTGAATCCGTCAACTTTGGAAGGCAGAGAGAGGAAAGCTTTCCTCATTGAGATACATAAGATTGTTAAGAGAATTAAGGACCTCACACTTCACAGTAGCGGTTAAGGTTTTTGCGTCGGCAATTTCAAGTACATATATTTTCTCAAGATAATGAATGGGGCCCCCAAGTTGAATTGAGTATATTTTCAAACTTGTTTTATTGTGAAATGAAAAATGAAATCAACATGTATTATTTCAATCTTAATAGCTTGCGGTACGCTGCGCTGCATGTCCTTGTTCGAAATTAATTCTTGCTGCAGGTTCTTGGATGTCGTTGTCTTCAAAATAAATTCTTAAAAATAAATGCATGTGTGTGTGTATATATCTCTCTCTCTCTGGTTTTTTTGGCATACTTAATATTTAGTGGATAAAAAAGGTTATGAAATTTGAATTGTGTACTCCTATATATCATCCCCTTTGTAGGTTATATAATTACATTTTTAATATAAATGTATTGTATTATTTTATCATTTGTTTGTTATTATGTAAATTTTTTTTCTTGAAGAAAATATATATATTAAATGAGGATAAAGTTGAAAAGTTATTCAATTTTAAGGAATACTTAATGAGGTTTAAGATTTTTCTTAATTTTAATAAAATATGTTAAAAATAACTTATAAATAAGACAAAATGAGTAAATAACTTTCTTAATCTTAAAAGCTAGAAAAAAAAATTCTCAGCTTCTAATTTTATGTTTACAACGCTTTTGGTTAAATATAATGTTATTTTACCAACCAAACATGATATATTAAGTGTTAATATGCAAATTTGTCCTTGAAGCTTTCACTCAGGAGCATTGGGCACCATTTTTTTAATGCAAATTTGGCCTAAAAGTTTAAAATCATAGCAATATTACCCTTTATTGTTAAAAAATTAATGTTGACCATTAAAATAGTGACATTGATCATTAATATTTTTAATGGTAGGAGGGAAAATTGTCATGACTTTAAATTTTTGGGGTAAGTTTGCACTCAGAAAAACTTTTAGGTGCCCAACGCTTCTGAATAAAAACTTTCAGAGCAAATTTACACACTAATTCATATATTATTAACAAATAAAGAACAAAACATGAGTCAAATTTATTGGAATCGCTATATCTATTGTTTCAACATATTTGTGTCTTATTTTTTTTAATCAGCATTTGGGTTAAATGTTGAATGAGAAAAATACAAATGACAGAATCTGATTTGAATAAAGGATATAATAATTCTAAGGAACTTGACTTAAATTCTATGCGTCCTTAACCAAAAAAATCTATTGAATTCTTTTTTAATTTTCCCCGCAAATGACCTTTTCAAACTTTAAACTATGTGTAGATAATCCCCTAAGTTTTAACAATTAACTTCAAGGGTTTATTTGCAAACATTAAAATATTTAGGGAGTCCATTGCAAAGTTTTAAATACCAGGAAAGTTATATAGTTTAGAGGATTATACATAATTTAGACTTCGCTGTTTGAGTTTTTTCCTCACAAATTAAAGCCACTTATTTTTTAGCAAAAAAAAAAATTTGAGAAATTTTTTCATGTTTGTATATTAAAATAATAAAAAAATTTTTTTGATCATTTTGATAATTAAACTGCTCTAACTAAATTTTTAAAACAATCGAATATGATAGATTTGAGAAAATGTTTATAAATTTATATAGATATATATATATGTATTCATATGATAGAATTAGAAGATCACAAAATATTAAAAACACATTACTGATTATCTTTTGACAATTCCATCGTAATCTGATCATTAAATTATGAACTAATATCGTAATCGGTTGAATAATTAATCCAAATTTTTATTTTTTTAATCCTATCCTAATTCTCTCATGTAGGGATGGGACCAACACACATACACACACTCTTTTGTCTCCTAAACCACTCGGGGCGATTTGATCTTATACCATTTTTTATTGTAAGGACTGTGAGGTGTTGTAACTTATACAAGGTTCTGGCCGCAATTTATGATATTTGAGGGAGACGATAAAGTGATGCTCAGCTTATAAAATTCCATATGTTTATTTTATAAATTATAATTTATATATGGTTAAAGTGTAAATTTGTTTTGAAAGTTATAGTTTAGTAGTGCTGAGCAACCATGAGTTTTTTTGGGTTACAAACTTGCTCTAAAGGTTTAAAGTCATAGCAATGTTGTCCCCTGTCATTAAAAATATCAATGATCAATGTCACTTTTTTAATAGTCAACGTTAAATTTGTAATAACATAAGACAAGATTGCTACGATTTTATATTTTCAAGTCTCAACACGCCTAAATAATTAAAATTTTTATAATAGATTTGCAGCTCAATCCTCTTGTTTTTTTAACATGTTGGTATGTCAATTATTAGGACCTTATGTAATTGATGAGAAACCATGTAACGTGATGATAAAACAAAAGGATGTTGATGCCAATTGCCAAAAGAGAATGATACATATAGCATTAAGCATATACTCTTTTGGTTCTATTTATAAGGCAGAGTGAGAAAATATTTTTTTTATCCTACTTATAGGGTACTAAAAGAAATGTTTTGTATGGATATACAATTTTATTCTTCATTTATTATTATATTGATTTTGTTTACATAAGGTATAACATATATTAAATGGGGATAAAGTTGAAAAGTTATTGAATCTTAAATGAGAGTTAATGAAATTTAAGATTTTTTTTAATTTGTGTAAAACATGATGAAAATAACTTATAAATAAAATTAAAAAAATATTCCAAGAGGCATCGTGTCCACTTGGCCATAAGACAGAATTTTCTGAAGCAGAGAGCTTCGCTTCAATATTTCATTACAGTCATGATAATAATAATGACGGCCATCCTCCCCTCGGTCGTCTTCCTCCAAAATACATTGATATTGTCATTTCACTTCTTGTTTGGACTCAGACTTGGTACTGTCCATTCGTTTTGGTCTACAGATTCCCTTTCGCAGTCACTTCTTAGTTCCTATGAAAAAGCCACTTTCATGTCCTTTTCTCTCCCCTTTGGAGGTCAGATCTCATCTCACCCTATTATCAGGTGGGTCCACTCCCATGGAGCCTTGCCAGGTTTCAGCTTCTCAGTGGGTTTCTTCGATGCTTTGGAGGCCATATGCTGACCTTGCTGGTCGAGATGCTGTGTACTTGGCGTGGGGCCAACTGAACCTCGACACGTTTCGAGCTCACATGAATTGCGTTGCAGCCGAAGAGGGCCCAACAATAGGCCATAGGGTTTTTCCCCTGTCCTTGTCGTTTATCTTTTGCTTACATGAAGCTCAACAAAAGCGAGTGCTTTCCCAACCCCCACGTTTGACGGTCCCCTCTAGAATTTTTCACCCCCTCCCTCATAATTTTTCTGTTTTTTCATCTGCTTTTTCTTTTTCTAAAAAAGTTTTAGATTCCATAACTAAAAGGCCAAACCTGGGTTATTATTAAAATTACTTTCTTATAAAAAAAATTAAAATTAGCTTTATTTTGAATTTTATATCCATTAAAAATAAAATAAAATAGATCTAAATTATCTAAATTAAGAAGAGCACTCCATAAAAGAATTGTAAAAATATTTATATGTTGTTTACCTACAAAATTCTCATGTTAATAATAGAATTTAAATTTGTGTGTTAAGGATTTTCTCATTTGAATTTAAAGAAAGTATTTATAAGTTGGCTCTTGAATGTTTTTAATAATTCATGCACACATTATATTTTTCATAAAAGTTTTGAATTTACAGTCTTACACTTAAATAAATTGGCTAGTAAACCAGTTGAGACTTGAGATAATTGTTTAAGGATATGTTGTTCTAACCGAAATCAATTTAGGATAACATAATTTAATTAAAATATATAAAAATATTCATATATAGTGCCCTGAAAAAAATTAATGTTTGAATGAAAAGAATATTCATATATAAACCGTGCATAATTTAATTAAAAATAGTTAATAAAATAAAAATACAATGAATTGCTATTTTTCTTTAAACTCAAAATGTTGTCATTTTAAAATCAATAATAAAAAAAAGAAACAAAGCTCAGCCTAATTAACTGATTTAAAACTCTTAACTGAACCAGCCGACAAACTGACGCACTGGTTTAACTCACTAAATTGATTGGGTTTTCATATCAGGGGTGTCATTTAGACATGTTTTATAATCTGAATGTTCTTAAACATTGCTTATAAATTACTCCTTTGGTCTTATTTATAACACAAAGAGAGAAGAAAATTTTTTATCCTATTTATAAGACAAAGAGAGAAAATTTTTATATAAATGCACAATTTTACTTTTTATTTATTATTATGTTAACTTTGTTTTCATTATGTATACTATATATTAAATAGAGATGAGGTTAAAAAATTATCAAATTTTAAATAAGAGTTAATAAATTTTAAAATTATTATTAGTCTATGTAAAATATATTGAAAGTAACTTATAAATAAAATCAGTATAGTCGCTCAGAGAATATAAATCCACGACCTTGTAAGGTATACATGTGTCACATTCTTGTGAGCTGTGCCAACCTTAATGATTCTCTGAAGTGTAATGAATCATCTTCTTCTGCCATCCACACACTGAGCATGCTTTTCTCATCTGATCTCTTTTATCTCTTTCTCGATGATTGTTTCTTCTTTTACTAACCTTAATAATTCATGAATTGATTATTTTGTCAATGTCGTGAAATTTGGGTAACTATAATGTGACCTTTGAAAGAGCTCTCCACCTCGGACTTTCTTTCTTTCTTTCTTGCTTTAATAATTGTTATATACATAGTTATAAATTAAAATGTCATTAAATTTTGAAATAACCACTTGAAAACGAGATGTCCATAAAATGGGGATAAAAATGAACTAGTTTTTCCCATGAGAGCATGATTCTCAACCCTTCTTTTGAGACATACACTAGCTTGCATGTCTATCATTTATGTTATCAAAATTGGATTAAGGTAATGGCCGACCTGATCAAGAATGTTCAACCAATAACTGAATATATGTTCAAAATCTCCATATAATTTATTTTTCCTGTAATTGAAAAACAAAACCAGTAAGAACTAGGCACGTGTTTTGTCCCCTCCCCCCTTTTTTTAAGTCATTGGTATATATAAAACGACATCGGTTTTTATTCAAGTTCTCATGCTCAATATTTATTAGCTGGTATGAGTATTACTTCTGTACTTGATCATGAATAACTTATATTAAGCATTTTAATTAAAATCATGAATATATGAATATTGGTACGATGTTTTTGAAGGAAAGGGAGAGAGTAGGGAAAGAGGTCCCTCCCCGGGGGTTTTGGCTCATATAAACTTTTAAAGGAGGGGAGAAGAGTGCCCCCTTTTTCTTGTTTGGCTCAGAATTGTTAGGAAAAGAGGTAAGTTGATGATACCTTCCCCTAATTCTTAATGGAAAGGAACCCAATTAATTTTTTTTAATATTATTATCTTTATAATGATATTAAACTTATATTTCCCATATTGCCTCTAAAATTTATCCTCCTGTCCCTTCTGATCAAACCAAGCAAAAAGAGACCATTTCTTATCCGCCGATTATTTGTTCTATTTCAATCTTTTCCTTCCCTTCCGCTGATCCGTTGAGCCCAACATAGTGTTTTTTTTTTTTTTCAAACATGATGTTAAACTATAAACTTAGCAGATATTCTAGGATTTGAATCGAATTTGGTGGCATTTTTGACATAAATATTAACGAATAATGATTTGCATTATCAGTTGTTTATTTTAAATTCCCAGTTTTAAATTCAAATTGCCATCACTTGTTTCAATTTAAACACTGAAGTGCGAATTTTATTATGACCAATTTTTTTATTTATTACATAATCTTTTAGCATATATTATGTTAATTTGTTGATTATAAACTGTCCAATTACGACTAGATTACAATAGAACCAATATAAAAACAAAAAATAATCAAATGCCTAAGTATACAAAATATAGTTTTATAAAAGACTCAAGATTCTTTACGATTTTTCTGATTTAGAGTAAGGGTGTGTTTGGATGAAACCAAACCGTGGTTTGGAAAAGTAATTCTGGTGAATAGATTCTAGAAAGAATAGATTTTATGAAAAAGTGATTTTGAGAAATGAGAGTGTTTGGATAGTTGTTATCAGAAGCACTTTTTATATATATAAATTACTAAAAAAAAAAGACATAAGTTAATATGATAATTACAGAAAAAATATATTTTATAATATATTTTAATTTGAAAGAATAAAATTGTTAATAATATATTTTTTATTAACATAATTAATAATACATAAGATAATATAATTAATAAATAATTAATATGTATATATATTTATAAAATATAAGATTAAATATGTTTATAAAAAAATATGTTTATAAAAAAAATAATAAGATACATATCCTATAGGCTCTCACACTCTCCCTTTTTTCTCCAAAAGCAAAAAATTTTTGCTTTTTCCAAAACCATGGTTTTGGTTTTTGGGTGGGTGTTTGGGTGACTTATTCTCCAAATCATGATTTGGGGTGTCACCCAAACACAGCCTAAGTAAGAAATTCAAACCCAAATCCTTTGATATGGAGATAACTCTATATATACACTAAGCTGAACCTCGTACGTAACTATTCAATTATCGTTCATATTCATGTATAGGTAGACAGATCACTGATTAACCAACCACTTATTAATTTTAAAAGATAAGATTATTTAAACTAAGAAGTGAGCTTTTGATCATTTATAGTCAAAGACAATGTTTGGCGTCGTATTTATATGATGTGAAAAAGTGGTCACGCGTGAATTAATGATATTATTCACAGGAGGTACACATGATGTGTCTCCATGTGTTAGTTCCAGCCAGAGAGTACATATTATTTGTGTAAATGTTTGCTCTTATTAGGAAAACTTTTCCAAACATTTCTAGGTTGTCATGGACCTTAGGGTTATATATTTACAGAGGGATTTAAGCTGACGATGGTTTTTCTCCACATTTTTGAGAGATTTACAATGTTTACATTTATTTGATTGAGGTTTAAGTTTGATTAATTTTCTTGGCTTGAATAATATATTAGCCTCCAGTCGTAAATATATAAGCTAGATAACTAATATAAAATTTTTGAGAAAATTAATTAAGTACATTATTTGCAATTAATGCATATTAAAGGTTAATAATTTTTGATAGAAATAAAATGCTGTAATTGGTCATTAATTTGTAACTATTTTATATATAATCTAACATAATGGAAAATATCATTTTAGTCCCTAAAATTTAATTTAATTTTGATTTTGATCCTTTACCTTTAGTCGAACCAAAATAAAATCAAATTTTAGAAACCAAAATCAAAATAAAGTCAAATTTCAAGAACTAAAAATAATATTAACTCGCAGTATAACTATTAGTAGCATTTTAAACATATCACTATATATATATATATATAATCAGTAAGGTTTTCTATCTATCAAAACAATTATGATGATGATTGATTTAATTTTGATACATTGTATGTACGATATATATAAGTTGTCCTAATGCGTGAATAATATATATTCATGAGAACTGATCAAAAAAAAAATTACGTCTGGTATTAATTATAAGATCTCATTTATAATCTACAAACGAGGTTTTATAATTAGGATTAGAGGTAATAATATGCATAAGAAGTACGAGTCTACATGTGTTTGTTGTAACTAAAGAGTACACATTTTGTTTGTGTAAATGATTGTTCTTGTTAGGAAAACTTTTCGACGCATTTTAGGATGTTGTGGGTGCAAGGGTAAGATAAGGTATCATAAGGATGATATTTTTTGCTTCACATAAAAAACATTTTAAATCGAAAATCCATTCTCCACGCATCTTTTTTAGAGATTTCCAAGGTTTACTTTTTACATAATAATTACATTCGCCGAGTGAGTTAAAAGCAATGGTTTGAGAATTCAATTCGTCTAGCTAAAATTGCTTCAGTGTTCTGCTTACACATTACAAAGTACTTCTCTGATCTTTAATACAAGACATATTTCACTAATTTGATTAAATTAAAGAAGTTAGGTAAGTTAATTAATTATAAAAAATATGACATGTTTTTTCTAAAACACCATAATTATCTTTCTTAATACCCTCTCTATCTTCTACTTGATTATGGTTGAGGAAGACTCCATAAGAGTAATTTATGAAAAATTTATAAATATGATAAATAGGTCTTATATTTAGGATTAAAATTAACTCAATAATTAGATCATATATTAAGGATTGGGAGAGTACTAATTGTCCAGCCATTCCAAAATTTGGCCTGATGATGAGAGCATTTTTTTTTTGGCGTAAAAAAAAGTCTAGATAAATTAGGTTCTAAGAGTTTACTCCAAAATCTAGTGATGATATGTTTTGGACGAAAATGATTGGATGGATTGGAAGCAAGTTGTCTCAATGGCAGTGTTGTCCACCACACTTCCTAAGCTTGAGTCTAATTTTAACATGTTTGTATGTAAGCGCGTATTTAAATTGTGAAAAATCAAAAAGAAAATAATGGGGTACTAATAGAAATTTCTTTTTTATAATACATATTTTTTAATTTAAATGTTAAATTTTATTGTTATGGATTATTATTTCTTTATATGTTAAGTATATATTATTTGAAATATGTTAAAATATTTATAATCAGCTCAAACATCATGATCGTAAGTCTAACCAGTAACCGCTGAACCAACTGGTGTTTTGACCAGAAAAGTGACTTTTATTTTTGTTTTATAACTAAGACGTGTTAAGCGGTCTAAATTTCATTAATTTGTATTTTAAAATTCAAATTTTTTTGTGTGGTCCAATTTGTACCTTCCAAAAGCTATTGTAGAGATCTCAGGCTAGACATAAACAAGAACTCAGAGTTAAGCAAATTGATAATATCTTGAAGTTCTTGTAAAATTACGATACGTACATTAATGGCTTAATTTTTCGTTAGAAATAAAAACGCTATACACCTCATCATGCACTTTTTCATAAATAAGATAATTATTAGTGTTACTTTAAACATATCAGTATCCGTATAATCAATACATTCTGAGATGTTCTGACTATCAGAATAAATGACTCACTGATTTATTCGATAACATATTTATTCGAAAATTCGTAAATAATACAATTGTATCATACGATAAGATATTTATTGGAAAATTCGTATGTTTGGGTATCTTGACATATAAATCCTACAATAAATTCGGTCAATTATTCCAAAGAGAACGCCGGATTTTCAAGAGATTACCCAGCTTTTATTCTCATTCTGTTCTTAATTTCTTGCTTTAAATAAAACCCACAATTGTTCACCGAAAAAGAAAACCCACAAAAATGGGAAGTCCATATTTTTCTTGTTTTTCATTTAATTATAAAATTGAGTCAATGGTTCATAGCCAGGCCCTTTAAATATGGTGTCTTGAATTCAAACCAGGTCGTGTGTGAAAAAAAAAGGTTTGCTAGGAGAGGCAAAATTCACTTTGATAATCTCTATGTTTTGAGAGAATTAGTGGGTGGAGAATAGCTTATGACTTCTAAAAAAAATAATTGGAGTCAATGGTTTTATCTAAGGTATTGTCAAAAGTGATGACACGGGAGAAATAAAACCAAAGAAAAATAAAACTGCGTCTCTAGGTTTTTGTTTTTTGACTGCAAGAAATGTTGGGCTTGTGAAAAGAGAAAAATAAAATGTTCACCAGGAAAATCACATCCGGTCCGTGTCCCAGACCAAGCCCAACCTACGCTAACCAAGAATTGGACTTCTTACAAAATTGGACCCCGAAATAGTTTCATTGTACCCCGTCATAATTAATTTTCTTATTTTTTCTTGTGAAAAAGACTAGTGCATCATAATAGGGTGAATTAAAATTTGAATTTTCATTAGGAGATATGTTTTCAATAAAAAATATATTTATATTTAGCAAAAAAAACTTCTATTATATTATTTCTTAATCCTTTATACTTTTTTTTTTTAATCATAACGCGTGACTTGTTTACTCTAACGGTATATTCGTAAATATTCATAAAGTTCTTTTTATTTATAATATGAATTAAATTACTGAACAACTCACAGCGGACTACATTTTAATTGTTTTAAGAAACAAAAGCAACACATATGATTTTGTGACATTTGACAGCTCTTAGTTTCCACAACTCCCATATAATGAAAGGCACGTACTAGCTAGTTAAAACGTACATTTTTCTCATTCTTCATCTTTTCCCACTCTGCTTCTGTCTCTTCTAAAGGAAAGATTTCTCCAGCCAAAAAAAAAAAAAAGAAGCTTTTTCCTCTATAGTTAGGCTATCTTTTGGGTATGAAAAAGGAATTAAAAAAAAAAAAAGCTCCCTCCGATCATTAATATAATCTCTGTTGTTGATGAAGTTTACTCCTTACTCATAAATGTTATTTCTGGTAGTTATACTGCTATATGCAAATATATAACAAATGGTCAGTTAAAAATGAAATGTTCAAGGGAAAAAAAGAGGGGATGGGGGAGAATTAGACTCATGGATAATTTTGAGTGATTTCTTTCAAGCTAAACAAAATATATAAGTAGAGTAGCATATTAGTGTAATTACTCATGACAGCTGTAATCCACCAAGTTAGTTAGTTTAGTCAAATTGTCAAGAGGGACGGATTTACCAAAGTGTATTCACTAGTTATAAATATCTCACATGTATTATGGTGCTTTGTGGTTAATACAATGTATCATTCAGATCTCACTTTTCTCTTTCCTCTCTCCTTCTTTATTTCATTTGTCCTATTACTCTAAACCTTCACATGGTATCAGAGCCATGGAGGAAATCACTTCACTGAGTAATCCTCGAATATTAGATCTCAATCTCAAATCCACTGATTCTTCCCAAAACTCAAGTGTTATTGGCTTCAATCACGCGATTTCAGCCAAACTTGGTGAGAAGAATTTTCTTCCGTGGAAGCAGCAAGTTCTCGCCGTTGTTCGGGGTCATGGTCTTGAACATTTTCTTACTGGTGAAAATAAACCTTCAAAACTTGATTCGAATGGGAAAATCTCTCAATTGTACATTTTGTGGCAGAAACAAGATCAACTTCTACTCTCTTGGCTTCTGTCCTCTGTATCAGATGGAATGCAAACACGGTTAGTTGGATGTGAAAACTCGCATCTTCTTTGGAAAAGAATCGTAGATTTCTTTGAAGCTCACACAAGAGCAAAGATCCAGCAGTACAAAACTGAACTGCGAAATACCAAGAAAGGTTCAAATTCTGTTTCTGAATATCTTCTTCGTATCAAGGCTCTAATTGATGCTCTAATTTCAATCGGTGAGTCAATAACTACTCAAGAACATGTGGATGTGATACTGGAAGGACTTCCAGAAGATTATGATGTTGTAGTAATGATTATTACTGCTCAGAAACACAAGTTCACTATCGAAGAAATTGAGTCACTACTCTTGGCTCAGGAGATTCGTCTGGAAAAAGCTCTGAAGGCTATTGGCATAGATAACGTTACTGTCAATCTTACTACTGCAAAGCCTTCTGATGATAGTACAGGCCATTCAGTTGCTCCAACAGTGAATCATACTGCTAGATCGATGCAAACTCCACAGACCACTCCTACATATCCACATCAGTTGAGTGCTGCGCCTAATCGAGGCTCACTCTTTAGAGGCCGAGTTGGTGGAGGTCGATTCAGAGGAAGAGGACGAAGATCTGGTTTGTATTGCTATTATTGTTGCAGATCTGGTCATACTGATGCTAATTGTTACTATAGATATGATCACCCTATGCAACCTCCACCCTCTCATCTGTATCCTAACACCTACAATCGTCCAAACCATAATTCTCCCTATCCCACCACCTCTCAACCTCCTTATTCATCTGCCCATCCCTCTTATCCCTCTGTCAATCTTACCACAGCTCCTTCTCTGTACCATACTCCTTATCATTCTCCCTCTCCTACACCTGAATTTTACTGTGATTACTCTTGGATACCTGACACTGGTGCTTCTCATCATGTCACACCCTATCAACACAATTTGACTCAGGCTGTACCAATGAACAACTCTTCAAATCAAGTTTATATGGGTAATGGATCAGGTGCGCAAATTCTTAATAGAGGTTCTACTGTTCTTTCATCTCCTCACAATTTCCTTCTTCGTCTTAATAATGTGTTGCATGTTCCTTCTCTGGCTAATAACTTAATGAGTGTTTCCCGAATAGCTATTGACAATAATGTCTATTTTGAATTTCACCCATACTGGTGTTACATTAAATCTCAGGGAACTCATCAAATCCTGCTTCAGGGACATCGCAGAAGTGATGGTCTCTATTATTTTGACTCCCTTCCTCCTTTGCATTTGGACAATCTTCGCAATTCTTCTCCGCAAGTATCTTCTGATCAAGCTCGTCTGTTTACTGTTTCTGCTACTTGTTCCACTTCTGTTCCTTGTAATACGTGTAATGGACAGCACAGTTCAGCCACCACTGTACCACAATCACAAACACTTGAACGCACTATTGATGTCACCTCTTCACCTCCTTCTGATTTGGTTGCCTTATGGCACTTTCGTTTAGGACATGCTTCCTTTTCAATTGTTAACAGACTTATCAAAGATTGTAAGCTTGGAAAAGTTGATTCTAATAAAGATGTTTCTCAATTTTTCTGTTCTTCTTGTTGTCTTGGTAAACTTCATCGCAATCCCTCTCCCCCTTCTAAATCTGTATATACTAAGCCTCTTGAGCTAATTTTTGCTGATTTATGGGGCCCATCTCCCTGTGTTTCTTCCTTTGGTTTCACTTACTACATTGCCTTTGTTGATGCCTTTTCTAAATTCATTTGGCTATACCCTCTTAAAAATAAAGCTGCTGCTCTATCTGCCTTTATTCAATTTAAAACTATGATTGAAAATCAACTTGACTACAAAATCAAGTCTCTGCAAACTGATGGAGGTGGTGAGTTTAAAGCCTTTGATCCTTTTTTACTTCAAAATGGTATTGTCCATCGTTTGTCCTGTCCTTATACTCATACTCAAATGGGTACTGTTGAACGAAGACATAGACATATTGTTGATACTGGTCTAACCTTACTAGCTCATGCTAACTTACCTCTTACCTTTTGGTCTGATGCCTTTTTAACTGCCACCTATCTCATTAATCGAGTTCCTTCTTCAGCTATTAATTTTGAAATTCCTTTTACTAAACTTTTCCACACTACACCTGATTACACTCACTTAAAAGTGTTTGGCTGTACTTGCTATCCATTATTACGTCCTTACAATTCTCATAAATTGTCTTTTCGATCTGTTGAGTGTACTTTCCTTGGTTATTGTTCTCATTATAAAGGGTACAAATGTTTGGCTCCTTCTGGGCGAATTTATATCTCTAGAGATGTTAAATTTCATGAACAATCCTTTCCTTATCATGCAAAGCCTTCTCCTACTTCTTCTGCTCTTGTTTCTCACTATGGGTCTATCACTCCATCTCATATTCCTCTTGTACCTGTTACTTCTTTGTCTCATACTGTTACCTCTACACCTCACTCCTTTTCTCCATCATACTCACATATTCTTCCAGCTGTTTCTTCATCATCTTCTCCTTCTACTTCCTCCTCTTCTTCAATTCCTAACACCTCTAATTCTGCTAATGAGGCACACCTTGTTCCATCTACCTTGTCTCCTTTATCTACTTCAATGGCACAGCCTGTAGTATCCTGTCATCCAATGCAAACAAGGTCAAAATCTGGTATCCTCAAACCCAAACTCTTCACCACCTCCTCTATATCTCCTATACCTACTTCTGTGAAATCTGCTCTCAAAGATTCTAATTGGTATGATGCCATGAAATCTGAATATCAAGCCTTACTAAACAACAAAACCTGGTCCCTTGTTCCACCACCATCTAATCATCCTGTTATTGGTTGCAAATGGGTCTGGAGGAAGAAGGAAAAACAAGATGGTACTCTTGACAAATATAAAGCTCGTCTAGTTGCTAAAGGGTTTCATCAAACCTATGGTTTTGATTATAATGAAACATTTTCCCCTGTTGTCAAACCTGCAACTATTCGAACAGTTCTTACTATTGCTTTGTTTAATGACTGGTCTATTTCACAAATTGATGTGAATAATGCATTCTTAAATGGTGTGTTAGAAGAAGATGTTTACATGAAGCAGCCTCCTGGCTTTGAGGATAATAACAATCCTCATCTAGTTTGCAAGTTACACAAAGCTCTCTATGGTCTCAAACAGGCACCTCGTGCTTGGTTTCACAGATTAACTACTGTTCTACAAAAGTTTGGTTTTGTGCCAAGTCGTTGTGATCCCTCTTTGTTTATCCTGAGGTCTTCTTCAGCAGTCATCTATGTGCTTGCTTATGTGGATGATATTATCATTGCTGGTAGCTCCTCCACACTAATTCAGAAACTCAAGTCCCAACTTAATGATGAATTTGCTCTGAAAGATCTTGGTGATCTGAATTACTTTCTAGGTATTGAGGTTCAGAAAGGCTCTATGGGTAGTTTCTTGCTATCTCAAAAAAAATATGTCACGGATCTACTTACTCGTGCTGGTATGTCTAATTGTAAACCAGTAAAGACGCCTATGACCTCTGGTTTCAAACTTTCTCAATCTGATTCCTCTCCAATGGCTGACCCTCATCTTTATTGGTCTATTGTTGGTGCTTTACAGTATGCCACCATTACAAGACCTGAAATAGCTTTCAGTGTTAATAAAGTTTGTCAATACATGCAGAATCCATCTGAAAATCACTGGACAGCGGTAAAGCGAATCCTTCGTTACCTTAAAGGGACCATATCCTATGGTCTCACTCTACACAAACCTCAGTCCCTTCAACTGATAGCCTTTTCAGACGCAGACTGGGCAACTGATGTTGATGACAGGCGTTCAACTTCAGGATATTGTGTTTATTTTGGAGGGAATCTCATTTCTTGGAGTGCTAAGAAGCAAAATACAGTGGCACGTTCTTCCACAGAAGCAGAATTTCGTAGTCTTGCCTCAGCTATTGCTGAAGTTCTTTGGCTTTAATCTTTATTATCGGAGTTATGTGTTACATGTTCAGAGATGCCATTAGTCTTCTGTGACAATCTAAGCACTGTTCACTTAGCTCACAATCCTATTTTGCACCATCGGACAAAGCATATGGAGTTGGATCTTTTCTTTGTTCGTGAGAAAGTCTTATGCAAGCAACTAGAAGTTCTTCATATTCCTGCAATTGATCAAGTGGCTGACATTTTAACCAAGCCACTTTCTGGTTCTGCTTTTTCTTATTTTCGTAGTAAACTTAGTGTTGGGGATCCACCTGTCTCCCCACCATAAGTTTAAGGGGAGGATATTAGTGTAGTTACTCATGACAGCTGTAATCCACCAAGTTAGTTAGTTTAGTCAAATTGTCAAGAGGGACGGATTTACCAAAGTGTATTCACTAGTTATAAATATCTCACATGTATTACGGTGCTTTGTGGTTAATACAATGTATCATTCAGATCTCACTTTTCTCTTTCCTCTCTCCTTCTTTATTTCATTTGTCCTATTACTCTAAACCTTCACATAGCACAATTTAAAAGAATCCATTATTTGTCTGTGTTTCTCTTTCTTAGGGTTTCTTGTTAGAGTACTGAAATCTAGTAAAGTAAAAGATGAATGCATGGGGTGGTATTTTGTTTTGCGAAGGGAGTAGCCAGAAAGTTACAGAACAAATGGAAAATAAAATAATTATTATAATAATGGTTAAAGTGCATTCATCATCCCAAAATATTTTTTTAGATGAATCGAGCATCTCAAAATTTTTTGTAGAGCGTCCAATATATTGGAGTATTTTTTAGGTGGGTTCAACACTTCAAAGCTTTTCTTTTTGGATGCTAGATGCATCTAAAAAAACTTTAGGATGCTAAATACATCAAAAAAAATAATTTAAAGTGTTGGGCACATTTTAAAAAATACTTCAGGGTGTTTAATGCATCAAAAAGTACTTTAAAGTGTTGAATATAACCAGAAAAATACTTTCAGGTGCTGTATACACGTTAATCTTGTAGCAATAAAGGCCAGAAACTTAGGATATAATAGGAAATGAGTTCAATTTGAGCATAATTTAGGGGCATCAGCCTGGTAACAACTTGAATTTTGATACAGATATTTGGGTGAAAAAATTTGAAGTATATATATCTTGCCATATGAAGATGATTAAAAAGTTTGAGCAAAAAAAAAATCTTGTTGGACCAAATTGGTTATTTGGATCCATTCTGGTAGTTGAAGCCCAAACCTTAATGGCCATATCCCGCCCTGAACGATAACCGGATCTTAGGAGATATGGGTCGACCTGGGCCCATTAGCAGAAAAAGTAAATTCCAAATCAGTCACCCCCTGTGCCGCTGTGCGCAGAGCCACCCACAATGTCCACACATTTAAGCGGCGTGCTCAAGCAAAAACATTAACTTCAGCTCCTGGCCATTAGCCATTTGAATGGATATTCAGTGATCATCACAAGTTGAATGGATGAAAGATGAGAACATGTAGATCCTTATTTAATGTTCGTCTCGTTTTACCAAAAAAAAAATGTTCATCTCGTTGTAGTGAAATCTAGTTTAGATTTAAAAAAATTTGATGTGAATGGTTTGGATTTAAATCCAAACCGTGATTTAGAAAAGTGATTCTGGAGAATAGATTCTGGGAAGAATAGATTTTGGAAAGAATAGATTTTATGAAAAAGTGATTTTGAGAAGTGAGAGTGTTTGGATAGTTGTTATCAGAAGCACTTTTTATATATACAAATTACTAAAAAAAAGACATAAGTTAATATGATAATTACTGAAAAAATAGATTTTATAATATATTTTAATTTGAAGGAATAAAATTGTTAATAATATATTTTTTATTAACATAATTAATAATACATAAGATAATATAATTAATAATTAATTAATATGTATATATATTTATAAAATATAAGATTAAATATGTTTATAAAAAAATATGTTTATAAAAAAAATAACAAGATACATATCCTATAGGCTCTCACACTCTCCCTCTTTTCTCCAAAAGCAAAATTTTTTTGCTTTTTTTCAAAACCATGGTTTTGGTTTTTGGGTGGATGTTTGGGTGATTTATTCCCCAAACCATGGTTTGGGGTGTCACCCAAACACACCCAAAATTTTTAATTTGCGAAACATAACAAAAGTTTAAATTGTATATGTATAATTCAAAATCAATTTGAATGGTCCACGTTAAGATGAGGTTGTCATTCTCTTTTATGATGAGCATGGAATATACTCTCAAAAGAAAGAAAAAAAAAAAAACAGATCATGACACAACCCGATAGAAAAAACTTTAAAACATAAAGCGCCATGCGCCTTTAAACATGAACCATCATGAGTGATGAGCAATGAAACCAACAACCTCATCGGTATATATACCAGTGTAACAGCAGCTCAAACTTGAAATCAAACTGACGAGTAATCAAAATGAACATGCTCAATTGGAAGGTGCAATTACCGTTCATAAACAGCTCGATCGATAAAGACCTTGAAAAATCCACGAACCTTGCTCTAACATAAAGTATTTGCCATGAACGCTGCTAAAGGATAGAACAAAGTGACTGACATGCTATTGAATACTACCTCCGGTCCTAATTATAAGAGTTAGTTGACTAATTTGAGGAGATTAAGAAAATAAGTTAAGTTAGTTATTTGTAATAAATAGGTGTTGTCTTTCTTAAAATATTCTTGCTAATCAAATGTATTGGCTATAACTATTATTGTTAAAAGGACTATTTTAGAAAAAAAATACATAAATATTATAGATAAAGTAGATTTGGGTCTTATATTTAGAACCAAAATAAAAGTCAAACGAGGCCTTATATTAAAGATCGGAGGTAGTAATATTAATCGAGCCTTGAAGATGCCAATAATAATCCAACAAAGCTTGTAGCTTTGATGCACGAATCAGACGTGCATCTCATATGAGTAATCAGACAATGAACCCGATCAATAGAAATTCTAATTCTTCTTATTGTAATTTGGAAGCAACATCTTAAAATGAAAATAAAATAAAAAAACTTGAGAACTCGCTGAAGCAAAACTAAAAGACTTGGAAGGCCACCCAGACTAGGAAGAAACCAGGCACCAAAAGATAAAAGAAGAAGAGAAGAAACAACCATGAAAGGTGGTTCTGTGAAGTAGGATCGATAACCGCTTTAGTGAGTAAGAGCTCATTCCCGTCACTGGAAATTCAGAGGCTTGTGCCTAACTTGGAAGGCCTCCAATAATGATTCCTAAACAAAACCCTAAAAATTGAAGTTCAAGCTCATTTATAATGTTATATTTTCTCAGTCATATAAGATACAATTTTTAGGAGATGAGTTTAATTAGAAAATGTCTGAAATCTTAACTATTCTTTTTTAATTTTTAACCTGCACTAATTTTTTCTCCGACGCACACGTCCTTTTTCTATTCATTCTCTCCCTTATTTCATTTTTAATCAATTTATTGTTTTTTAAAAAATAAAACATATTTTTACACATTTATTGCTTGTACTCAATTTTTTAATTTGTATAATTTAATTGTTTGGATCTTATATACGGGATTAGAGCAAGCATGAAAGTAATTAACCAACACAATGTACCACATGAAAAGATTTGACGAGAATGCTGGAAACTCAAGAAATCCATATTTATGAGATTGACCTGCTTTATTTTTGTTGCTCCGGGACACACGTCACACGTGGTTAAGTTATCAGTTCATCAATTTTTCACTTTTTTTTTCCATAAAAAGAAGTGAAGTCAGCTCAACTTAATTTATCGGAAAATGATTATAAAAAAAAACAGACCATCTAAATTGAAAAATTGTGCATAGGGATCGGTTTAATAAAATTACTGTTAAAACATATAATTATTGTCAAAACACATATTAATATTATCATGGATCCTTATTTATAATTTTTTATTTTGATGATTTTTTTAATCATTTTTCCTCATTTATTTAAGGAAAAATACATAAAGTACAGTGGTGCAGCGAGTTATTCACTTTTTTGATACCGCTGAGTAGCTTCTACTCTAGTGCTTTGGGGTTAGTGCAAGGAGCCGACCTTTTATGGATAATTTTAATTTAAATAAAATTGTCTTTTAATAATAAAAATAAAGTATAAGTAGATGACATTACTTGTTTCATATTTTAATCAAAAAATTAACTACCTGGTATTTTTTAATTAACATTACTTTTTATAAGACACGTATAAGGATGATGATGTAATTAAAAAGAATTTTAGATGTGAAATAACTGAAAATAGTAAGAGTTTTATAATATATATATTTTGTAATTTTACAATTTTTGAAGAAAATATTAAAATTAAATTACAAATATAAAAAATAATGTATTATTAAAAAATTTTAAAGACTAAAAAAATCAATTAATTGTTTTCAGTAAATAAAAATAAAAATATATGTAAATATAACTTTTAAAAACGATATTAGAAATTAAAAATATTATAAAAAGTAAGTTAAAAAATTATTTTAACTTAAGATAACATTATAAAATAAATAAATTTTAATAGTGAAAAATAATAAATTTTTCTAAAAATATATAAAACAATGTTGTTATATAGGAAATAAATAAAAAAGACAAAAATAAAATATTAACATCCGGAAAAAACAAGGAAAAGGTCATTGACAAGACAAGGGAAGGCTTAACAAAATGTGAGGATGATGACCAAAAAAACAGCAAAGACGAAAGGAAAATTGGCTTTTGCCATACCTTGCGTTTTTGCAGAAGTTAGATGGAAAAAAAGTTGATTCAAACAGGCCTCTTATCTTTAATTGCACTATCAACTCACGTTTTACAATTCAAATACACATTTTGAGGTCTCTAAATACACCATAACAAGACTCAAATATCAAAATAAAAAAAATTAAATTAAACGGTTATCATTTCTTTCTTAGGCGTGACATGAATTAAAAATACTTTTAAGACAAATCCCCGGATCTTAATTTTATTAATCACAAGAAAAAAATTATTCACATGATTTTTCCTCATTACAAAGCTAAGTTTTCTTACCTCATCATCTTTTTCATTCTATTTCCTCTCTTCTTGTTTTTTTTTTTGGCCAGAATTTCCTCTCTTCTTGTTCAAAGATAGGAATTGTCAAAAAAAATTTATCAATGCCCTTCTCCTCTACTATTAATGATCATGTCTTTGTATTTAAATCTCATAATGCTATCTTGTTGCTCCTCGATTTATTTCAAAGGTGATACATATTTTTAGAAAAAAATTATATTTTAGTATTTTTGACGTGTTAAGGACTATTAATATTTTTTAAACAATGTTTACATTTAGATATTAAAATTATTTACTATGATTCATTGATGTGGCACATTTCCCATAGTATAAAAAAATAAAATTAAAAAATAATTAAAGCTCTAATTATCTAACTATTTATCTTGATAGGCCTGTTGTGTGGGTTAGGAAAAAAATGCTTTTATAATTTAACTGAGGGAGTAATTAGATTTTCAAAAAATATGCCAAGTGAAAGCTCCAAATTTTTACAAGGGAACATTTCTTACTTGCTCATAATACGCAACGCTAAGCATATGTTTGGTTAGTGAAAAGACAAAAAGTTGTTTTGAGCTTTTTTTTTTTCCTCTCCCGTTTGAATGGGCAAACAACTGAACTTGTGTGTTAAAAAACATTTTAGATTTTTATTATTTATAATTTATTATATAGTTTTATATTCACTAGATATATCCAATTATATATCATATGCACTGTGTAAATTTTACGTTTTTTAGCATTTAAAAATAGTTTTTTTCAATAATATACTGAATATTGTTTATTTTAGTAATTTTTAATTTTTTTTAAGGAGATCGAATTACATACAAACATAATTCATGTCTTTTGCAGTCATTTATTCTATATGCTTTTAAATTTCTGATATAAACATGTTTCAATTAGTTAAACTAACTTTTTCTTGAGAAAATCACAAAAGACCGCTGAAATTGAAAATTTGCACATAGAGATCTCTTCACAAAAATTATTATCAAAACCCATATTAATGTTATAACGAGTCCCTATTTGTAATTTTCTTGTTTTGTCTTTTTTTTTTTACAATTTTCCTTTTTCTTTAAAAAAATATCCAAACATAAATCATATATAATGCTTTTTCATAATATTATCTCAGATCTTAAATAAGAGCCAATTAGAGATCTAATATAAAATCTAAATTCAATTTGTCTCACATATTTATTTAATTTTCTTGAAAGTAGTCTTATGGTGATTGCATATGTAAAACAATTTTCATTCTAATGCATATGATTAACAAATATATTTTAGGAAAGACAGCACTCATTTATCACAAATAATTAATTAGCTTAACTAATTTTTTTAATATTTGTCAATTAATTTTTTAGTTCTTATATTAAAGATTGGATGTAATGTTCAAAAATTTGAATTTCTCTAATCTTTTTATCAACATTAAATACATTTTTATCAACTTTTTTTCCTCTATATTTCTCTGCCTCACTTAAATTTTTATAAATAAGAATATATTTGAGAAAAAAATGCATTTCTTATGCATTTAATATTATTTTTAACTAATGTTAACAAATTTGTTAAATCATACAATTCAATTATTTAGATAGGATGAAATGAATCGAAGGGACCAAGAGCTTAGAGCTTAGTTGGCACTCGATGCCTCCTTACACAGAGGAGGAGACAATAGGTTCCATACCCATGTCATCATGCAAAGGTGGGTGTATGAGCGAGAAGGGCGTATGGGTTCTCTTCCCTATGGAATAAGAGAGACTTCAACTGTGTGTGTGTGTAAAGGATAGAAGGGAGCAACAAATTGTTACCCAAAGTTCAGTAAACTCTAATTTGTAAAAATTATAGGGTGACAAATGTTAATCCAAAGAAATTCTAAAATTACAATTTGTTTAAGAATGGCTTTTTGACTGATATGCTATGCATAATAAAAAAATATTACCAAAGTGCTATATTATTGAAAAAAAATTATAAATTTGGAAAAAAAATTAAAGTGAATTAAAGTATTATATTCATGATCAAGATATTTAAGACCAAAAATAGTAATAAAATTGCACAACAGACTAAGAAAATTTTCGGAATAGTATGAAGGAGTTTTCAGGATTGGGAGTTTATTTTTCATGGTTTACAATTACTAATGTTTATTTTCTTTTAAATTTTAATATTTTATTTACTAATTAATTATTAACTTTCCGCTACCAGGTTTTGGGGAACTAATGAGTTTAATTATAACGGAGCTTATATATATGAGGAAATACAAAACTTAATTGATTTTGGAGATGAGGCCCCACCATGAACCAATCCTATTCCTCTTAATTTTTTTTCAAATAACCCCGTCCCTCTTTTTTCCATTTCAGAACAATTTGTGTGTAAAATCCTGATAAATATTTCGGTAATAGCTTTTACTATGATAATATATGGAGCCGGGAACGGATCCGCCCATTTATGTTTTGAAGTTTTAAAATCCAAAAATAAACAGGCCAGTCCGTTTAAACCGGCCAATATTTTTTTTAATTTTTATTTTTTGTTAACTTAAAAATGAAAAGCTAACATTTTACACATAATACATTTTTAGTTTCACTCACCCCAATAGCTCACATAGATAGTATTCACACAAAAAAAATCATTATAATTGTCGGAAAAATAACAAAAAAATGTGAAAATTACAAAATTTAAAATTAGGTATATTCACAAAAATATATTATTATTTATAAGTTGTCAAAATCTGTTAAAATATTGTGTGTGTAATTTTTAGGGTTTTTATTTGTCATTCTCTCATATTTTTTTTTGCTTGGGTAGAATTAATTAAAAAAAATCTTTTGAATTAAAATAAAGATCTATATCATTTTTATAGTTAGAAACGAATTTAGAGCTAGGGATGATAGACTCTCTCTCTCTCTCTTTTTTTTTTTTGCTAGTAGGACGAATGATTATTCTTTATGTATACTATGTTTGTTAGTTAAACTTTTTTGTTAATTATTTATAATTAAACAAGATTATCCACATTGTAATTATTTATTAAATCTAGTGCTTATTTAGTTGTTTATGTTTGTCTTCCATTTAGTTTGTTTATTCAATAGACTTTATTGCACTATGATAGATGTTTAGATATGATGATATTCATGTTTATGATTTAATTTTATTTATATTTATACCTTTTATTACTAATTTTATTGTTTCATTTTTATTATTGTCATAAAATATGCGGGAAAAATTGCATTTTAGTTAAATGAGCCAAAAGCCGGGGGGCTGACCCTGAACAAGTCATCTCAATGACCGACTATGAGAAAATCTTCTATTTATGAGATTTAGGTTTAAACGGGTCGGCTTGTTTAGGCCCGATCCCATGATGGGCTGGCCCTGTAGAGTCGGACTGGCCCGTTTTCCCAATACTAATAGTATATCGGTCAAAAAGCCCTCCCCTATTGAAGAAGAGAGATTTCAATTGCTTATATACACACACACGTATAAAGGATAGATGGGAGTAGCAAATTGTTTCCCAAAGTTCAGTAAACTCTAATTTGTAAGAATTCTAGTTTAACAAATGTTAATCCAAACACATTCTAAAATTACAAAAGATATTGGCCCTAAACAAATTAAAATAGCATATTCTAGAATTATGAAATGTAGTATTGTCTTCGCCTCTAATAATTGCGTTCTTTTGGCCAACCTCTAATGATTATGTGCTAACTTTTTTCTGACGAAGAGATTACATGATATATTGTATTTTTGGTAAAGTTGGTTACAAGGAACAAAAGACAAAAATATTTTAGCAAAATGACTGGTGTTTGAATGGAATGTTAATGTGAAAAGACTAAATTATTTTTCAAAGAGAAAATGACAAAAAAAATTTTAAAATTGTCATTTCCTAATTCAAGTACCTAAAGATTAGATATGGCAGAGAGGGAATCCAAATTAAAATTTTAAAATTAAAAAAAAAGATAAAAACACTTATTTATTTTTTAATAAAAAAAGTTTTGTCCCTCACCAGAGCCACCGCCTACGCAGCAGCCCTTGCCGACGCGAGCCACCAGCATGGTAGCTACCGGCAGAAGGGGTTTTTTTTTTTTTTGGACAAAGGGGGGAAGTTTTTAGGAAAATGGTGAAGGTGGGATTTTATCCCATCTCCTTATGTGGGCCAACAAAAGTAAGGCAACTATTGGACCACCGATAGCTTCTTAATAATATAATGCAGAAACATATATATAATGTATATAAAAGTTAACTCTTTTATTTTGGCTATAACTCATGACAACAATTTATTTGAGAATAACAAGTGTGGGTTGTGAAATGATAAGTGTATATTTGAGATTAATAAGATATTTTTTCGTTGTCCATAATATGTAAAATATCATGTAAATCAATTAAAAATGGTAACATTTCATTTGAGAATAACAAGTCTCGAGTTAAGATTAACCATATATTTTTTCATTATATAATTAATTAAAAAATAATTTATAAATACTTTTTAATCTATATATCTATATAACTCATTAATTATACTTATGTTTATGATTTATAATTATTTATTTATCATTTATAATTTATATAATTTTATTTATATATTTATTTAATAAGTTATATAAATACGTAGATTAAAAAATATTTATAAATTATTTTTTATTAATTATATAATAAAAAAGTGTTTTTAGTCCCAACATGAGACTTGTCATACTAGATCAATATTATCATTTTAGCCTTGTCATTTCATAATCAAAATTTGCTATTTTTAGACAAATTGTTGTTACGAGTTGAAACCAGGGTAAATGAGTTTTTTTTTTTCATTATAATGTTAAGAAATTATTAAAGGCCTATTGGTTACCTTCCTTTTCGTTAGCCCCAATAACCAGGGGTCCACTCCCACCACTTACTTCAAATAATTTCTCATGACAAAAAAAAATTCTACCACAAAAAAAAAACTTTGACAGCAGCCACCACTTCAGGGTTGGTGCTAGCGTCGGGGGCTATTTTTTGACAAGTAGTTGAATTTTTTTTTTAAAAAAAAGGTATTCTTGTTATTTTTTTAAATTTTTAAATTTCAATTTGGGTTTACTTTTCTTTTTATCATTTCGAACGCTTAGGTGCCTAAATTAGGAAATAAATATTTCATGATTTTATTTTTATCATTTTCCCAACATAAAAAAGAGGGGGTTAAAGTGCAAATTTAATTTGTAAGTTTTTATTTAGGAACATTTGATGCCTGAAAATTTTTTTGATTACAAATTTATTTTAAAAATTTAAAATCATAACAATATTATTCTTGACCGTTAAAAATATTGATGTGAACAAGTGATTGTGCCCAAGTTCAGAAAAGTTTTTTTAAAAAAATGATAATCTTAGGGTCGCTTAATTTTTCCCCATGTTTTGCTAAAGGAGCAGTTTTGTCTTTTGACTCTTTTTCATGTTTAAGCACGGGACCATCTTAACCATGAGTTCCTATAGTTTGACATTATTATCGTAATCCACATGTTAATACGAAGGGACTTAAAAAGGATGATTATTTACCATGGCCCACAATCACTCATTTTACACAAATACCCTCATTAGCGTTTCAGCAGTAATAATTAATTAATTATCACGTCTAGTCAATAAGCAACTATTTTTTATTTGTCTTTTTTTTTTTTCAAGCAAAGCTGATTGGTGCGGTGCTCATTAAATGATTATATTTTTGTTGAATGAGTCCAGCTTAAATTTCATCTGGCTTGATTTCGTCTAGATAAATCTGGTTTTGGTCGAGGAGGAGATTGATAATTTCTTTTTCCAGCCAAGAGGTATAATTTGATTAAATATAAAAACTATTTTTTCCCCATCTTCCTAATAAATAATCAAGTATGTTTACCGTGACCAATGTGTTAAAGTCACTAGCTATTGGTAGAAATAGTAATAGTAAAGAGCAGATTAAATTGGGGATCGATTTCTAGAGTTCAAATAACAAAAATTATTAACATGTTAATAATTCTACTAGAAAATTATTCATTCATTGAAATTTAAATGAGTTGGAAAAAATGAGTTTCTTTCCTCATATTGAATGTAGCCCAAAACGTAGGACATATGGAATTGCATTGCAAGAATTAAGGAAAAACAGCTAAAAAGAATGAGAGATTTGATTTTTTTTTTTAATATTATGTTCAAATTCCAATATTGCTCCTATTTAATACAAATAAACCATGTTAATGCTATCATACTTTTAGAGGGTGTTTGGAAACACCCAAAAATGTTTTTTTTCGTAAAAAGAGACAAATTTTTTTATATATTTACTTTATACACCGTAAAAGTACTTTAAAATCATAGTTTTGATTCCATCTAAATACTCCCTAACTAGAAAAAGATTGAATAACATGTTGATATCTTTTTCCAAGATATTATTGAGATGAGAGCGCCGAGTAGACCATAAAACAAATTCTTCTTGTAAGAGACAACATTTATGTGATTCAAGGATGTAGAGAAAGCTGGTGCAACTTTAGTAACACACGAAGTTCTTTTGATGAGACGTGTATAACGAGAGATAAATAATTCTTTACAAATCATGTATTCAGATATTTTTTTAATATTGTATTTATTAAAAAAGAAAAACAGTTGGGTCAAGTTACTATAGAACACATTGTAAAATGTGATTGAACAATTTAACATAACGATTGTAAATAATTTAATTTAAGTTTCGTTCTATTAAAAATACGTTGAAAAATGAGTAAAACTGTAATGATTGTTAAATTTTTTAATGCATGCCTTTAAATATGATGAAAGTTTATATCTTTTTCATTTTCAGACATAGTTAATGCTTTAACTATCTTTAATTAGCTTTCATAAGATGCTTAGAAAAAGACTAAGAAAATATATATTTCCTTAGATCTTATTTGCAAGGTACTTGAAGGAGGAATTTTTTTTTAATTCTTTTAGCAAGAGACCAAATGAATTGTTTATTAGATTTTCTTTTTTTGCATATTTTACTTTATTCAATATATTAGTCTTACGCTTTTTCAATATAGCTCATCATTTTACTCATGCAATTAAAAGGAATAAATTTAAAAATTGTGTTAATTTTTATCCCTGTTGAGTGTTGACTGTGATGAAAATGCTAGAAAATATTGAATTATTTTGGTTCCTCAAATTTTGTTTACTTAAAATTAAAATATTGTTCTTTATAATTTATTTATTACTAGTATGATAGTGAAGTTTCTACTAAGTTTATAGCGTGGCGTCTGCTAGGGTTCAGTTTCTCTTCATTTTCTTAACATCTACTACTTTCCCATTGGCTTTAATCCATTACCTTAAATGATGTCATTTAGGTTGGATTACTTAGACTAAAATCTCTGTCCCCTGAGTCACGTTTTTATTTGACTCCCTGTACAATCTTTTGTCCTCACACTCAGTCATATTATCATTGTTCCTAATTAAAAGATCTTATTTATAGACTATAAACGAAATTTTATAATTATGACCAAAAATAATATTTCTCAATCATATCAAATCTCCAAGGCCAGAGCTTCTATAGCCGCTAATTCTCACTGCACGCTAGCATCGGCAATCCTTCCCTCGTAAGCATATCTAATACTCTTCCGGTCTTTAATATATGACCTAATTGTTGAGTTGGTTTTGGTCCTAAATATAAAATCCATTTATCAAATTTATCAATGTTCTCTAAATTACCCTTATGGATACTCCCTCAACCATAATCAAATAGAAGAGGGAGATGAGGTATTAAGAAAGATGATTATGGTGTTTTAGAAAAAATGTGTCACTTTTCTTATAATTAACCAACTTATCTAACTTCCTTAATCTAATCAAATTAGTTAAATGGGTCTTATATTAAGGACCGGAAGAGTAGCATGGTTTGAATCAACTAGCCTAAAGAAATCAACTAGCCTAAAGAAGCTTGATTAAGCCCTTTCATTTAACAAATTAAAAACTTAAATCATTTTATTTTTTGGGAGATAAAAATTTATAATTTAAAATTTTGAGGTAGTGAATATTGTATTCACCTAAAAATATTATATAGAGAGGGTTGGAGGAAATATAGCACGAATAGCAGTTTGAAAGCAAATCGGAGCGGGATATACGGAGGATATTAATTGTTATTAATTTAATAAAAAAAAAATTAATTCACATGATGTTTACTCATTTTGAAAGATAAGCCGTACACGTGGCAGCCCTGGAATTCGCACAACGCATAAAAGCCACTGACTACTCGGTATAAGATCAGTATCACAAGCACACAACCTTCTCGGTTCTCCTTCCTTTTCTGTTTTCAGTCTATTTCCTCTCTTCTGCTTCGAAGGGAGGAAGTTACAAAGAAAAGATTTCATCAATGGCTTTCTCTTCTAAATTCGATGGCTTGCTGCTGTCTGCATTTAAACCTCAAAATCCCGTCTTTCTTCCTCCATCCCAATCTTTCTCCCGGTTCTCGTATCCTGCTTTTGTTAAAACTCCAAAACATTTGAGGGTAATGCGGAGTACCTCTGTCAAAGCTTCATCATCCTCTTCATCCATCTCTTCTACCGCTGTTGCCGAGCCAGAAGGCATTAAGGTTGTCTCTCCATTCCCTTCTTTCACATATAGATCAGTGTTCTGTATTGCCAACATTTCGTTTCCCTGTGTTCTAGATTGACTTGGTTCCCACAAAACCGATCGAAGGACAAAAAACCGGCACCAGTGGGCTCCGAAAGAAGGTACTCTTCTGTCTGTATTCCTTGTGAATTGTCTTTGGGGGAAAAAAAGTAATTATACTCAGTCCTAATTTCTAATTTTTTTTTTTTCATCTCACTCTTTGGAGCCATGTTTGATTAACACAACATGTCATTTCAACTAGGTTTTTAGATTTAGCAGGAGGATATGCAAGTTATGATACATGTAATCTGCAATCTGCAAACTTTTCAAGTAGTAGTAGAAGCAAATATTGTTTGTTTCCCTTTTCATTTCGGGCAATTACGTGTATTCTGTAGGTGAAAGTGTTTCAGCAAGAAAATTACCTCGCCAACTGGATCCAGGTATGATATTTATATTTATATGCAGTGTTTAATTAAGCGATTATGCACTTCTCTCTCAATGGTGGTGGATGTATTCTGCACGTGCAGGCATTGTTTAATTCGCTGCCTCCGGAAGACTACAAGAATGGATTATTAGTTTTGGGAGGCGATGGTCGTTACTTCAATCTGGAGGCTGCACAGGTTAATCATTTTACTTTTGTCATTATTAATTCCTACAGCAATGGGATTTAAATCTTGTGATGTTCATGAGAATTCACTTCCCTGTTTTATTCTCAATTCTGTATTTCTTACGTAATACAGATAATCATCAAGATTGCTGCTGGAAATGGTGTAGGAAAAATTTTAGTTGGCAAGTAAGTATTTTGTTTTGTGATTTTTCAAATGGTTTTGCTGTGATTCATAGGCATCAAGAAGTAAACAAAGAGATAATGGTGAATAGGAGTACATGGTTTAATATGTGAAACTGTCTACTATCAGTTATCATGAAAGCAAAGCATCAGTTCTTAAAACTGATGATTTTCGCAAAGCTTCGTGTTTGGATAGTGAATGCTAATAGACATTGATCTCATGTAACCTCGATACTATTGTTTTAGATCCAATGAAATTTGACGTAAATCTCTTGTGAGATTAGATTTTACTTTTCTTTTAATACTAATTTATTTTCTTCAAGCAGTTAGAGTCAACATTGTTCAATTATGTTTTCTTGATGTATTTGATTTACAACCCCACCTACTGGGATAAGGTTTATTGTTGTATTTGAGTTGCAAAAGCTTTTCTGTGCAGAAACTGAAAAATATTACTCCTATTGCAGGGAAGGTATATTATCAACACCAGCTGTTTCTGCTGTTATAAGGAAGAGGAAGGCAAGCTAGTCTGACTCTATTTCCTCGTCCATTGGTTCAGCACATCTATCATGATATCAACTGCTAATATGTTCTTTGACTTATTTCCTCAAACTGTAACAGGCAAATGGTGGATTTATTATGAGTGCAAGCCATAATCCTGGTGGGCCAGATTATGATTGGGGTATTAAGGTGATTTAATATTTTCTGATTCTCATGGATCAAATGGTCATTGTTCAATTTTTATACTGGCCATCACGTTGCTGAAGTTGATGGTGTTTCTAGTTCAACAAGGATAAGTTAATATCTTGAGAACCCTTTGTGATTCAAAAGCTGCAATTTGCTGAAATATTTAATGATATTTGTTCTGTGTGTGTTTAAAACTTCTGAGACACAGTTGAATATATAGATTCTCCAAAAAAAGGATATATGGATTTTTCAGTATCTCATACATATCTAATATAGTTTTTGCAGCATGTCATAACCTGGAGCTTGTTCATGTCTATAATTGGATGTTTTCTGCAAGTCTGCTGGTTGGTATTTCTAACAAGTTCATTTGCTCTTCACCCCAGTTTAATTACAGCAGTGGCCAACCTGCTCCAGAATCCATCACTGACAAGATTTATGGAAACACTCTATCCGTAAGTATCTCCAAAATATTGCATGCTTTGCTTTTCAATTGCGAATTCATTTGGTCAAGAATTTTAATGGCTTGTTCCTATTTTTCTTGTTAGAATACTGAAGGCTGTATTAGTAATCTTTACTCTTCTTATCTTCGGGTTGTATGTTTCCTTCTGTGAAATTTGTCATGATAGATAAAGTGAATTCTTAATGGATTCCTAACACTGCCTATATGGACACTGCAATTTTGCACTTACAGTCGAAATGCCTTATCTTTTAACTTTTGCATGCGCACGCGTGCATGTATGTGATTTTTTTGTTTGTTTTTTGTTTGTTTTGTTTTCAGTTTACTTCTATGATAGGCTATCTTCTCTATCTTGTGAAACCAACTATGGGAGAAAAGAATTTGGTCCTTGAAAATATGAGAAATGACAAAGCGAACAATTTGGTCCTTGGATCATTAGACCTCATTAGCTTTCTTTCCCAAAATTCAGCAAAATAGCTAGTCAGTAAAACTTACAAGTTATATGTTAATTCTCTTGACATCCGTAGGCTACTTGACAAAAAGACTCTTATGTCATGTGTTTATTTCTTTTGGCGACTAACTTGTACTGAATAATTTAGGAATCAAAGCTAAATTCGGCTAACAATCTAGGCACCAATTTGTTAATTAGTTTATGAACAATATGTAACAATGGTTTCAGATCCACCCCCTGCTTGATTATACATCTATGAATATTTCTCATTGTGGAATATGCTAGAAAAGGTTGCTCAATCCGACTCTATAGCAATTTATAAGTTTGAATAATAAGCTAGCCTACTACAATGTTCATCGCCTGAAGTGATCATTGATTGGAATTTCTTTCTAAAATTTATATGAAATTCTAAGAGTTGACTAACAGAGCTGCTTAGACTCGGTTCTGCACGGTCCTGATGATATACTACTATTACCCAGTGTCAATGTTCAATTTCTCTTTTTGTTAAAAGTGGAAAAAAACAAGCAGTTTCATTCAGGTATCTTCTCAATAGCACTTTTGTGGGGTATATGGAAGGTTCAAATTACACTTTGCAGATGTTTTGTTCTGCTGAGCTGTCAAACATGATATGTTTTACTATCTTAAACCATCAAGATTGCCAGTACATTTGTTCTGGTGCATCTTGTAAACTGCGGGATCCTTCTATTAGATTATGAATAATATATCTCGTAGTATACCCTGCCCCTCTAAAGGAAAAATGAAAAAGCCTCACCGTGTTGCAAGTTCTTTGTCCTGATGCGAAACAATTCAAGCTATTGTTTGAATTGGATTGGATCATCCGTTTGAAATGGGTCTGTGAGTGCATGCGCGTGTGTGCATGTGGTGAGTACATGTACAACTTAAACTTGTGAATGTGTGTTCGTGTGTGTGTGTGTTTATTTTGTCAAGCATATTGAATTTCTTACTGCTAAGGAGTACACTGTAGTTAGTCTTTACGCACTTTTGATAAACTTTGTTTCGTATTGACACAGATATCAGAATTAAAAGTGGCTGACATTCCTGATGTTGACTTATCAAATTATGGGGTTACAATCTATGGGAGCTTCACTGTGGAGGTGATAGACCCAGTTTCTGACTATTCGGAGCTATTGGAGGTGAAGATATACTTTGTACCATTATGTTTGAGTTTTTAACAGAAAATATTCATTTGTTATATTTATCAGATTGATTAATGTAAATTGGATCTAAGCATTGGTCACATTTCTTGTGCAGTCTGTATTTGATTTCCAGCTAATTAAAGGTCTTCTTTCACGGCCAGATTTTAGGTATTATCTTATTCTTGAGAGATTTTGACAGTGTTGACTTTATCTGTTTCACCACCTTAACAATGAAGTCAATATAGTAGATTCCTCAAATGATTTTTTTAATGATTCTTCTTAAAGGATTGGGCATATCCTTGTGACTTTGGCATATTAGGTTTTGGAGCTATGAACTGTTCATGTTCCTGAACTCTGTTATATATGATTTTGTTGTTGTTGTTGTTGTTTTTTTGGGGCATCTTTTAGGTTTGTATTTGATGCCATGCATGCAGTTACTGGTGCTTATGCAAAACCCATATTCGTTGATAAACTAGGTGCCAGTCCGGTATGTTGCTATTCTAAAATTTCCTTTTGGAGTTGATTTAATGTCATGTTAGTTAAAGATGTTGATATAATATGTTAAGTTTTCCATGTAGGAATCAATTTTGAATGGGGTCCCTTTAGAAGATTTTGGACACGGTCATCCAGATCCTAATCTTACGTAAGAACTTTGCTTTATTTGGTGCTGATATGTATTTAATTTCTGAAATAGCTGTTCTTGATGGATACGATGATTAAACAGATATGCTAAGGAACTTGTCAACATTATGTACGGTGAAAATGGGCCAGATGTTGGAGCTGCCAGTGATGGTATGTTAGTTTTGCATTCTGTTGCTTCAGTGATGATGTGCTTCTTGAAATCCTTTAGCTGTTCTTGCAGACTCACCTGCATCCTTAGCTTTACTGTGATGCTGGTCATCTATTGCAAAAGAAAGAACAGTAGAAAGTAGAATCTCTAAGCTAGGGAGACAATTATTTTCTTAATTGTTCATTGATTTTGGTGCTCTTTTACATTTACTGTATCTGATTATATTGACTTCAGAGTTTGAATTATATCCCTTATTATATGGTGGTCATTATTTCCTAGACAAATTAAAATTTAATTGTATTTTTTAGCATTCCATCTCTATATTGGTTTTCTGGTTAGTTGTTTATTTTTTTATTAGGTTATTACATTGCTAAAACGCTTCCCTGTTAGCACTGTTTCGGTTACTGTGGCTATGGTATGGTCTGCCACTATGTCAGCAAGATATTGAAAAGTGTAAGGGTTTTCATGGGTTAATTTCCCTTAGATTGATAGAAATGGTATTTCGGGAATTCAGGTTGCTAATATCTTGTGGAAATGAGGTTACAGATGTATTAGAGCTGATGCGCATTGTGCATGAGCTTTGGAAAGTTATCAAGAATTAATTTTGTAGTTCCAAATATTTATGTTGATTTTAATAGCACAACTCCTGCCATTTACGCAAGGTTTTGGCTCATAACTTTGTCAGATACATGTGTTTCGGTCTTTCAGTGAAATTTTTGTGATGGGTTAGCAAATAACATACTCCGCCTAGTTTGCCTATTGCAATTAAGAGGTAGTTCTGCTCATGCAGCCTTTGAATGCTTACTTGGGTGTTTCTAATTGATTCCTAAGGTTGTGAGTCTAATGCTAGAATTGCCTCATGTTATGTAAACTTCTATGCACAAGCTGCCAGAAAGGAAGCCAACAACATCCTTCCTACCAACACCAAAACACTTTTAGATTTTTTTACTTACCTTGCTAGATCAAACATTTATTAAGAATGAATTGTTTGTCTTAGTGTGACCTCTACACCATGAGGAATTCCTTCCGCGATGCTGCTTTGTATGCCCCAGGTCTTATGCTGAGGCTGCCAGAGATAATCATTTGACATTATCTTGTGGAAACAAGTAGCTAGGCTTAATAGGTTGGAAGCTATTTTAGGAGTGAAACACTTGATTGTAGAAAGTCGAATATTGAAAGATAGAGCAACGCTGATTACTCAATCACGGATTAGCTGTTCTTTGGTAAAACCCTATAAATCTGTATTGTGTGATGTAGCATATGCAAAGAGAATGGAGGATATGGAACAAATAAAATCTTTTTATTTCTCTGGTAATCGTAGGGAATAAGACAAATGTGTCTGGGGCTGAAGACACGGCAAAGGATCAGAAAATTTAATTTCATATAATCAGCTTCTAATTCCTGAGGTTATGGTTGTCAAGTCATGAGTTTTTGCTCCTAATAATACCCTAATAATATTTTGACTAGTTACAGTTAGAATAAATGCTAGATTTCAATACTTTCCCTCAAGTTGGATCATTGATATTGATTGTGTCCAACTTGCCAATGTAACCATAAAATGTATGACAACGTAATCCTTTGGTAAGGATATCTGCTACCAACCTTTTCTTTGATGAGAACCAGTCACGCAAATAGTTCCTCCTTTGGCCCTTGATTCTGTCCACTGAAGTGGATTGAAGGAGACGTTAATAGCTGTTTTATTGTCACAATGGAGTCTGATGGGAAGTTCCGTTAAGACTTGTTGCTCCTTTTTTTTTTTTTTTAAGTCTTTTAAACCATAGGCCTTCATGCCTTCCTTGAGCTACAACTCTTCCTTTGCACTGCTTGTTACCACCCTATGCTATTGCCCCATATAGATGTGCAGTACCTAGTGGTGGATCTTCTATCTTTGGTTGATTCCACCCAATTATCATTTGCAAATTCTTCCACATTAGCTTGTTGTCGCTTTTAGAACAATAGACTACCTCCTGGAGAGCCTTTCAAGTACCTTGGAACTCTATATGCTGTTTCCGATCAAGCTTGCTTTGGCGACTGCATGTGTTGGCTAACCACATTCACAACAAAGGCAATGGCATGTGCTTCAAAAAAATATTGTCTCCCGAGTTTATCTATCTGTTTCTAGATTGGTGCTTTGGACCAGTCAAAATAGCGTGTTCTCCACTTAAGTCAATTACTTGATTATTTCTAGCTGATTTTGGTACATGTGTAAGCCTTTATTTGTGGCATCTAGCATTGGTTTGCGGGATGCAGAAAAAAGTAAATGATTCATAAAATATTTTCTCTCTGCTTTTAGGCTTTATCCTCTATTCGCCAACAAAAGATAGATCAATTTTCAAACCAATCTCTAGTATTTCTCTCTGTCAACAAGTTCCCCGTGTCATTGAATCTCTTCCTGGCTTCTACAGGTGTATCACCTGGCTTGCAACCCAACAGTCCTCTTTCAGTCGTGGGGTCGAGGGTGCATTTACTCTGTTAAATACTAACTCTCTTATTTGATTGGGCAACTTCCATTCTTAGGAAATATCTAATCTGACCTAGGTCCTATATCCCAAATCCAGACGCAAGAACTTCCTTTAATCTTCCCATTTCTTTGATGTCATCCCCTGTCAAGAAAAGATCATCCGCATATACTATGAGGATGGTCTTCATTCCTTCCCTCTGCTTTATATGCATAGCATGGTCTTTCTGCCCTTGCTTGTATTCCTCCTTTCTCAATGATCAATTCTTTTAATTTCTGTGTAGGTGATGGTGATAGGAACATGATTTTAGGAAGAGGCTTCTTTGTTACACCTTCAGATTCTGTTGCGGTCATTGCAGCCAATGCACAAGCAACAATCCCTTACTTCAAGAAAAGTGTCAAGGTATGAAGTTCATGCATATATATATTTTAAATCAAGCATTCATCTTATAGAAGAGGAGAACATTATTGTTTTTTCTGCAGGGTCTTGCTCGATCCATGCCAACTAGTGGTGCTCTCGATCGTGTTGCAGAAAAATTGAACCTTCCTTTCTTTGAGGCATGATTTTTCGTCACCCATTTTCTCAAAATGGTCCTCAATGAAGTAGCTTTATTTATATTCATATGCACCTTTCTAGTAACCGCATGGATGGGCCTTCTTCTGTTCAGGTCCCCACTGGCTGGAAGTTTTTTGGAAATCTTATGGATGCTGGAAAATTGTCAATTTGTGGAGAAGAGAGCTTTGGAACAGGTTCGGATCATATCCGTGAGAAGGATGGCATTTGGTAAGTTTCCCCCACGTATTTTTGAAGTCTATATATGGGAAGTATACAGTTTCCTTATGCACAGGTTGTCAAGCATGGTGAACTAGGCTTACTATTTCTTAAATAGGTGAACTATACTATAGGTTATCTTCTGGCATTTTTAAAAAAGAAAATTATATTTTTAGAATTCTTGTTACATTTTAGAAATTTCTATTATACTTTCTGGGATGTTATCAGAATTGTGCAAGACATTGCTTATAGTAGTAACATTTGCGTGCCATCTCTAATTGTTTCTATATTACAGGGCTGTATTGGCTTGGCTTTCTATTATTGCACACCGCAACAAAGACAAGAAACCAGGGGACAAATTGGTCTCTGTATCTGATGTTGTAAATGAGTATTGGGCAACATATGGTAGAAATTTCTTTTCTCGCTATGACTATGAGGTATGCTGATCATAACTGCATTTTAAAATTGTATTTGCAGTATTCATGTTTTAAGAAACTTTTGGCTCTCTAATTTTAGTGCCTTATAAACCTATAGGCTAGCTTAAATTTGATGGTTCATTTTCAGGAATGTGAGTCAGAAGCTGCTAACAAGATGATAGATCACCTACGAGAAGGTATTTCTAAGAGCGAGCCAGGTGACAAGTATGGTAAGTTGCTACAAGCTTTGTTTCTCAATCAAATGACCTCCTAGGTATACTGAAGTTCTAGAAAGTGCTATTCTGCAGGAAGTTATGTCCTCAAGTTTGCTGATGATTTTACATACACTGATCCAGTAAGTTTTGATAATTTATCATGCTTATTTAGCAATAAAAAATTATGTTCTCCTTGAACTTATTTATGGTTTATTTAATTGCACAGGTAGACGGAAGTGTGGTATCAAAGCAAGGTGTTCGGTTTGTTTTCACAGATGGATCAAGGATTATATATCGATTATCAGTATGTGATTCCGTCTTCTCTCCACCTTGTCTCCTATGATAATGATTCAGTTCTTGTAACTTGAGGTCCAATGAAAAGTAGTGATGTCTGTTTTGTTTTACAGGGTACAGGCTCTGCAGGTGCAACCATAAGAGTTTACATCGAAAAGTTCGAATCAGACCCATCTAAACATGATGTGGATGCTCAAACTGCCTTAAAGCCGTTAATAGGTTACTGCCGATTACCAGGACAAACTACTGTTTAATACGTTTACTCATTCGCTTTCTACATACTCAGTTGCTCTCATTTTTGTGTAGATTTGGCTTTGTCGGTGTCAAAGCTCAAGGAATTCACCGGGAGGGAGAAGCCAACAGTGATCACATAATGCATCAAGCGTTTACACTCAGTTACATGTCGTCCTACCAGGCTAGCTGTCTTGCCTTTTCCACCACTAATGCGTTAGATCGGTCTTTCAGTGTCAGCTTTGGAATGAGCAATTTGAAGCAAGAGGCAGAATAAGTATCAGGCGCTATTAAATTATAATAATATCAATAATGCCAATAAGAACATTGGTTCCCAGCAAAAGGAGCTGATGCATTTTAAAGTTTTGTTCAAATACCTGGAATGAGAACCTGTAGTTATAGAAGGAACTACATGTTAACATGTTTTTGCTAGTACAGTTGCATCATAAACAGAATTCTTTTATCACCTGTGAACAATATAGTGTTTTGTGACATCCATTAGAGCAGACACTCATTGTTTCTAGTCTGGAACGACTTTGCTTAACCTTTTGTAAAGCATAGAGAGAATTACTATAAGGTCTCAAGGAAGAGATGTAATCACTATAATGTCACTACAATTGAACATGTAATAACAACTTTCTGTATAGGAAATGACAAGAAGTTCATGCTATTTACTTGTCATTGTGACTTTTTAATAATTACATTGGACCTCATAATAATTGTCTCCATATTTCCGAGGAGAAAATGAACACCTTTGTGTTGACTTGCGAGATAATGCGAGTCTTTAGACATATACTGGTGAGGATAATGAGTATGTTATCTTAGTGAGGAATAAGCTCAAGTACAGTAGGGTATGAAAGGTGCTTTCGACTGAAAGAGGGAAGAGCACTGAGTGGAAGATGGAGTGAAGCAGACAAAATTCCAAGTATTTTTGCTTTGGTCTAGGTAGAGGTCTAGGATTAGGATGATTACATGAAGACACGGAGAGGGGGCTATCAACTGAACAAAGGTAAGTAAAAAGTCACAAAAGGAGGAAGTGGCTTGATGTTGTAACTGAGGTGAGACATGGAAAAGCAAGGCCATTGGTGAGTGATCTTAGATCAGCTTTCCATAAAGGTTCAAGGGAAGGAGAGCCTATTCCATCTTTCCCTTCCCGACCGTCCTATGTGGGAATTGAGTGTGTATGGCCACTCCATTGAATGTCAGAGACAGGGTTGCACCCCTGATCTCCATTTGGAGAGAAATTAAGCACGTGTGTGGCATGTGAAGGAAAACGAAATTCAAAAAATAATACTCTCTTGTTTTAAATATAGGAACTAGCTTATAAGTTTGTTTTGATCTTGAACATATTGTTCGTCTGCCTCAATTTCTTTAGTCTCCTATATTTATTTTTTGAAAACTGATTTTATTAATTGCATGCATTAATATTTGCAATCAGTAGGTCTGCTCTCAATTTAAATGGTTCAAAAGAGTACTTTAGGAGAATTAGCTCATTTTTCACCAATAACTTCACTAGTTTTTAATTAATTAGCTTTTACATTTAGTACTATTTATAATTCTTACTACAAAATTTATTTTCTAACTAAATTTTATGACTAAATAATCTCTTCTAATTAATGAATTTTATTAAGAATAATTTTGAAATTTTAATAGATTAACTAATTTTAGTTCAATTTTTTTGCCAACGAACTAATTTTAACTAAATTATTCCATATAAACTTGTTAACTCATATGAAGTTGTCAATAAGGTGTGTCTATAAATTTATTGTTTATATTTTAATTTTTTTTAAATATCTAATTTACGTGTTCTAACTTGAATTAAAAAAATATATTAAATATAAATTTTTTTAGCTATTTATAAATCTAGAAATATTAATCCTTAATATGACACTTCTATACTAAAAGTTTTGCTTGATTTTTAATATAATACCATGTAAAATTTAGGGAAGCATTAATGATTTATTTCCAAAAATACCTATATATAATTGGTTTATTTAGGTGGGATGTTTGCATTTAATTTAAAGATAGAGAGCGATAATTTTCATTAAGGGTAAAAAATAGTTTTTTTACTTTACAAATATATTCATAATTAAATATATTCAAACTAATTTTAACGTTTTTCTTTTTGTCCAGAAATTCTAACATTTTTCTCAATTCTTAATTCATGTTATTTAATTAAAAATATTTTATAAATAAGTATGGCGTCAGTACACCATGAGAACGGAAGGAATGGGGCAACGGGTGCAGTCGCCTCTCTTCCTCCCTCACCATTCATATCTTGTATGAGGAGGTTGCCGAACCATCGGAAGTCCAAAATAATATTCCTCCGGTCCTTAATATAAGGCTCATTTAACTAATTTGATTAAATTAAGAAAATTAGGTAAATTAGTTAATTAAAAGAAAAGTGACACATTTTTCCTAAAACACCATAATCATATTTTTTAATACCCCTCTCCCTCTTCTACTTGGTTATAGTTGAGAGAATATCCATAGAGGTAATTTAGAGAAAATTAATAAATATGAGAAATGGGTCTTATATTTAGGACCAAAACAAACTCAAGAATTGGGTCTTATATTAAGGACCGGAGGAGTATAAATAATGAATTATTTAATATATTATATAAATATTATATAACATATTTTTCGTGCGTCAACTTTTTAGAGGAAAAAAATTGGCCTTCATCGCGCTAATTCAAAGTTTATTACGTTAAAAATTTGGCCATCAACGAGCTCCAATCATGGAGCGTCTATAGCATCTATACCTTTATACTTAATTAGATATTTAATAATTTTTTCTCTAATCTTATTCATTAATTACTTTTAACTAATTTATACAAATTAAAATAATGTCTTTAAAATTGGATGATAAAATTAACTTGATTTAAAAATCCTTTAATTTCGTTATTGATAAATTATTCATAATCCCCTGAACATTTTGAAGTTTGTCTTGTATAGTATATATAATATTTTTAACATTTAAGACCTGACAATGAACCCATATATATATATATATATATATATATATATATATATTAGCTAGCATTTATTGTTGGCCCAAAAAAACGTAGCTAGTTTTATTACTTTTTTTTTTCTGCCTTCTAGTTTGAATTTAAGAATTTTAGAAAATTATTTTCATATAACTTAAAACTTAAGAAATACATAATCGATTGTTGGGAACTGTCCGTACAAAATTTAAAAATTTAGGAAGGATTTCTTGAAAATTACAAGTTATTTATAGCTGACTCAAAGTTTCGAGAAGATTTATGTAATTTAAAAGGATTTACGCTTCACATTGGGTACAGTAGTGGTCTTTATTCTGAGCTTAGTGCTATCCTGTGGGGGCTGAAATTAGCTTGTTATCGAGAGCGACTGTGCGCAAGCAGTGGAATGGATCTACCGTGACACTCAGGTGTTGAACGAGAACGCTATACTGCTTGAAGAAATTAAACATTTGCTCAATAGAGATTGGATTGTTACGGTCCCATCTTGTGCAAGAGAGGTGCTTTTTTTTTTTTTTTTGATTAAAGCATAGATATCTTCTTATTAGAGGTAATCATATTCAATGTACTGTTGGGCACTAAACGTGAGCACCTCTTCTGTTAGATTCGAATTTTAGTTTGTTACGTTGTGAGGAACTAGTCACTTCTACTAGACTCAACTCCCTGATTGGGGTTGCTGACTCACTGGCAAAGAATGCGCTTCAGTCTCCTGCGGTGAGATTATTCAACAGGAGTTAGCCAAGGATGCTAGAGCATGTGGAGAGGGTCCTACCTAAGCTTATTTGTTGTTTGATCCGTTAGTTTCTTTTTGTTGTTTGTTTATCAAAAGAAATAAAAAAGGGTAGTATTTCATTCGTTGCTCTCTATCCCGAATTGTCTATTTCAATATCCCATTAATTTCTTTCTCCATCTTAATCATCTCTTCTATCCTTTCCTCAAAATAGCCATTAATGTCTTCTAGATTAAAGCGAATGAATTTTTGAGACACCTGGTAGCCTAATAACATCATCAAAAGCTTCTCTTAATTTTTTTAAGTAAGATGAACTCTCTCTAAATAATGGGTGCATGAATTATAACAAAAAATATTATCTGATTTATTATAAATATATATTTATTTCTTAGATTTTCTAAAGTGTTTTACATAAAGGACCAGCAAAACCTTCTAATAAAAAGTGGCTTTCACAAATAGTAACAATTTGCAGGTACAAAAATGATACTTACGGCATTATACGTAAGAGGAAAAGAATTAAGACAAAAACAACAACATATTTTTAAACCAATAACTCGGAAAAGGAAAAAATATACAATTTGAACCACCCCTCATATAATTGACTCCCCTGATCAATCGTTTATTAATTTTTTTTACTGATTCTTAAAACAATTATGATTTTTATAAATATTTAATATTTTAAACTTATCTAGGAACTGTTTCACTGATTTTCTGATTCAACTGGTTCGATTCTCATAGTATTATATTGACATCGTCAAGAAGGGAAAAAAATCCCATTCCATTGTATAAAATCAAGATAAATAATATTACAAAAAAAAACCAAGATAACTAATATATCATCATCTTCTTCTTCCGTCAAAATTTAGTTTTATACACATTCAGAATGGGAATGGCAACAACACTTCCTAGCATGATAAGGTAAGGCAAACATTTAGTTAATAGTCAATACTATTTATTGTAAAGCCCAACCTATTTCAAAAGTCTGAGTAATTTGAAGTATATTTTATGATAATAGAAAGGAGATTTCTCCACCATGGAGAGGATTATATATATATATATATATAAAGACGAAAGCGTGTTTCATACTCCTCCGGTTATTAATATAGGACTCAATTCTTGAATTGGTTTTGGTCTTAAATATAAGACTCATTTCTCATATTTATCAATTTTCTCTAAATTATCCTTATAGATACTCCCTCAACCGTAATCAAATAGAAAAGGGAAATGGGGTATTAAAAAAGATGATTATGGTGTTTTAGGAAAAATGTGTCACTTTTCTTATAATTAATTAATTTACCTAACTTCCTTAATCTAATCAAATTAGTTAAATGGGTCTTATATTAAGGACCGGAGGAGTATATTTTAAGATAAGGCAGGAACATATATCATGCCCTTTGGCTGCTTTATACATATATAATAAATAAAGTCAACACACAATCTTTAGAAATACATTGGACACTTAAAATTCTCAGAAAGACAGGTGTCCCGAGAAGCTTTAAATGGAGACTCAGAGAACTAATCCAATGGCGACAACAAGCATATATTATAAGGGGGGTGTGTGTATAAAGGACAAGAGATATAGGAAACAAGACATGATGGACAAACACTAAACATTTTAATTATTATTTGGTGAAGTGTGGTTAGGAATTAAGCTTCTTATATTGGAAAAGAAAAGGTGCTTGTATTTTATATTATTTATATTTATATATTCTGCAGCTACAAGAGGGAGAAGCCCTCAAGGTTAGCCAAATGACTTTACGAACAAGTCTATATTATTATGGAATCATTTTTAATTTCTTCCTTGTCTGATTTAATTTTGAATGTCAGAATTAAGTACATACAAGATGAAACTTCTAAACACATTCTCTTTTTAGATGATATAGTGCTGAGTAAGGAGTGAAGGGAAGAGGTTGTTTTTGAAAATGAGCCAGAGACTGGAATCAGGTGGTTTTGATCTAAATAGTACTAAATAAGACAACAAAAGTACATGAATCAGGGTAAAATTTAGTTTGGAGAACAAATTTCCCAAGTGCAAAGTTTAAATATACATCTTGGATTGGTAGAGTATGTAAGTGAAAGTAAAATCGATGGAGATACCATGTATAGGAAGGATGCAAATTGAGTTATTACATCAAGAGTCACTTGTGACCATTAAATACCTTCCAAACTTACAAGGAAGTTTTTACTATGCTGGGATGAGACTAGCTAGCTAGCAATACTAAATGAGTATATATTGGGGTAGGGTATCAAAGGTACAATAAAAGCATAAAATAAAGGTAATATAGATGATAATGTAAAAATAAATGCGTTGTCATATAAAAAAAAGATCTAAAATGATTATGTGTAGCACCTATTTGGAAATAGTAGAAAATCATTTAGTATGCTCAAGACATTTGGGGAAAAAAAAACACCGCTAAAAGCTCTAATAAATAGAGTTGAGCAAGTGACTTTAGTCTTATGAAAAGAGGCAAGGAGACGAATTAAAGATGAACAAGATATATTATTTGAACAGTTAGTTGTTGATAAAGCATAGTTACATAGCACGATTTATTGTAGTATTCATTGGTAACTAAATCAAACATGCACAAACAAAATGACAGGAACGCTTTGAATTTCAAACGGCAGCAGAGATAATCCTTAATCCATCCAAAGTTGGTATAAGCTTATTAGATGACTTAGGTTTAGAAATATATATATATATATATATATATATGGTTTTCCAAGTCAAGAAAGCAATTGGAGATGGGGAGTGGTCATTTTCTGGTGAAACAAAAGCAAAAATCAAAATCGAAATGGGATTGCCTTTGCCTGCAAATTATGAAAGCCAAGTTTCACAGAAGACCCACCAACAAAATAATGGTAGAAACGTACATACATGAAAGGGGCAAGAAAGCAAGGCATGTTGTAAAGTGGATAATAAGAGGACGAAATTTGCGCTTGTCCTAATTGTCACACACACACACACACACACACACACACAACACACAGTGTCCATATAAATATATATAATTACTTATTGCCCACATCCAACCTTACTGGGTATGTCCGTTTCATGGGATTTTCTCGAGAAAATGCTCACTCATATTAATGGCTCTTTTTCTGTATCGCACTGTGACAAATACACCATCATGTTAGTTGCCTCTGCAAATGGACCTTCATGTTCCCTCTATTCCTCTTCATTCTCTCCACCCATTGTGTGTCCACTAGTGAGCATTGTGGGATTTCGTCTCTTTGGATTTTATCAAGAGTTTTGGAGTTTTATGACAATTATGTGTGTATTTTTTCCCCGGGGGAGGGGGTTTGAAAATACCTGGCTCTTCATTATTTCATCAGTTTACAAATTTCGACCACTAGTCTCAGATGCTAATAATCATTCTGCTGAATGGACGAAACTTTTAAAGATTGGATAGGATTTTGCATATCAGGAACAATAATAAACACCCACCATATTTATTGGGATTTGGATTCTTAAGAGATCATTTTGCGGAATCATTAACGTGTAGTTAAAAATAAAGGCAGTCTGAACAAGTGCAGCACAAGTGGAACTATGATTGAAATTGGGGTTGAAGATTTTATTATACAATTACTTGCATATATGTAATGAAATAAAAATGGTTCTTGTTTTATATATGTGAAAGAGTTTTAGTAATTTTGCCGAGAAATTACTAGATTTGCATTTGAATTTTCTCAGAGAACACACTCACCTTGGAAAAACATAACAAAGTTTTATCATAGAGTAGTTTGTGTAATCTTATCAAGGGGCTTAGCCTTTTAAATATGATGATATCCACATATTATAAAAAGAACTCACATTTAGCACTCAAACCTATCTCGAGGATGACTGCCTTAGAAAAATCTATTGGATTATATATATATATATATATATATATGTATATATGTATATATGTAAGGGGACAGGCATGTGAATTATTAAAGTGGAAATCATGCAGATATGTGGCATTTACAATTTTTTTCACTCACAAAAAAACTAGTCTAGGTTTATTAATGTAGTTAGGCTGCATTTAATTTAAATTTTATATTGTTTTGTATTATTTTGTTCAATAATTTTAATTAATTTTGTATCACTTCTCTCAATCAAAAGCTATATTGTGTGTAAAAAATAATACACCGAGAAGATGATTTCACGAGGAAATGGAAATGAAGAACATAATTAATAATCCCATTAGCATAGAGATTTTTTTTTGGACCCCCATTAGCAAAGATATTAATGTTGAATATTTCATATATATGTATATATATTGCACTTACTTGATCAAAGTTTAATATAGATGTGAGGAATATTTAAAAATGATAATTAATGCAACACAAAACGCTCTCAACAGTGAAAATCCTCTTCCACGAGATATTGTCGGCAGTTTGTAAAACACTATAGACAAATGGAAGTGAGCTATAGGATTAAATGCTGAATTAGAAATATAATGAAGATGAGATTATACACACTAAGCTAAATTTGGTAATTATGGTTTGCATTAAGAATAGTTTTTGCTTTTGCTTAAAGAGTAATAGTAATATTATTCTTCTTTTCCCATCGTTTGTCGTCTTTTACTCCTCATCATGACTTTTGTCCATACCTTCCGGCAGATAGTCATTTCACTTCACACCAGCAAAAGCTACCGATTAAAGACAATAATTATTATTCTTTCTTTTCTTCCCCGCCAAATCTTAAAATAATTGAAAATTTATTAGAGTTTGATGAAATTATTTTATAAAAAAATTATGATAAAAATAATTCACGAGATTAACCATAAACTATAAGTAATTGTTTACTTTTAATATAGTAATATTATATTATAGGTTGGATTCAAGTATTGTTTGGTTTCAATTAAGAATAGTAATTTTTTTGTCAGGATGTTAGCAATCATAACCCTTCTTACTAGAGCCAACACTTGCAGATCCATGCATTTTTTACCAATAAATATGTTAAAATTTTTATAAAGGAATAGTCTTGAAAACTTAATTTAAATTAGTTAGAGTTTAGCGTAATTTTTTACAAAAATAATTTTTTGACAAAAATAAATTTTAATTTTAACCATGAATTACGCACAACTGTTACATGGTTAGCTTATATTCATTATTAGATGGTCAATATTTAAGCCATGTCAGATTTTATCGGGTAACTTTCTCAAAAATATCCTTTGCATTCATATTTGAATTCAAAACATTAGGTTTAAGCAACTATGTACACAGCATCTTCCCCTAGAACATCGTTCTATGCTATCATACTTTTTTTTTGAAAATGAAAAATATATGGCCCTTAGACAGATCAATGCTCATTTAAATCGAATTTTATAAAAAAAATTATTATACTCTTGAAAGAAAATTTAGACATTGTGTGTGTATTTGAAAAAAAAGAGAGAAAAAGATAGAAAAATGCTATCTTAACTTCATAATGACCAGAACATCTGCTAAATTTGCAAAATACCATTTTGGTCACATGAGACCAAATTGACATTATTATATCAAATAAAAAGACCAAATTGCCCTTCCTTTTAAATATTGTTTTTAAAGTATCACAGTCTCACTGGCCGGCCGGTCGCCGGAGTTCCGGCAATGGCAATCACCGGAGCTTCAGCGACCGGCAGACAATTGGTCACCGGAGCTCTGTCGGTCGGAATTTTTTTTTTTTGAAGATTTTTACAACTTCAGTACAACAGTTAACAACTTTTATGACGCTATTAACAACTTCAATATAACATTTAACAACAGGTTTTCTGAAAAATTCAACAAGTTCTGGCGGCCGGAAATAAATTTTTTGGAAATTTTTACAACTTCAGTATAACTGTTAACAACTTTTGTAACACTATTAACAACTTCAGTATAGTGGTTCACAATAGGTTTTTGGGAACATTCAATAATTGGACGCCAGACCTCCGGCAGTCGAAAACAATTTTCTTGAAAATTTTTACAACTTTAGTATAACGGTTAACAACTTTAGTATAGCAGTTAACAACATGTTTTCTGGGAAATTCAACAAGTTCCAGTGTCCGGAAATAATTTTTTTGAAAATTTTTACAACTTCAGTATAACGGTTAACAACTTTTGTAACGTTATTAACAACTTCAGTATAGCGATTAACAACAGGTTTTTCGAGAAATTCAGCAATTGGTCGTTGGAGCTCCGACATTTTTTAAAATTTTTTTTACAACTTCAGTATAACAGTTAACAACTTTTATAATGCTATTAATAACTTTAGTATAGCGGTTAACAACATGCTTTTGGAGAAATTCAACAATTGGTCGCCAGAGCTCCGGTGGTCGGAAACAATTTTCTTGAAAATTTTATAACTTCACTATAATGGTTAACAACTTTTGTAATACTATTAACAACTTTAGTATAGCAGTTAACAAGAGGTTTTTTGGAAAACTCAACAAGCTCCGGTGTCTGGAAATAATTTTTTTGAAAATTTTTACAACTTCAGTATAACGATTAACAACTTTTGTAACGTTATTAACAACTTCAGTATAACGGTTAACAACAGGTTTTTCAGAATATTCAAAAAATAATATTTTTACAACTTCAGTAATGCCGTTAACAAACTCAAAAACTTGTTGTTAACTTTTATATTAAAGTTGTTAATAGATATACAAAAATTGTTAACCATTATACTAAAATTGTAAAAATTTAAAAAAAAAAAAGTAGTTGTTAAAGTTATAAAAATGTCATTTTTTTGAACTTTTAAGAAAACCTATTGTTAAATGCTATACTAAAGTTGTTGATAGAGTTACAGAACTTGTTAACAACATTGTTGAGGTTGTAAAAATGTTACTTTTTCAATTTTTTGAAAAACTTATTGTTAACTGCTATACTGAAGTTGTTAATAACATTATAAAAATTGTTAACCGTTATACTGAAATTATAAAAATCTTTTAAAAAAAATTGTTTCCAGTCGCCGGAGCTCTGGTGATCAATTGTTGAATTTTTCCAAAAACCTATTATTAACCGTTATACTGAAATTGTTAATAGCGTTACAAAAGTTGTTAATCATTATACTGAAGTTGTAAAAATTTTTTAAAAAATTGTTTCCAGCCGTCGAAGCTCCGGCGACCAATTGTTAAATTTCTCCAAAAACCTGTTGTTAACCGCTATACTAAAATTGTTAATAGCATTATAAAAGTTGTTAACTGTTATATTGAAGTTGTAAAAATTTTAAAAAAATGCTGGAGCTCCGGTGACCAATTGCTGAATTTCTCAAAAAACTTGTTAATCGCTATACTGAAGTTGTTAATAATGTTATAAAAGTTGTTAACCGTTATACTGAAGTTGTAAAAATTTTCAAAAAAAATTATTTCCGGACACTGGAGCTTGTTGAATTTCTGAGAAAACCTGTTGTTAACTACTATACTAAAGTTGTTAATAGCGTTGCAAAAGTTGTTAACCGTTATATTGAAGTTGTAAAAATTTTCAAGAAAATTGTTTCCGACCGCCGGAACTCCGGTGTCCAATTATTGGATTTTCCCAAAAACCTGTTGTTAACCGCTATACTGAAGTTGTTAATAGCGTTACAAAAGTTGTTAACTGTTATACTGAAGTTGTAAAAATTTCCAAAAAATTTATTTCCGGCCGCTGGAACTTGTTGAATTTTCCAGAAAGTCTGTTGTTAAATGTTATATTGAAATTGTTAATAACATCACAAAAGTTGTTAACCGTTATACTGAAGTTATAAAAATTTTCAAAAAAAAAAATTTCCGACTAACGGAGCTCTGGTGACTAATTGTCTGCCGGTCGTCGGAGCTCTGGTGACTGCCGTTGCCGGAGCTCCGACGACCGGCTAGCCAGTGAGGCTGTGATACTTTAAAAACAATATTTAAAAGGAAGGGCAATTTGGTTTTTTTATTTGATATAATAATGCCAATTTGGTCTCACGTGACCAAAATGGCATTTTGCAAATTTAAGGGATGTTCTAGTTATTATGAAGTTAAGATAACATTTTTCTGTCTTTTTCCCAAAAAACAAGTTTTGTAAATACTTCTATTTTTTATTCTAGTTTGAATTTATAATAATTTCAGAGAGTTATCGTTAGAGAAAATTGATAATAAATATTCTTTTAATATTTATTTTGGGAGCATGAAATTACAAAAACGTCCCACATTTCAGTCCCTGCATAGGACAACGGACAAGCCATGGGTCACATCCTACATGGTCTGTCTGTTTTTGTTTGCTTTGGGGCTTTTGAAATCTGTTGGGTAGGGTTCATTTTTCGTGTTCCCTTGTGATCTCCCCCCCCCCCCCCCCAAAAAAAAATAATGCATTAAACTGCTGATGAAGAGGGACCTTCAATCCTTTGGGAATTACCAGAACTTCTTGTGCTGGAAACCTAGACATTAATGGGGCCATAAAATAAATATAAAGATTATATTTTTTAACCAAAGACTAAAAAGGTAAAATTACTTTCCTGATTTCCCTTTCCTTGTCAACCAAAATGGAAGTACTTTTTTTGTTTATTGTATAAATCAATGACATTGATTTGATGTGCTGAGTCACTGAAGGTTTCAACGTCCTCAATTATGTAAAATAAGATTATTTAACTTTTTTTTGGTGATAATTATTTACCTTTCCATAAACAGAAGGTAAGTATGCGATTACAGGTTGGTCACTAAAATTGACTAAATGAGAAAGATAATATCATTTGCTTTTTTGTCACTAGAAGGGGTAACAAATTAAAAGTAGACTTCCTTTCGCCCTTCATGTATGAGTTTGAGTGATGAGTCGTGGAAACAACACTCCTTTCAATCTTATTTATAAGTTTTAAATTTAGAGAGGAGTATAGTCTATTTGGTAAGTTTCGATTTGGTGTTTGTCTTGACATTTTAATGTGTTTTTTTTAACTTTCTCTTTAATTATTTATTCTCTTTCATTTGCTATAATCTCTTTTATTATATTTTTCCATATATTCTCTTTTATCATTTTTCTCATTTATTAAAAGGCATGTATATTTAGAAACAAAAATATATTTCTAACTTATTTATTATTTTTAACTAATTTTAACTAATTATTCATTATCTATGAATTAGTTATTTAAAGATAATAATGAGGAAGACATGCGGAGGGATTATCATTTCTTGTTTGCCACTAAAAAGGGTAACAACTTTTAAAAATATATATATAGACTTCCTTAATTACGTGCCCTTTCACATCATAAGTTGAGTGATGAGTTAATTATATGTTAATTACTGATAATTACATGATATTTTGGCCTTAATTAGTGCTCAAATATTGGTGATGTTGATCATAGCAAAGATTCTGGCTTAAAGTTCTTTATTTCTATAATGTGATTTAATAACACAAATTGATCACTTATATGTAGTTGAAATAAATTTTCACCACTTACAAAAACCCATGAGAAAGAGCCAAACAAATATACTCCTATTTTTTTTATTTATAGGGTAAAGAGAGAAGAAAACTTTTGGTCTTATTTATAGAGCAAAAAGAAAATGTATAATTTTACCATTTATTTATTATTGTGTCGATTTTATTTTCATGTAGCATATTATATATTAAATAAAGATAAAGTTAAAAAATTATTGAATTTTAAATGAAAGTTAATAAAGTTTAAGATTCTTATTGGTATGTGTAGAACATGTTAAAAATAACTTATAAATAGGACAAAAAAAGATGACAGAAGAAAGGCACAATCGCAATAAAAGGGCATCAAGATATTTTTAATGTGCAAAATCCTTCATTGTAAAAGTAAACATTATTTGCTGTCAAGGACCATATATTGAAACTAGTTTCACTATGATGAATATAGGAATACAAGAGATTTTCAATCGGTTGTATATGCAAGTATTAATAGCAGCCGAAGAATCAAAGCAATAGGTTTATAATAGAAAATAAAGAATACAAAAAAAAAATTACCCAAAACAAATGCTTTGTGTGATGAATTGAATAACTTTGACATCATGCAACAATCTGATGATGCAACTGCTGAAATTGAAAAACATATTTAAACTTGTTAACAAAATTGGGTTAAGATATATAAAAATTTGTTCCGAAAGTCTTTAATTTGCACAAGACCAATATTGCCTCGGAAGTTATTTTTCAATTCATTGTCATTCCAATATTCGAAGCGTATCAAAATTGCCCTATCCTATTAAAAAAAACTAATATTGATCATTAAAATATTGACATCAACCATTAATATTTTTAATGGTAAGGAGAAACATTAGTCCATTTTATCACTTTCGGGACAATCAGGAATCCAAAAAAATTTCTGAGGCAACATTATTGGAAACTTTTAAAATAAATTTGCACCTTAACTTTCAATGATTAAGGAATTCACAAATGCAAGTATATAGAAACTACCATGTGAATATGCAAAATAGGTTTTTTTTTTCCCTCGAATGTGTATTAGTGAATAAGATCACCTCTTGTCCTAATTATACTCTTCCTCAGTTTAATTAGCAAGACACATAATGTGCTCTAAATTTTGGGCATTTTCTTTATATATAGAAAAGGAGCCGACATCCAACATACTGCACAAAGAATAAATTAAACCTGTATTTTATGTGCATATGAAGACCGGGGACATTATGGGGGAAAAAAATCGAAAAGCCAGAGATTATTCACCATAAAATGGGAAAGAGAGATCCAGTAATCTTACTCATGCAAGTGAATTCCTTTTTACCTAGCAAATGATCAGGGTACCATCTTGTAATATTAACATATTTGAATTTTGGAAAGCATATAAAGGTGATAATCAAGAAATCGGGTGATGAAAACTTTCTAGCATGGCTTTCTTTGTTTTTTTTTTGGCTTTCTCTTTTTCAACTCACAAAGCTTAAACTAGCGGATATTGACTCTTTCATTTGCTCACTTTTCTTTTGTCACTAATGGTCATTGACGATAAAGAACACACACGTAGACACTGAATAGATGAGCTTTATCCTTAAGGCGAAATTTAAGTTTCTCAAAAAAAAAAAAATGATATCAGAAATAAATATAATAATATATTTTCAAAATTAAAAGAAAAAAATTAAGAGAGATGGAAGAGAGTGATGAAATAATATTGATGCCATTCATTCATAATTTAAAATGCATTAACCAGCAATAAAATGTTTTTGTTAGTGAAACAAAGATTTAATTTTCCCATTTTCTTTAATCTCTTCACTGACATAATTAAATTCCTCCATGATGGTTCTTTATCTTAAATATAATTAACGACAGCCATAAAAGGGTAAGAGTTATTTCTACACAACATATATAATTCGCCTCCCATGGCAATAATACATAAAGTTTTGCGTTGTCATTTTATTTTAGGTCAAATCCATCATACACCTAAACTATATTTTGGGGGATAACTACCTATAAGTCCTAAATAAAAAGAAATTAATAATCCACATGTTCTAAACTACTTGTAAATGCAGAAATTTCATTTCACATGTATTGTAAATAAATATAAAATTTGACTTATAAGTGAAACTAAAAACCTAATTAATTTCTTTAGTTATTTGGGACCTGTGTGTAACTCTTTTATTTCGGTGGGAAAAAAAAACTGTCTTATTTTATTATACTCCTTCATCTATTACTCATATCCTTTTCTTTCCTTCTAATTTCCTGTATTTTATAATAAATTAGGTAAGACCTCTTGTAAATTTCTTTTTGGATGCATGCAATACCCTCTTATAAATCATGGAAGACAAGCTGTAAAGTAAGCATAACTTTTTAAATCTAGGCAATTCTACAAATTTGAAGCCCTTAATAATAGATATAAGTGTCTCTCAGGTCATTATGAGCAATTCTCCTGAAAAATAATTGAAAAGGTGAGCCATACAAACGTTTTGCTCACTTTATTTTGGACAATGACCAATGTACGAAAAGCGTCGTGGTACCTACAACCTTCTTCACGCGCAGTTTAACTCTCCAAACTCCAAACAACATCATTGTCAATGAAGGCTGAATAAATTGAAAAAAAAAGTTCTTTAAGTAAATTTGTTTATTTAATTTTATAAACGAGGAAATTGCACTGAAAAATAACTCCATATTTAGATTCGGGAATAATCAAATCTAAATCAAACAGGGAATGATATATAAATATTCAAATCTAAATTTTTTTTTATACTTTCTCCTCTGGAAAATAAATTTGCTTGGATAGCGACTTCCATTGAGTTGGTTTTTTGTTTTATTATTTTGGAAAAAGCTTTTGCCTTTTGTGCATCCCATTTCGGATGTGACAGAGACATTTCTTTTTGTACCAAATGTCGGGTACATCAAATGAAAAAGAAGAGATTGAAATGAATCTTGCTTGAACTCAACTAGAATAATTAAAACTTTGTTTATTCAGTTTGAACTGTTCCAAATATGAATTGGACAGAACAGAAACACAACACTGGTAATACTAAGATGCACATGTAAGCCAAATTGATGAGTGTTCAGTCCATATTTTACAGCAGGTGGTTGGCCACTATATGTAAGTTTGTTGTCAATTCAGTCCACATAAGACCTCGGATTCGCTACAAACATATCATGCATGTCACTGTTCATTGGTTCTATTGTCAAACCTTAACTTTATGATTCTTATGAGATCCATACATACGCACACACTTCTTGGCTTCTTGCTAATGTTATGTTCCGAAAATTATAACATTATTTGTTCAATTCAAGATAATTTCCTCTAATTGAAGCCTGGCTTATAGTATATTTTTAGTTTATGAAGTTTAACCTCATTTTGATTTTATCTGAAATTTGAAATCAGTTGAAATTTAACCTCATTTTGATATGCCTATAAAGATTTTTGCTTACTATAAGAGTGTTTTTAATCTCTAAAATAAGGTTTTAAGGACCACAACCACTTGTTTTAAATTTCAGAAATAAAAACAAAAATGACATTAAATTTCAAGAATTAAAAATATTCTTAATCCTATTAACAAAAGAGATCAAATTAATTGTGTGATTAGTACTCCTCGGGTCTTTAAATGTAGAAAATTAATTTATGGAAATTAAATAATTAGTTAGATTAAAAACGTGTGTTCCTTTCTCTAAAGTTGCCTTTTTAATTATTTGTATTGTGACTACTCATTCGATAGAAAACTCTTTATCATGTATAATTTGAGAGGGAGAATTTGAGAAAAAAAATTATTAATTTGGGAAAAAAAGTGGATTGAAATTTAGATCAAAATAAAGTCATATACTAGTTTTTATAGTTATGACAGAAAGGAATAAATGAATGGAATGAATCATATATACTTTATTTGAAAGCTCTCAATATACAAAACAGATAATTAAAATTGGTTAAGAATATATATGTTGGTCGAAATCTTAATTTGATCGAAATTCAAGTAAAAAGTGAATGAAGTGATAAGAGATAAATAGTAATGTATCTGAGAATAAATAATTTGGGGGGGGGGGGGGGACTGCAATACCCCATGTTGCTTAACTTTATTGGAAATGAAGTGATAGGAAGTAGAAAGTGTGGAAGGTACATAAGAAAAAGAAGGGACACAATCACATGAAGAAAGTTGCCATTTTGATAGTGCAAATTAAAATGTAGTACCTCTCCTCTTCTCTGGATTGGATCTTTAAAGTCAGACCTTGTGGGTCTCACCAAATTGCAATATTGATTCTCATGTCATGGCCAATAAATAATATTCATCATATAATCACCCCTCTACTACGATCAACATTTTTTTGTCTTGTGCAGAAAGCCTAACTTCAACTTAAATCGTTATTCCCTTCTCTCTCTTGATGATTATGATGATTGATTTTCATCTCTATAGTTTAGCAGCTTTAAAATGATTCAATTACTGAATTTATCTTTTATGAACCTATTAAGGTAATCGAGATCCATTTCACACGGATAACATTATTGTTCGAATTTAATGCGGTAGCCTGATTAATTGCGATTCAACAAATTCGCAATAATTGGCTCCAGACATTAATTCGAGTTACAAAATTGAAAAAAAATCCATTGACCTGCAGACCAAATTAAAGCCTCACCAATCATCATCATAACAAGCATATTTATAAAATATCTCAACAAAATTAAAAAAATCGACTGCTCTGATTCATAATAAGTTCCCCCCTGAAAGCTTGATTTGCTTCAAAATATAATTTTACTACTACCTTCGGTTCTAAATATAAGAGCTAGTTAACTAATTTGAATATATTAAGAAAATAAGTTAAATTAGTTATTTGTAATAAATATGTGTAATTTTTTCTAAATATCATTGCTAATAAAGTTTCTTTGCTATAACCACCATCATTAGAAGGATTATTTTGAAAAAAAAAAAGAATAAATACAATAGACATAATGGGTTGGGGTCTTATACTTGGGATCAAAATAAAAATCAAACGAGATCTTTTATTAGGATCGGAGGTAGTATGATAATATCTAGACATGGCAAAAAAAAGTTTGATAATATCTAGAGCATTTAGATTTTTTTTATTTTATCCTTATGTACAATTAAACTTTACTCCCTCTAGCCATAATTAGAAGGCAAACTTAGTTACTTGTAAAATATACACACGCATATTAGTTCTTTACAATACCATTTTTAATCATTTGCGTTCATCATAACATGTGCAATAAATATAAGTAGTTTGAAAAAAAATAGTGAATTTGTGAAACAAAGTTAATTGAAATCTTATATTTATAACAAAATTAAAGTAAACCCCTAATAATTAGCTTCTGTATTTAGGATCATATCAGAGTATTATTTATTTGTTCGACCCTGTACACCATAAAGAGTCCCACTTAAAAAGAGATGAAACTGAGTTGGAAACTGTTTACAAATGTAGGATGATCACGCACATTTCAACAAGTTGAGAAGTAATTAAATTCGTTGAGGGTTGATGGGGGTGGAGATTATAATGCTTAATGACATCAGCAATGGAAATTATTAATTAGTAGCTAAAGGAAATTAATAATGATTTTGCACCTTGAGGCCACTGGAACAGTGAAGAGATATTGGGAGGCCATAATAATTACGAAATTGCCCGATATATATATTTTTAAAAACCCTAAAAGACGAACCACCATATATGAAATGATGCTACGGCGTATGGGGCAGAAAGGAAGCCATCTTTTAGTGGAAATCAAGAAAACCAAGAAAAACAAGAACCCTACTTGTCCTCAACATGCCACTCACTTTCTGCTTCTAAATAGTGAAATCCCAACCTCATTTTTATTTCATTATTTCCTTGCGTTACATCTATCACTGTATCCTGTCCTCCATATATAAAATTGCAGACTCACGTGCCAACTTCCACCATATCATCCCTATTCCAAGTCTCATCCAATTGGAATTAGTTTCAATATTCATCATCTTAATGAGCACTCTAAGTTCATCAGATCTTGACTGTTTATATTTGATTTGAATGGTTTGGGTTTAAAATATTTAATTTATTATTTTTAAATAGAAAAAACTGTTTTTTAAAAGAATAACCGTTAAGAGATTATTTTCATTTTAGATTCCATATATATTAAAATAATTCTTTTGAATAAATAAAATTTTAAAAAATCAAATCTAGACCATCTAAATGAGATATGAATGATTCAGATCTGATGAATTTATGGTGCTCATTAAAGCGATGAGCACTGAAACTGGTTCCATAGTTATGGTAGTATTATCTAGTCAGATTCGAGTATTATTAGGCTTAATTGAAGAGGATTTTCTCAACATAATTTTTTTTCCAATCCATAAGAGGTTGAAACTTTTGGCCTTATTTAAAGAACACTAATTAAGATAATTATCATTTATTTGATCCCCAAGCACATTCCTCTGTGTTCGCACAAAATGAGATTATTGTTATAACTATATGATTAATCAATTTGTCCAAACTCCAAACGCCGCAGATAGCTAGATAGTGTTTTTGGCTTTAGCCTTTAATTTGAAGGCGTCAACTTTAAATTTGACTCATTTTTTCCTGACAAGTGATATGTTTAATAATATTTCAAATAGCTCTAGTCTTATCATGATCAGGTCCGATCAATTTAGAAAGTGATCAGAGAAGTGAATTAATTAGTTGAAACTTGTATGGCCTAATTTGGTGTTATTTAATATATATTTAATTTTCCTTCCACAAGAAACGTGTTATGTACTTATGTGAATATAATCATGATTCATGAAGAAACAATGAATGTATAATATAGTTTATTATGGCTTTCTCAATGTTCCCCTTAGTTTTAGCTCAGGTATTTATTTATTACGTCAAACTTTAATTATCTCCAGTTGCTTTTTGTGTGGGCGTGTCTTCTTTAAAGTGGCAATGCAATTAATATTTAATCATTCACTAAATGTTGATGGCAGCTTGTTTTATATGTTTTTTTTCCTTGTTTTGTTGTAGTGTCTTTAAAAATTTGGTTGGAGCAATAAATATTCATCTAACTAAATTTAAAGGTGCACTTTGCACTTTACCCCAAAAAAAAAAAAAGATGCACTTTGCACAAAGGAGAAGAAAACCTCATTTTATATGATGCATTTTAGATTTTCATCTCATATATGACAAAGTTTATAACTAGTTTAAGTTTCAATCACTCCAAAAATGTCCAAAAGCTTGACGGAGGTGTTTGGAAGGAGGCCAATTTTTTTAATAAAACACTTGAAGAGGCAACCAAAGTATTTATATCACCCACAAATAAATTAATTTGAATATTTGATTGAAGAAAATTTGATATTCTTTTTATAAAATCTTATATTTAAGTATTGAGGATAGGATAAAGACTACATTTATAAAACTATTCCCTCCGTTTAAAAAATTCAACTTTTTTAAATCTCATAAAAATTATATATATTTTTGTCCTTGTCTATAACTAACACCCGCAAATATTCATGCATAATTACGTGCTCAATTCAGATTAACCAATAAAGGGATAAAAATGAAAAGATATTTCTTAAAACTGCAAAATATCCTATTTTGAACCAACAAATGTCTTGCGTCATGGACTGAAGATAATACTTTTATTCATGCCTAATAATACCTCAATTTGAATAAGTCAAAATTGTTAGACACCAAATACTTGTTGAAATAAATAGTTTTCATAAAATTTAGAAAAGACGTGGATGAAATGAGATTCAGTATTTAGTAAAAGGTTTGAAACTATTTCAAGTCATCCGATTACCTCACATTGCATGTTAAAGTATGGTAAAATATCTTGTGCATATCTCATTTTAGACAGTCTTGAATGAGTCATTGTTTCCATCCGTTTCCTTTCCACTGAATCAATATCAAGACAAAAAGATTACAAGAAATGTCCAGTACCCACTTTAATCCTACATATACAGTCTATTTAAGAGTTTTGACTTATCCTAAATATTATGTCAAATTTACTTTTATTTTCTATATTAATTATTTCTTTTTTCATAATGCCCCTATTTATGAGGACATTCTTCTTTCTGCACATTATCACAAATTCTCTACATATTAATTACTTATTCATTCTTATTTATAAATCATTTTCAGCATGTTTGATCATAATTAAAAAAATCTTAAATTTTATTAACTCTATCTTAAAATTTAATAACATTTTAATTTTACCTATATTTAATATATTTTATTTAATAATGTGACTTATAAATAAGACAAAAGTCTTTTTTCTGTAAACTTGCTTCGAAAGTTTACTCAAAAACAATATAATGTTGCCCTAGAAGTTTTTTTTTTTTTTGGATTTAAGGTTGTGTCCCAAAAGTGTTAAAATGAAACAATGTTGCCTCTTAATATTAAAAAATGTTAATGATCAATATAAATTTTTTAACAAGAGAGTGAGGCAAGAGTTGCTATATCTTGAAACTTTCTTCAAGACAATATTAAACCCAAAAATATTTGTATAGGGCAACTTGTTTTGGAGCAAAAACTTTTGAGACAAATTTATATCTTAACTAATGTTTTCATTGATAGATGTGAATTAGTTAGAAGATTGTTGTTCTTATAATACTCCTTCCGATCCTATTTGTAAGTTTCAAATTTGAAGAGAGGGATATGGTCTATTTTATAAGTTTTAATTTAGAGATTGTCTAAACATTTAATACATTTCTTTCAATTTTGTCCTTAATTATTTATTCTATCTCATTTTTCATACTCTTTTATCATATTTTTCCATACATCCTCTTTCATCCATTTTCTCATTCATGTGTTATTAAATGTATGGCACAGATTTAGGGATCACATGAACACACTGAAGGGCACAAAATAAGAAAGAAAAGAGCAGAGACGTTAATGTCGCATGCATGCATGCAGCACATACAAGTGTAACTTAACCCATCTTTGCCGAGTTCCAATATTAGTATGTGTTGGAAAAATGGGGCTTCAAATTTTGCAACAACACAGAGAGGCACACTGCACACAGATAACTGCATACTAGGATAATGAATCAAAGAGAAAACGACCACACAATAAATATATGAATATATACATATATATATATTATTGCATGCCTCATGCATGGATCACAACTGCAACTCACTGCCTCTCCCCAGATGTCTTCCATTCCCCGAAAACATCACAACTCAGAAGCAAGCTAATACATAATTTCATTCAGGGGCGCCATAAATATTTTCCTATTTGGGTATTTTCTTGTAATTTTCTCATACCGGGAAGCAATGGCGCGCATAGCGAGGAAATATGTGCGGTATCGAGTCAAAATCACTCTCTGAACTTTTGCCTTTTATTTATTTTTATTTTTTTAACTTTTTGACTCGCTAACAAAAAATTGTATAATAATATAATTCTCAGCACACACGTTTGGTTCGTCAATAAAAGGGAGTAGGAAAAAATATACAGTGTTATAAATATTTTTTTAATAATAATTGCCTTTTCACTAATAATAATATGCAGATAGAAGTTAAAGATTTCATATTCTTATAATATAATTAAAAATATGATTTATACTATTAATTAATTTCTTATTTTTGATATAAAAATTACTTAATTATTTGAAATAAATTAAAAATTTAAACAAGTTAATTATAGTAGACGTAACATATAAAAATATACTTATACGTAATATGAGATTATAATTTATAAATCAGTTTACAAGTGAGGTAAATAATTCAAGCTCTCATGTTGTGTCTGGCATCAAGGAGCTGAGAAGGTGGAAAGAAAATTGAATTGGATTCCTACTTCGCCTGTTTGGTACATAAAATTCCTTGAATTGAATTCCATCAGAGTGAGGATAGAGTTGGTGCAATTCCATGGAATTATTTTCATGAGACCTCTCCGTCCCTACCCGCCTGTTCCCGTCACACATCTGCCGGTCTTATCGCCCCTTAACTCCGACGGCCGGCGCCATCATCCCCAGCGTCAGTCTCCCCCACATCTTCTTTGTCTTGTGCAGTCTCTTCTTCAGTCTTCATCTCTTCGCCCAGATCATCTTCTCTGGTCTCTCCGTTGTGAAAGTCTGAAGCTTTTCTTGCTTCTGATTTGAAAGAAATGAAACAGATCTAGCGCTGGAGCTTTGAAATTTCAGTTTTTTTTTTTTTTTTGTTTCCGATTTGTCAGGCTTCTTCACAGCAGAGGATATCATGATTTTCGATGGGTTTTTTCTGCTCGGATATCTGAGGTTTCCATTTGTGCCATTTTACTTTCAATTTGGTTTGCATCTCAGATCTGGGTTTGATTCAGATGCCCGCCAGGCGGTTCTATGGTGTCGCCGTGAATATAATGCTAGGGGCAAAGGGGAGGGACAGCCGTGAGTTCTTTTCTTTCCAAAAGGGCATTTAAGTCTTTTGACATTCCAAATGCAATTTGTTTTTAAGATTCAGAATCCATATCAAACATACTTCTAAAATTTAATTATAAGTGAAGATCAAAAATTTGTTACGGAAGTTTTCATCCAGGCGCGCTCGACGTTTAGAAGTTTTTTTATCCCAAAAATTTAAAATCATAATAAAATTGCTTTTTATGATTAAAAGTAAAGTTGATTGTTACTATTTTTAATAGTAAGAAATAATATTATCACAATTTTAAGTAAATAGATAAATTTGTACTAAAAAAAATTTCGAATGCTATACGAAAACTTTTAGGATAAATTAGTACTTTAACCCATTTAATTATGCTCATTTTCCAATCACAAATAATCATTTTTTAATGTTCTATGGGATAAAATTTTTCACATAAAATAACATCAAATTACTTAAAATTAATGGATTCAAAGTTCAAACTGTTTGGGTGACACTCAAAACTATGATTTGGATGGCAAAACCATGGTTTTGGTGAGATGTCACCCAAACAGCATCAATTTTGAGCCAATAATCTGAAACTATGGTTTGGGCCAAAACCATGATTTTGGAATCCAAAACCATGGTTTTAGAAGAAATGAATTCATTCTGCTTTTGGCTCAAATTGGAGAGATGATTGTGCCTATCAGAGTAATCTCAACAATAATATAACTTTAACATTTCTCAATTATTTTTTTATAAACATATTTAACATTATATCTTATAAACATATATACACACATATTAATTATTTATTAATTACATTATCTTATGTATTATTAATTATGTTGGTAAAAAATATATTATTAACAATTTTATTCTTTCAAATTAAAATATATCATAAAATTTATCTTTTATATAATTATCATATTAACTTATGTTTTTTTAGTAATTTGTATATATAAAAAGTACTTCTGATAACAACTATCCAAACACTCTCACTTCTCATAATCACTTTTTTACAAAATCTATTCTTTTCAGAATCTATTTTTAAAAAGCTATTCTCTAAACCATGGTTTGGTTCTATCCAGACACACCGAGAAATATTCTTAAAAATCACTCTATCATACCAAACGGGAGTTGATTAATTTGTGAGCATAGTGCGATGGTGTTCAAGCTCATTATGTCCGAGCATTCAATCACTACCTTCCAAACTCATCAAACGACCCTGTTTCAAATCTCAAAATATTTGACTCCATCGAACCTTGCTCTGACACATATCTTGCACCTTTGTTTTTTCCTCACTAACCACCCCCTCCCCTCTCTCTCTCTCTTCCCACCCACCATCTTGATCCTTGATTCTTTGGTTACCCCTCTGATATCAGTTATTAGAACAATCTGATAGCTCTCTAAACTATATACCAACCGATTCAGATTCAAACACATGCATGCTTAATAGTCTAAGATTCATCAAGTCATTTTCACTCGCTGAGCAATAAGCCGAGTCATTCGTATAGACTAGTACTTAGGATGAGTGCGATATCCATAGCCAAGTCACGTTCATGGTAGACTGGTTTTTTTTTTAGGTAGAATGAGATCGTCCTAGGCTTTGTCTTTAGTGTGGAGATGATGATTCCAAAGTCGAAACAGAAATACTTTTTCAGTTTAAAAAAACCACACACGTATCCAATACTTTTCTGATACGACTTTTGTCACAGTACTACTCTATTGTGCCTGTCTTCATCTTTTTGGGGTCTGCTTCTGGATTACAGAAAGTTGCTATGATTACTTTATATAACTCAATTCCTGCTCACTGAACTGGGGGACATTTGCATTCCTCTTGTTAATCATATTTACCCACTTACTTTATGTAATCAACCTTCTTTCTATATACCCTTGCTACCATCTCCTGCATATCTATCTAGATAATTGATTTGAATATGACTAATGAAATGTTTGGATGGAAATAAAATCATGATTTTAAAAGTATTTTTATAATATACAAAGTCAATATGTGAAGGAGTTTGTCTCGATTTGTGAAAAAGTATTTTTTAAAAACACTTCTTTACTAATCCAAACACCCCTAGGAGCTTGTGAATAATGAATTTGTAGTCATTGATGATGATCTTTTTAATACTACTTCTGATTCTAATTATAAGACCTCATTTATAGTCTATAAACGAGATCTTATAAATAGGTCTGGAGGTAATATAAATATCATGATCATTGTAATTCACAAATTAAATATCTAAGCCTGCTGCTTAGGTGAAGTTCTGTGAATATGATTCTTATTAATAGGTGTTCATACTTTGAAGAGATAATAAATTAAGGAGCCTTATATATTTACTTGCAACTTGTTCTATGGAGCAGTTTATAGTTTATCCTTTCCTTGGTCTTATAAAAGATTTTTTTAAAAAAACTAAAAGGATAGATACGGACATTAACAATCTCGGGGTATAAAAGTAAGAGTGGATCCCCAGTCTCTCCTTATTTAAGAGTTTACGTATCCTTAGACTATAAAGCTATTTGGCAAAAGATAAATTTCTTTTAGAGATGATTTATTCTTATTTATAAGAGACACTAGTAGTACATATGAAATTGTTAATACCATTTCACTACATTAATTATGCATATACTCGTTCACTAACTTTCTCTTTTAGAAAAAAATTACATATATATATTTTTGTTCACTGTCCTTAATAAATTTTAACCTAACTTGGTAATTTGATTATTTGTATGTTAAAAAAAAGAAAGGATGCATTCACAAGACTAGCCAGTTAAAACGACCATACATCAAACAAACTATCATCAATGACATTAACAACTCTGAGCACTGGAAAAGCCAAAATGGCCATTGGAAAACGCTTTTCTGAATACAATATAAAGGACAAAATGCCTTAACTCTTTGAATACATTCATTACCTCAATTAATTTTCCCCAGAAAAGAGCACCCTCTTCTGCAATTTATCAGGTTCGCAGACCCTGCCCTGCAAATTTCAAACTCTCAGCGCTATCTATAAGATTCCAATCTTCGTTCACCTGTTTCACCAAGCGGCCTTGGCTTTTCCTTCATCTCATCTCTCAAACTTATTACTCCGATCCCTCTTCTCCTTCTCGTTCTCCTTCTTCTTCTTGCTCCTTTACAGAGAACAATATCCTTTAAGTCGTTGATGTAATAATGGCAATCGAGAGCATAGCGAGCACACAATCCACGGCTAACCCAGAAGGAAAAGACGATGGCCAGAAACCAGTGGTTTTTGATTCCTCAGTTATCAGGTACGAGCTCAATGTACCACAGGAATTCTTATGGCCAGACGAAGAGAAGCCATGCTTGGACGCTCCAGAACTGAAAGTCCCACATGTTGACTTGGGACGATTCCTGTCCGGAGACCCTGTTGCTGCGGCGGAAGCCTCCAGGATCGTCCACGAAGCATGCCGGAAGCACGGCTTCTTCCTCATCGTCAACCATGGCGTGGACCCCAAGTTGATCAGTGATGCTCACGGTTTCATGGATGACTTCTTCGAGCTTCCCCTGTCTCAGAAACAGAGAGCCCAGAGAAAACTTGGGGACCACCAAGGCTATGCCAGTAGTTTCACGGGCAGGTTTTCCTCCAAGCTTCCATGGAAAGAGACGCTCTCTTTCGAATTCTCTGCGGAGAAAAGCAAGTCCAACACCGTCAAGAACTACTTGTGTAATAAATTGGGCAAAGACTTCGAACAATTCGGGTAATACCAATAACCAACAATAAATAACACGTCACCATTTCAATTAATTTTTGTTTCTCTTGCTCTGTTTCACCTCTTCTTCTAAGTTGCTTCGTTTGTTTCATGAATGAACAGGCAGGTTTACCAGGAGTACTGTGAGGTGATGAGCAAGCTTTCTTTAGGAATAATGGAGCTTCTGGGATTGAGCCTCGGAGTTGGGAGATCATATTTCAGAGACTTCTTTGAAGGAAACTGCTCAGTAATGAGGCTTAATTATTACCCTCCATGTCAGAAACCAGACCTCACTTTAGGTACTGGTCCTCATTGTGATCCCACCTCTCTGACCATTCTTCACCAAGACGATGTGGGTGGCCTTCAAGTTTATGTGGACGGTCAATGGCAATACATTTACACAAATTTCGACGCTCTTGTGATCAATATCGGGGACACATTCATGGTAACATACCCTTACATGCAGGAAAAATAACAAAGAAAGCTGGCATATTGGTTCTAGATTTTATTTCTCATGTTGCTAAACTATCACTGTGTTTGATTCTTTCTTCTTCTTCTTCTTCTTCTTGTTTCTTCCTGACGCAGGCTCTTTCAAATGGGATATACAAGAGCTGCTTGCACAGGGCAGTGGTGAACAACACGATGACCAGAAAATCTCTGGCTTTCTTCTTGAATCCGAGAAGTGATAAAGTGGTGAGTGCCCCGAGTGAAATAGTGAACCAGCGGAGCCCAAGAATGTACCCAGACTTTACATGGCCTGAGTTTCTCGAGTTCACCCAGAAGCATTACAGATCTGACATGAACACCCTTGAGGTCTTCTCCAACTGGATTGCCCAGAACAAGACCTCAACATCTCTTGTAGCCACATGAAAGGTAAAAAGGGACTTCCAAAATAGTCAGCGTGAAGGCGGAACAGAACAGAGCACCAAGAGACCTATGGACTTACCTCATGTTATGCTTTCTCACTAATGTTAATGTTCAGTAGTAACTAGTAATAAACTCTACTTGCTTGCAAATCCAACTAACTTTTTTGACTGTCCTAGGACCTACGTGTTATAAACCAAGTCTAAAATCAACCCATAAACCAATAAATTAAACTATTAAGAGGGATTCTTACCAATAAATTAAACTATTAAGAGGGATTATTAACCCTCAAGTTTTAAACTCTTAACTGTAATCTTAAACAGAGATTACAGTTAACGGAGTTTTCCCTATCTCTTGTCTCCTCACAGGACGGTAATGACAGGGCAAAAAAGTGGTTCTGATATTTTAAGATAAATTGGGAGAAGAAGAAGAATTAAGAATCCAAGTTTTAGAACCTGCAGAACTTAACCACCACCTGAATTCTGTGCAGAGGTAATCAAAGGCTAGTAATGCTTATAACAAATCATAATTAATTGGAGGTTGCTGATTATATTACTTCAAAGTGAAACTGAATTTTGCTGCCTTGTCTTACGTCGCAGCCCTCGTGCTTCAACCCACACAGCGAAGTATTTATTTATTTATTTTTTGTTTGGTACCAATATTTATTTATTATTTTAAAGAAGTGGGAGTTATGTGTGTGAGAGAGATTGAGCAAGGATAAAAATCCAGCAAATAAATTCATGATAACAAGTGGCCCACTAGCTATTTGAATGATTCGGAGGAATACGGAACTAAAATCCATTTAAAGATTGACAGACACCGCTTTTGTAACATACGCTTAGAACAGACATATGTATTTTTACCCCAATAAAAAAAAAAAAGACATACGTATAATAGATATAAGGTTAATATAATTTTTGGTCCCTCAAGTTTATCCTCATTTTAGTTTTGGTCCCTTAAATTTCAAATGATAGGTTTTGGTCTCTCTAAGGACAAAATGATCCAAGTTTTTATTAGTTTATAAGGATCAGTGTTTTAAATAAACAGAAATTTGATGGACCAAAACCTATAATTTAAAACTTGAAATACCAAAACTAAAATGAGGGTAATTTTGAAGGATCAAAGTCTATATTAAGTTATTAACCCATATATATGCATATATGAATAACAGGAGGGTACATATATACCTGGAAATTTGGAGGCCTATGCAATATGGAATGCAAAGGGATAATCACAACAATATTTTGGGTCAGTCCTAATTAACATTTTATATAACAAAGCAAAAATTTTGATATCAATGCATGCTTATGGAAACTATATTAAAATTATTATTTTGATAGTCTTTAACCCGCAACAGCAGCAAAAATAATTTTTATTTCATTAGGCGGAACCAGTTACAAGATTTCCACATATTATTGTGCTTTATTAATAACTAAATTTTTAAGTATATTATTAACTAGAAAGTCACATTCAATAACTTACTATTCTTTTTATTTTTCTTTTACCACTTTTCACAAGACTTAACTGTTTGTTCGTTCAACTCTTTTCATTGATACATGTTTGAATCGCCTTAAAACGATTTTCAACAATTTTACTTCAACAAATGCACGCCCCCTCTCATTCACATCTAAATATTATCTTTTATGACTATATATAAAATATATATATACACACATATATATATATATCTTGACATCATTACCTTTAATTACTATCCTAACTTTATGTTTGTGAGCTACTGCATATAGTATGTATTGTTGGTCTTATAACAACTGAATAAATCTTCTCAACTTATTAGGTACTCTTTTAATCCTTAACGTAGGATCTAATTGTTAAATTAATTTTGGTATTAAATGTAAGACCTAAATATCATATTTATCAATTTTTTTCAAATTACTTCTATTGGTATTCTCTCAGTCATAATGAAGTAAGAGAGATGTAGGATAATGAGAAAGATGATTATAGTATTTAAAAAAAACATATCATATTTTTTATAATTAACTAATTTATCTGCTTTTCTTAATCTAATCAAATTAATTAAATAGATCATACACTAAAGACCAGAGGAGTGTTATATAATGATAAATAGCTTGGTAACACTTAAGCATTATTTTATATAATTAATCCCAAATATTTAAACTATGTTACTTGTGGCATGGTTTGATATCCTATTTTAACTTTCAAATCACTTTCAACCTGCCACTTACTAAATTTGCACCGTGTGGTGGCCAAAAAAAAATTGCAATGTGTGTGTATATATATTACATCTTACTCCTGTTCAGGTGGCAAAACCTTTGACTCCAAAGTCTTTCTTCATGACTCAAGTTCAGAAGTTGATATATTTTCTTGACTCTATAATAAGAACTGTCTTCCGCAAAAAAAACCACACATTTGGGGATTTTCTTTTGTATTTGCTTAGTTAGAAGGTCTCAAATTAAGTTAAAGGCCAATCCTTATAAGAAAATCATTTATCTTATATATCTCTTGAAATTCTTATCACACTAGTTACCCTTCATACATATATACGTACATATCTGATCTCTCTCTCTATATATATAACCAAGCATATTCGAGTTATATGTCACTCAATTATATAATAATCATGGTGGTTCCTGTGTTTATATTTCTGCAAGGACGATGTTATATTGCACCGAAGGAAAGGACGAGGAGGGGTGGGATTGTGAATGAATTATGAGCAGAAGAGAAGGAAAACAAGCAGGAAAGGAGAAAGAGAGAGATAGAGAGCCGCCAGAGGCAAGGACAATTTGACACAATGACAGTGCCATTCTCTCGTACTCCCCTCCAAGAAGAGAGCCCCTCTTCACGTGGAAACCTTATTGGTTTCTTTCTTTTTGTCATCACAAATTAATTCATATTCAGTTGTCTGTGGGTGATAAGAACTACACTGCTTCCCGTCATTACTTATAAGTTTTAAATAACTAATTTATAGATAATAAATAATTAATTAAAATTAGGTTAAAATAATAAATAGGTTAGAAATATGTTTTTATTTTCAAATACGTCCCTATATATAATAAATGAGAGAAATAATGAAAGAGAATGTGTGAGGAAATGTGATAAGAAAAATTATAATTTAGTGCAAAATTAGAAAGAACAGATTCAATATTAAGACAAATCTAAATTGAAACTTATAAAACGAATTATATTTCTTACCAAATTTGAAACATATAAATAAGACAAGGGGATATTGAGTTCAATATTCAGGGGGTGTTTGGATACCCTAACAATCACTTTTCAGAAGCATTTCTTCGCAAATCAAAGCAAACTCCTTCACACATTTATTTCGTATACCGTAAAAGCACTTCTAAAATCATGGTTTTGATCTTATCCAAATACCCCCTTAGTCGAGGACCCGATGCGGCTGGAGTACAAATTTACTAGTGTAGTACCATTATCATATCCCTAGTAGTTTGTAACCAAAAAAAAAAAAGTCAAGTTTTCTATTTTTTCAGAAAAATATTTATTTTGGAATAATTTTCACTTTTAATCAAATTATTTAATTTTTTATTGAAAATAAAAACCATTTTAAATAGGTTTAAATCATTTAAATAAATTGACAATTTAAGTTTGTTTTAAACTGGTGACAGTCATTTTGTCGTCACAATACAAGGTGAACTAAGATGAGCACCCATTAAGCTATATTTTAAATAGTCTAGATTTAAAATTTTTAATTAGTAATTTTTAAATAAATTATTTTTTAAAAACCTACAATTAAGCTATTATATTTATTTTGGATTACGTAATTAATAAAGAAAAACATTTTTAAAAACACAAAAATATTAAATATTAAATTCCGGTCATTCATATTAAACTTGAATGATTGAGATTCAATAAGCATCATGATACACTAAAACCAGTTTTCAATACAAGGATATCTTCTCTCTGTTTTTTTTTTTTTCGTTTGGGTTCCTCCCTTTTTTAACTGTTGTCATTATTTTCTTTTCACGAGTCGAGGAATTGGGGGTAGAGGAAAGAATTCTAATTTTGCTTCGAATTAAGGGAAAACCATATTGGAGGTACCTATACTTTTTTTTAATTTTCAATTTGGTACCTATGTATTTTTTGTTCTTAACTAAATCTTTATTTTTCCTCTATTAACATCATTAATCCTTATGTAGAGACTAAAAATATCAATAGAACAAAGTTATAAGAGCTAATATTGCTAAAAAGATAAAATTAAATGTTTAATTAAAGAGAAAAAAACACATAGGTACCAAATTAAAAATTGAGAGAAAGTATAGGTACCTTCAATATGGTTTTCCCTCGAATTAATTGATGTTTTAGTTCTTATTTTTGTCCGACCCAATCTTTTTTTTTTAAAAAAAGGTTGAAGAATGTAAGAATTTGGAAAAAGACAATAAAATATCCTGAAAATTGTCGAAATCAGCACGGGTGAATTTCAAAATCTCAATTAAGACCCATTATATTATTTTGGAATTTTCAAATCATGTCAAATTATACAAATGCCCTTTACTATTTTTTTTAAATATTGCCACCTGAGCACTTTTAGCTGGTTTCCAGCCACCAGAGCTCCGGCACAAGTGACCCTATCGGTGGCCAGTCATCGGAGCTCTGGTGAGATGTCATCGAGACTCTGATGACCAGTCGCTGAAACTCCAGTGACTACTCTTTCTTATAAATTGGCTACTCTTTTTAAGCTATTGACTACAGTTATTTTTAGAACTCTGATGACTATTCTTATTTAGTTATTGACTACTCTAATATTGTGATTGACTACTTTCATTTTTAAAAATTTGATGATTACTCTTATTTAGCTATTGACTACTCTAGTTTCGCTATTGAGTACTTTTGTTTCAAAAATTCAAAAAATATATTAAGTGTTGTTGGAGATTTGGTGACTACTTTTTGTTTTATTATTTACTACTCTTATGTAGTTAATAGTTATATAAAAGTAGCTATTGGATGTAGTTAATAGCTATATAAAAGTAGTCACTGGGAGTAAGGGCATGTTGTCATTTTATAATATTTTAAAATTTTAAAATAATAAAAAGGGTCTAATTTAAGATTTTAAAATTCACCCACCCTAATTTGTCTTTTAGCATCTTTTAGGGTATTTTAGTGTTTTTGTCCCTGAGAATTTAAAGTGACATAGTTGCTAGGCAATCCCACAAGACTCCCACGAGCAAAACATTGCTATGGTCCCTCGACCGTCACATGTTGAGAATTTGGAAAGCTAACTCCGTACGAGATTGTATACAGAGTCAACAAAAAAGGTTAGATATAGTACTCCGGCCTTAATTTTTTATTTAATTTATTAATTTATCTCATAAAATTTATCTAATTAACTATTATTACTACTGATCATATAGATCCACACTTCTATTAATTAGCTTCACCATATCAACTCTAGACAACTGGATATGTAATTATATATATATTTAAATCATGATATATAACTTAGGATTCCATGTGAAACCTTTCTGCATACTATAATAATACTCAAATCATGTCTCTGTCATAGTACTTTATTAATTTTATACAAATTATCTAAGCACTATTAATTAATTTCCTTATAACCATAGATTTTACATTTTCGGTATTGGATGAAATATAATAAAACCGCTTCATGCAGTTTCTTCTTCTTGTTGACCTTGTCAAATTTGGTTCTGTAGATTAAAAATAGCATCAAAGTGACGCAGAACCATCCACACATAAAAGGTCGGAATAACTACAAAATACACACAGAATGAAACAAATTAAATTAACTCTGAGATCATCATCTATACAAGACTAAGCTATCATTTATTTCCAAAGTTTGTTTTATATATATATTTAACATGATTGAATTTGGTGAACGTGTGTTGGATCTGATGCTTCCTGCCTTAGCCAAAACTTCAAATATAATGGCACGAAAATGGCAATGAGACTCTCTGTCTCTTTAGTCCAGTGCTTTATCTCTCCAAAACCATGCCTTTCTTCTTCTGTCTTGTTTTTATATTATCAGAAACAGACAAACTTTTGTTGTTTGGTAATTGTGTTGTTTTTTATTTGAAGAATATGTCGTGATAAAAACAAAACTGCTCCTATCCAACAATCACTGCAACTGTATCAACCACACATTATTTAACTTATAATTCAACCCCAACTAATCACCAATTATTAATCTCTTCGAATCTTCTACTCTACTAGCCCAGAGTTCTAGCTAGGATTAACTGTATTCTTGTGGCTCCAATATATGCACTGTTTGAGAGTTGAAACCTGTTGTTTTCATTTTATCTAATCTCAGTTAGACACGTTCAGATATTTTGTAACAAAGTTTGAAGAATGGCTCGCATTATTTATTTCTTACAACTAGTTTTATATTTTATTTATGTTTTGTTCTTAGTCCGCACAGTTTATTTTCGTGATTCCCTATTCCTTTTATCTGCTCTACCAGAAGCTTAAGCATGTAATTTAATACTGGGCGAGTTTGTCTAATTTGGCCATTTTAACACTCTCTTAAGTCTTAACTGCAACATGAAACGACGAGAAGCATGTAGAAATCAGATCTAATAGGTGTTTGGTATACCTGGTTTGTTTCTTTTCCATCTAGATATAATAATTAAAGCACATTCATCTTTTGTTTTCCTTTAAATTTATCTGGTTCACATAATTACGTGCCAGAATGTGCAACACGCTCAACGGTTTAATCAAAAGCACGAAATCTGATTTCCACTATTATTCTCTTGTCGTTTCTCTTGTTAAATTACGGAGGGGGGGACAATGGGAGGAATTTTCGGGATACGAAAACGACAAATCGTTTATATATGTATATCTCTCATTCTTTAGCAGATTCACATATAGTAAGTGGTAACAGTTTGTTTTCTCTGTGAAATGATAAGATTTGATTGGATAAGCGGCAAGATTAAGGGTTTGCCACGTAATTGAAGACATCATGAAAATATGCCTCCAAAAGATATATATAGAATCATGTGGATGAGCTTCCATTCGTTAATTTTGTTTCCTTTGTTATTCTTTTTGTTTCACCTGCAAATGGATAATGGATTGAAAGAAAACGATGTGAGCATTGTTGGCCAAAAATATAAAGAAAGCGATGTAAGCATTTTAGTGTTGCGATATGTACCAATATGCCACGTACACTACGTTCCACTTGATTAGGGTTTGAAAATGAAATCACTTTAGATAGCATTGTAGTTTAGCTTTGGATTAAAATAAAATGGAGAATTTCATTTAACCCCCTGGAGGGACATTATTTTCAGTTGCCCCCATATAACTCTGAAATTTCACTATACTCTTTTGAAAGTAATAAAATGAAATTAATTCGTGGAGTGAAAAAACAATAATAACCTTACAAACAGAGAAATAAGGGGAAACAATTTACAAATGGAATATGAGAATTTACAAATAACATCACGAGAGGAATAAGGTCCATTATTTGTAATGAGAGTAAGGCCATTCGTAGGTGAAGAGAACATTTGTAGTAAGTCATAAAGCTAGGACTCACAAATGAAATATGAGAATTTATAATCAATATAAGGTGATTCACAAAAAAAAAAAAAAAAGGCCGTTTATAACTGGAGTAAGATTATTCACAGGTGGGTTAACATTCACAATAAGTCAGAAAGTTAAGGTTCACTAGTGAAATATGTGAGTTTACAACCAAGATAAATGATTCACAAGAGAAATAAGACTATTTACAATTACAAAAAGGCCATTTACAAGTGGAGCTAGCATTCATAACAAGTCAGAGAATTAGGATTCATAGGTGGAATACGAAAATTTACAATCAAGTTAAGGCTATTCATAACTGTTTACAAATGGAGTAATGATAATAATGTATTTTCATCCACAAAATTTAATTTAATTTTGATCTTTGAGGTGCAATGAAATTTCAAAATATTTTGTTTGCTGTTGCAAATTGTGTTGCTTCTTTGGGGCTATCTTAAATTCTCCCTAAATATAATTACAAGGGCTGGCCAAAAACAAGAAATAAAATTGCAAGGGCCATATTGATTGATATAGTAAAATTGGGATTATTTATTTCATGTTATAAGTCATCTCTAATCATGTTGTTAGAATCATGGAGAGGTGGTTAACTCATTAACTATTTAAAAATGAAATCCTTTTCAATTTTACCCATACTTAAAAATATAGAGAAACATTAAAAAAAAAAAAAGATAAACGATACATTATACTCTAATAAGTGTGCTTCTAATAAATTGTAATAGGGGTAATATTTGGAAAATGGATAAAAAAATTTCTTCAATGAGACACCTTTATATGTACATATTTGCGACCAGAGAAAAAGTACCTCCAACTACGTTTAATCATATTGTTGAGAAAGGTCATAAAAAGTGGCAAGAATGCCCGCAAATTAACGTGTCAAAACTAGTGCAGTGCCCGGTCATATATTAGATTCAATGAATTATTGAATAACAAAACAAAATACAAAAAAAAAAAGAAAAGAAAAGATCATGTGTACCGGTGAAAAAAGTAACAGTCATGTTTAAATTAAAAATGTCCAAATTTAGTGGGTAAATGAACAGCTCAATGAAAATAACTTCTGACCGGACCCGGCATTATGTGATTCGTTGAAATTTGATGGTGGATTATATTCTATTAATGTCATGTTACAGAACATGGTGGATTATATTCTATTAATGTCATGCTACAGAACATGCATGCCATGTGAACTTTACGACCTTTTCATCAAACAATTCACTATTTACATGGAAGAAAGAGCAACTTTTAATTTAATCCAGTTTAATTTTGAGGACCATGATTAGTTAATTAGAACACCTTTTTTTATAGTCTAGAAGGCACAGGGCTGTTTTCAGATTTATGACATCGGAAGAGGTTCTAAGTAATTCTGTATAGTTGTCCAAAAGTGGATACTATGAATCAGTCCTCGTTGTAGATCATTTTGCGTCAACGTGACTTTGTGCCAACAGCGCACGTTTAATGATAATCATGCACATATTATAATTATTCAAAGTCGTAATATATATTATTAATTATAATGTTTTCAGTTAAGATTCAATGTTCCTTATTGTTTGTATTTGGTGAGTATTGAATTCGACCCATGGTTTAATTGACCTCAACATGATTAATCAGTACGTAAGAAACTCAACAAGGACACATAAGAGTTGTGTAGTCGAGTGATACTCACATAAACGAGTTTGCCTCTTGCATTATAAAATCAATGCACCTTATCTTTTATTTTTCCCCGTCATGCTCAATTTTCTTTTCTTTCTTTCTTTTTTTCCTAAATTTTTTGTTGAATCATATATGAGGACAGATATACTAATGACTTAGGGTTACAAATGGGATCAAAACTACGACTTTCCACTTGTAGGGAAACTATCTTGTCATTAAATAATAAGGATATTAGCTGTCCTGCCCAATTTTCAAAAACTCGTCTAAGCAGCTAGATTATGTTTTATTGTATTAATGCTTTTTTCCTATACATTTTATGATGTTTGAAGAATAAGTTGTTTTTTTTTAATGATTTATGTTATATCTTGCTGCCTAGATGTGTTTTTATTTTGCTTTCATGCATTCAGAGTTTGAAGACTAAAAGTATATAGTTTATGGTTTTTGTATGCATACCTTGCGTGCCTTAATATAAGAACTAATTATCTATCATTTATGGGTTCGGCTGTAAGAATTACATCCTCTCACTTAAAAGGGAGGGGGTTCGATTCTCGATTGCAGTGTTTAAAGAGACATCTAGAACATGCCCTTGGGTTGGGTTTAGTTGAGTGTGAACCCTTGCCTAAAATTTTGTTCACCAAAAAATAAGAGCTAATTAATTAGAGGATTAAATTTAGTCTTAAATATAATATCTCAATCCACTGTCTCCCATTTTTTTGTCTAAAATTTTGTTCACCTAAAAATAAGAGATAATTAAGGGATTGAATTTAGTCCTAAATATAATATTTTAATCCGCTGTCTCCTTTTTTTCCCTCCTCAAAATATCCCTATTGATTGTAAGAAGTTCTCAGTTCTTACTAAGAGCTAGTTTTAATGCACATGATTCAAGATGATAGTTCAGAAAAATTAATACACATTTGTGACAACTAGTCAATTTAACTAATTTTTTTAAATATATCTAAATTAATTATCTATTTCTTATATTAATGATTGAAATTCGTATTGACATATTCATGAGATCCCCTTAAAGAGGGCATAATTGTCAGATTGAGCCACAACACCTTTTTGAGTTGTCTTTCGGAACATTATGTGAACTAGAACTAATGATGGTGTCGATCCATATATTCCTGTTTATTTTTACGATTCAAACATAAATTGTCGGCAGAAAAGGACATGGAAAATGCCAACAGATTCGGGAGCTAGACACTGCTAATCTACTACCTCTAGATCTTAATATAAAATCGAGTTTATAGTTTCATTTGAATTATAAACTAAATCTTATATTAAAGAGACCAAATGTAGTATTTTTGTGGTGTTCAGTTACCCTTAAGTACTAAATTATTGAAGATTATTTGAGTTCAACAAAGATGAAAATCCTTGTTCATCGTCTTAGGCTTCATGAAGGATGACCTTTTAATAAGATGCCTTTTTTAATACTCATTTTATACAGTATTGTTTTTCCAGATGGGATCGATGCTGTTAGCCAAAATTTGTTGAATTTAATAATTAATCACGTGGATTAGCATTAATTAGTATTTGCATTTATTTTGAGTAATGAGTCTTATTGCAATATTAAGCTGAGAACAGATAGGGCCCTATTATACCTATATGCACGTTATGTGATAACTTGGTACACAAGCAAGTACATTTTGGGTAGAGGGTCCAACTATAGACATTCACCAGTGAAGATGACTCCCCATCACAATCCAAACTACAATTAAAAAAAAATAGTGAAAGATAATTATAATATTCCCTTTGATTCTTATTATAGGAGCCCTTGTAGAAGAATCTAGTCCTTTCAATTTTAAAGAGATCAGTCAAACATCCATTGAATCCTCTTCAAGAACGTATACTAGTCTTAAACGTACGTGCATTTCTCTGAATTCTTGTCTTCCTTGTCCCCGTTCATGCACGAGCATCTTTGA